>NC_068422.1:78182641-78532641 GCF_023373465.1 Oncorhynchus keta
GGGTGGCTGGCTGGCTCTGCTCTGATCTGTGGAGGGAGGGAAGGAGGGCTGGCTGGCTCTGCTCTGCTCTGTGGAGGGAGGGAAGGAGGGCTGGCTGGCTCTGCTCTGTGGAGGGAGGGAAGGAGGGCTGGCTAGCTCTGCTCTGCTCTGTGGAGGGAGGGAAGGAGGGCTGGCTGGCTCTGCTCTGTGGAGGGAGGGAAGGAGGGCTGGCTAGCTCTGCTCTGTGGAGGGAGGGAAGGCTGGGTGGCTGGCTGGCTCTGCTCTGCTCAGGGAGGGAAGGCTGGGTGGCTGGCTGGCTCTGCTCTGCTCAGGGAGGGAAGGAGGGCTGGCTGGCTCTGCTCTGTGGAGGGAGGGAAGGAGGGCTGGCTGGCTCTGCTCTGTGGAGGGAGGGAAGGAGGGCTGGCTAGCTCTGCTCTGCTCTGTGGAGGGAGGGAAGGAGGGCTGGCTGGCTCTGCTCTGTGGAGGGAGGGAAGGAGGGCTGGCTAGCTCTGCTCTGTGGAGGGAGGGAAGGCTGGGTGGCTGGCTGGCTCTGCTCTGCTCAGGGAGGGAAGGCTGGGTGGCTGGCTGGCTCTGCTCTGCTCAGGGAGGGAAGGAGGGCTGGCTGGCTCTGCTCTGTGGAGGGAGGGAAGGCTGGGTGGCTGGCTGGCTCTGCTCAGGGAGGGAAGGAGGGCTGGGTGGCAGTGGCATGATGTGACACTCATCACGGATGGCTGGAGAGGCCTGCTGGCTACTGGCACAGACAGCTGCAGGGGCCACTGTCACACACAGTCTGAAGTCAGGGGCAGCGGCCCCTGCGGCAGCGGCCCCTGCCTGGGTCACATGGGCTGGCCTCTCCTCTGCCACTCTGGCTGTTTTACGTTTTCCACCTTTCTCCTGAAGGGTACACTTGCACACTTTCTTACATTGATTTTACAATGGTAGAAACTCCCTCCAGACAATGTTTTCACCAACCAATGCTTTTACATCCATGACGAGGAGTGTCCAAATGTATCCTGAGTAGATACAGTACAAACCTTGAGGAAGGGGACCAGGTAGGGCTGAGGAGACGACTTGAGCTCTGACTGCAGTCTGTTGGTGAACTCCTCAGGCTCAATCTTAGCATCCTGTGAGCAGGAGAAGAGAGGAAGGTTTATTAACCCTGTCAGCTCCTTGTTATGTGATGTGACACACTTGTACAACAGAGAGCAGAGCATGTGATTGAGGCGATGTGCAATGTGATTTCTGAGCACATTGAGATGAGGTGAAATCACCTCATCGACGGTGTTCGTATTGATTTACACTTTAACATCCCCCTGGGATACATCTCATTAACAACTCTGAATAAATAATATCCTAAACAACAGCATCACTCTGGATCATGATAGAGTTTAATGATGCCATCTATAGATGAAGAAATACATTGCATTACACAACCTGTCAATGTCAGAAATATTCTTCCTCCACTTTTAGAAAAAAGGGTTCCAAAATAGTTATTTGGCTCCCCATAGGAGAACCCTTTTTGGTTCCAGGTAGAAGCCTTTTTGGTTCCAGGTAGAATTATTTTGGGTTCCATGTATAACCTCTGTGTAAAGGGCTCTACTTAGAATCAAAAGGGTTCTAACTAGAACCAAAAATCATTCTTCAAAATGTTATCTTATGTGAACAAAGAACCCTTTTCGGTTCTATATAGTACCTTTTTTTCTAAGAGTGTAGGGCAAAGAAAGTAGCATTCCATGTTTCTCTGTTGATAACACAGTAATGTAGAGATAATGTAGAAACAATGTAATGATGTGGTAATGTAGAGGTAAAATAACGAGTTACGGTAATGAGACTCACCAGTAAATCCTGGACCAGTGACTTGACATTTTTGGAGGTCTCAGGTGATGGAGAGTTGTGGGAAGCCAGCTTTATCAGGGTGGCCAAGAAGTTCTTACACTTCTTCACATTCTCCTGCATCTCCTAGGAAATGGCAAAATAAGCATGTAAAGATATGATTTTAACAATAAATATGTAGGACACTATCGTTCAGTGTTTGGGGATCGAAGAGGACACCGGGGAAGAGTGTGTTAGTGTATGTACATGTGTTTGTGTGTGAGGCTCTGCCACTATGCCCAGCTGTGTGGGGTCATGGCCATGGTGGTGACACAGCCAGCCAGCTGGCAGCTGTGACAGCATTGAGGGTTGAGGAGCCTAACCAGCCCAGAGGAGGCCGGCAGACTGGAGCAGAGCAGAGTGCAGACCTGGGAGATGACAGAGGCTCCTGGGGCTACAGGGGCGCTGGTCTGCTGGGGCAGGGCTGGCTGCGAGGCGGCCTGGGCCCCAGCCTGGACCTGGGCCTGAGGGGCCATCACCACGGGGGCCTGTTGGGGAGCCGTCACTGCCACGACCGGCGCCATGGGGCCCTTCTGGAAGAGCAAGGAGCAGACAGAGAGATAAACAGGACGTGAAGGGAGCTTCCAGCAAGGCCACAGAGAACAGGAGGGAAACAGCACGGCGCTCCTGTCACATCGGGTGTCCTGACTTCTGTGGACATTGCTGAACAGAGAGGAGGGGAGGAGAGGGGACTGGGGGACATTCAAGCAAAACAGCTCCTCCCAATAATGATGTACCTGACTAGAAAACCCTAAACATACCAGTAATCCCCCACCTGTGTCCCCCCACTGGTCTTGGACAAAACTATGTAAAGTGCAAGCTATACACAAATCATTTAGTTTTGAATGAATATATCATTGAATAATTATTTCTCTATTCTGTTAAAAGGGTCAGATGGGATGCCCCCAGATTAGATCAACTTCTAAGTTTGTGTTGGTAAAAAGGTGAGGAGGAGGAGGAAGAGGAAGAGGAGAAGGAAGAAGAGGAACAGGATGGAGGGATGGGTAGAAGAGGAGGGTCTGACAGGGATGGAAGGATGGAGAGATGCCAAGTTCTGTAGTGGAGAGTCTGCTCACAGAAGGTGGCGCAGGGGAGGAGGAGATCTGGAGGACAGGGCTAGGAGTGGGAGACAGCACCATCTTGGCCTGGACAGGAGGAGGACATGGCCGAATAGCCTGAGAGGTCACAGACTGCAGAAAATAAACAGAGAGAAAGAAAAAGAGACAGGGTCAGTGCAGGAGAGACAGGGTCAATGCAGGAGAGACAGGGTCAATGCAGGAGAGACGGGGTCAATGCAGGAGAGACAGGGTCAATGCAGGAGAAACAGGGTCAGTGCAGGAGAGACAGGGTCAGTGCAGGAGAGACAGGGTCAATGCAGGAGAGACAGGGTCAGTGCAGGAGAGACAGGGTCAATGCAGGAAAGACAGGGTCAATGCAGGAGAGACAGGGTCAGTGCAGGAGAGACAGGGTCAATGCAGGAGAGACAAGGTCAGTGCAGGAGAGACAGGGTCAGTGCAGGAGAGACAGGGTCAATGCAGGAGAGACAGGGTCAGTGCAGGAGAGACAGGGTCAGTGCAGGAGAGACAGGGTCAATGCAGGAGAGACAGGGTCAGTGCAGGAGAGACAAGGTCAGTGCAGGAGAGACAGGGTCAGTGCAGGAGAGACAGGGTCAGTGCAGGAGAGACAGGGTCAGTGCAGGAGAGACAGGGTCAAGGCAGGAAAGACAGGGTCAGTGCAGGAGAGACAGGGTCAGTGCAGGAGAGACAGGGTCAGTGCAGGAGAGACAAGGTCAGTGCAGGAGAGACAGGGTCAGTGCAGGAGAGACAGGGTCAGTGCAGGAGAGACAGGGTCAGTGCAGGAGAGACAGGGTCAGTGCAGGAGAGACAGGGTCAGTGCAGGAGAGACAGGGTCAGTGCAGGAGAGACAGGGTCAGTGCAGGAGAGACAGGGTCAATGCAGGAGAGACAGGGTCAGTGCAGGAGAGACAAGGTCAGTGCAGGAGAGACAGGGTCAGTGCAGGAGAGACAGGGTCAGTGCAGGAGAGACAGGGTCAGTGCAGGAGAGACAGGGTCAGTGCAGGAGAGACAGGGTCAATGCAGGAGAGACAGGGTCAGTGCAGGAGAGACAGGGTCAGTGCAGGAGTGACAGGGTCAGTGCAGGAGAGACAAGGTCAGTGCAGGAGAGACAGGGTCAGTGCAGGAGAGACAGGGTCAGTGCAGGAGAGACAGGGTTAGTGCAGGAGAGACAGGGTCAGTGCAGGAGAGACAAAGTCAATGCAGGAGAGACAAGGTCAGTGCAGGAGAGACAGGGTCAGTGCAGGAGAGACAGGGTCAGTGCAGGAGAGACAGGGTCAGTGCAGGAGAGACAGGGTCAGTGCAGGAGAGACAGGGTCAGTGCAGGAGAGACAGGGTCAGTGCAGGAGAGACAGGGTCAGTGCAGGAGAGACAGGGTCAGTGCAGGAGAGACAGGGTCAGTGCAGGAGAGACAGGGTCAGTGCAGGAGAGACAGGGTCAGTGCAGGAGAGACAGGGTCAGTGCAGGAGAGACAGGGTCAGTGCAGGAGAGACAGGGTCAGTGCAGGAGAGACAGGGTCAGTGCAGGAGAGACAGGGTCAGTGCAGGAGAGACAAGGTCAGTGCAGGAGAGACAAGGTCAGTGCAGGAGAGACAAGGTCAGTGCAGGAGAGACAGGGTCAGTGCAGGAGAGACAGGGTCAGTGCAGGAGAGACAGGGTCAGTGCAGGAGAGACAAGGTCAGTGCAGGAGAGACAGGGTCAGTGCAGGAGAGACAGGGTCAGTGCAGGAGAGACAGGGTCAGTGCAGGAGAGACAGGGTCAGTGCAGGAGAGACAGGGTCAGTGCAGGAGAGACAGGGTCAGTGCAGGAGAGACAGGGTCAGTGCAGGAGAGACAGGGTCAGTGCAGGAGAGACAGGGTCAGTGCAGGAGAGACAGGGTCAGTGCAGGAGAGACAGGGTCAGTGCAGGAGAGACAAGGTCAGTGCAGGAGAGACAGGGTCAGTGCAGGAGAGACAGGGTCAGTGCAGGAGAGGCAGGGTCAGTGCAGGAGAGGCAGGGTCAGTGCAGGAGAGACAGGGTCAATGCAGGAGAGACAGGGTCAGTGCAGGAGAGACAGGGTCAGTGCAGGAGAGACAGGGTCAATGCAGGAGAGACAGGGTCAGTGCAGGAGAGACAGGGTCAGTGCAGGAGAGACAGGGTCAGTGCAGGAGAGACAGGGTCAGTGCAGGAGAGACAGGGTCAGTGCAGGAGAGACAGGGTCAGTGCAGGAGAGACAGGGTCAGTGCAGGAGAGACAGGGTCAGTGCAGGAGAGACAGGGTCAGTGCAGGAGAGACAGGGTCAGCGCAGGAGAGACAGGGTCAGCGCAGGAGAGGCAGGGTCAGCGCAGGAGAGACAGGGTCAGTGCAGGAGAGACAGGGTCAGTGCAGGAGAGACAGGGTCAGTGCAGGAGAGACAGGGTCAGTGCAGGAGAGACAGGGTCAGTGCAGGAGAGACAGGGTCAGTGCAGCAGAGACAAGGTCAGTGCAGGAGAGACAAGGTCAGTGCAGGAGAGACAGGGTCAGTGCAGGAGAGACAGGGTCAGTGCAGGAGAGACAAGGTCAGTGCAGGAGAGACAGGGTCAGTGCAGGAGAGACAAGGTCAGTGCAGGAGAGACAGGGTCAGTGCAGGAGAGACAGGGTCAGTGCAGGAGAGACAGGGTCAGTGCAGGAGAGACAAGGTCAGTGCAGGAGAGACAGGGTCAGTGCAGGAGAGACAGGGTCAGTGCAGGAGAGACAGGGTCAGTGCAGGAGAGACAGGGTCAATGCAGGAGAGACAGGGTCAATGCAGAAGAGACTGGGTCAGTGCAGGAGAGACAGGGTCAGTGCAGGAGAGACAGGGTCAGTGCAGGAGAGACAGGGTCAGTGCAGGAGAGACAGGGTCAGTGCAGGAGAGACAGGGTCAGTGCAGGAGAGACAGGGTCAATGCAGGAGAGACAGGGTCAGTGCAGGAGAGACAGGGTCAGTGCAGGAGAGACAAGGTCAGTGCAGGAGAGACAGGGTCAATGCAGGAGAGACAGGGTCAGTGCAGGAGAGACAGGGTCAGTGCAGGAGAGACAGGGTCAGTGCAGGAGAGACAAGGTCAGTGCAGGAGAGACAGGGTCAATGCAGGAGAGACAGGGTCAGTGCAGGAGAGACAAGGTCAGTGCAGGAGAGACAGGGTCAATGCAGGAGAGACAGGGTCAGTGCAGGAGAGACAAGGTCAGTGCAGGAGAGACAAGGTCAGTGCAGGAGAGACAGGGTCAGTGCAGGAGAGACAGGGTCAGTTCAGGAGAGACAGGGTCAGTGCAGGAGAGACAGGGTCAGTGCAGGAGAGACAGGGTCAATGCAGGAGAGACAGGGTCAGTGCAGGAGAGACAGGGTCAATGCAGGAGAGACAGGGTCAGTGCAGGAGAGACAGGGTCAGTGCAGGAGAGACAAGGTCAGTGCAGGAGAGACTGGGTCAATGCAGGAGAGACAGGGTCAGTGCAGGAGAGACAAGGTCAGTGCAGGAGAGACAGGGTCAATGCAGGAGAGACAGGGTCAATGCAGGAGAGACAGGGTCAATGCAGGAGAGACAAGGTCAGTGCAGGAGGGACAGGGTCAGTGCAGGAGAGACAGGGTCAGTGCAGGAGAGACATGGGGTCAATGCAGGAGAGACAGGGTCAGTGCAGGAGAGACAGGGTCAATGCAGGAGAGACAGGGTCAGTGCAGGAGAGACAGGGTCAGTGCAGGAGAGACAGGGTCAGGAGAGACAGGGTCAGTGCAGGAGAGACAGGGTCAGTGCAGGAGAGACAGGGTCAGTGCAGGAGAGACAGGGTCAATGCAGGAGAGACAAGGTCAGTGCAGGAGAGACTGGGTCAATGCAGGAGAGACAGGGTCAGTGCAGGAGAGACAAGGTCAGTGCAGGAGAGACAGGGTCAATGCAGGAGAGACAGGGTCAATGCAGGAGAGACAGGGTCAATGCAGGAGAGACAAGGTCAGTGCAGGAGGGACAGGGTCAGTGCAGGAGAGACAGGGTCAGTGCAGGAGAGACAGGGTCAATGCAGGAGAGACAGGGTCAGTGCAGGAGAGACAGGGTCAATGCAGGAGAGACAGGGTCAGTGCAGGAGAGACAGGGTCAGTGCAGGAGAGACAGGGTCAGTGCAGGAGAGACAGGGTCAGTGCAGGAGAGACAGGGTCAGTGCAGGAGAGACAGGGTCAGTGCAGGAGAGACAGGGTCAGTGCAGGAGAGACAGGGTCAGTGCAGGAGAGACAGGGTCAGTGCAGGAGAGACAGGGTCAGTGCAGGAGAGACAGGGTCAGTGCAGGAGAGACAGGGTCAGTGCAGGAGAGACAGGGTCAGTGCAGGAGAGACAGGGTCAGTGCAGGAGAGGCAGGGTCAGTGCAGGAGAGACAGGGGCAGTGCAGGAGGGGCAGGTGAGACAGGGTCAGAGGTGGGGGGATGAAGAAGGAGAGAGAGAATGACAGAGAGAGGGGACAGAGAGAAAACACAAAAGCAATGTGCCTTCAAGACGAGGAGAAGGAGAAGTGCAACATGCCCTGAAGACGTGGAGGAGAAAGGTCATTATAGTAGGAAGTGACAGTAAATCACTGTGGATCCACAGGATGAAACAGAGAGGATCTGATCTGATCCAGAGATGAACAGAAGAGAAAACACTGTGATGCTGATGCCGAGGGTGAGGTACAGTAATACTATTCAAAGGGAAGGACTAAATAAGTTCCTCTAATTCAATGAAGGTCACAACTAATATGAATGAATCAGTGTCCTTTGCTTGCTAATGTGCAAACTTGTTTTTTTGCCATATCGGTGTGAAATATCTGTTATTGTTTCAGCCAAGAATCAATCCGATATTGGTACATCCCTAGAATTTGTAATGACTCATCACTGCACAGTCCTTTACTGGACAATCCAGATTATTGTACCCACTGTCAAGACAGAAGCCTCTCTTCATAGCAACAGGGCAGACAGTGAGAGGGAGGTTGGGCACTAAGTAACACAGTACCATGGTGGTAGGAGGGCTATGGCTGGACAACAACTAACAAAGTACCATGCTGGTAGGAGGGCTGTGCACTAAGTAACACAGTACCATGCTGGTAGGAGGGTTGTGCACTAAGTAACACAGTACCATGCTGGTAGAAGGGTTGTGCACTAAGTTACACAGTACCATGCTAGTAGGAGGGCTGTGAACTAAGTAACACAGTACCATGCTGGTATGAGGGCTGTGCACTAAGTAACACAGTACCATGCTGGTAGGAGGGCTGTGCACTAAGTAACACAGTACCATGCTGGTAGGAGGGCTGTGCACTAAGTAACACAGTACCATGCTGGTAGGAGGGCTGTGCACTAAGTTACACAGTACCATGCTGGTAGGAGGGCTGTGCACTAAGTAACACAGTACCATGCTGGTAGGAGGGCTGTGCACTAAGTTACACAGTACCATGCTGGTAGGAGGGCTGTGCACTAAGTAACACAGTACCATGCTGGTAGGAGGGCTGTGCACTAAGTTACACAGTACCATGCTGGTAGGAGGGCTGTGCACTAAGTAACACAGTACCATGCTGGTAGGAGGGCTGTGCACTAAGTAACACAGTACCATGCTGGTAGGAGGGTTGTGCACTAAGTTACACAGTACCATGATGGTAGGAGGGCTGTGCACTAAGTAACACAGTACCATGCTGGTAGGAGGGCTGTGCACTAAGTAACACAGTACCATGCTGGTAGGAGGGCTGTGCACTAAGTACATAACACAGTACCATGCTGGTAGGAGGGCTGGGTACTAAGTAACACAGTGCCATGCTGGTAGGAGGTCTGGGGCTGGGCACTAAGTAACACAGTACCATGCTGGTAGGAGGGCTGTGCACTAAGTAACACAGTACCATGCTTGTAGGAGGGCTGTGCACTAAGTTACACAGTACCATGCTGGTAGGAGGGCTGTGCACTAAGTAACACAGTACCATGCTGGTAGGAGGGCTGTGCACTAAGTAACACAGTACCATGCTGGTAGGAGGGCTGTGCACTAAGTAACACAGTACCATGCTGGTAGGAGGGCTGTGCACTAAGTTACACAGTACCATGCTGGTAGGAGGGTTGTGCACTAAGTTACACAGTACCATGATGGTAGGAGGGCTGTGCACTAAGTAACACAGTACCATGCTGGTAGGAGGGCTGTGCACTAAGTAACACAGTACCATGCTGGTAGGAGGGCTGTGCACTAAGTAACACAGTACCATGCTGGTAGGAGGGCTGTGCACTAAGTAACACAGTACCATGCTGGTAGGAGGGCTGGGTACTAAGTAACACAGTGCCATGCTGGTAGGAGGGCTGTGCACTAAGTAACACAGTACCATGCTGGTAGGAGGGCTGTGCACTAAGTAACACAGTACCATGCTGGTAGGAGGGCTGTGCACTAAGTAACACAGTACCATGCTGGTAGGAGGGCTGTGCACTAAGTAACACAGTACCATGCTGGTAGAAGGGCTGTGCACTAAGTAACACAGTACCATGCTAGTAGGAGGGCTGTGAACTAAGTAACACAGTACCATGCTGGTAGGAGGGTTGTGCACTAAGTTACACAGTACCATGCTGGTAGGAGGGCTGTGCACTAAGTAACACAGTACCATGCTGGTAGGAGGGCTGTGCACTAAGTAACACAGTACCATGCTGGTAGAAGGGTTGTGCACTAAGTAACACAGTACCATGCTGGTAGGAGGGCTGTGAACTAAGTTACACAGTACCATGCTGGTAGGTTGTGCACTAAGTAACACAGTACCATGCTGGTCGGAGGGTTGTGCACTAAGTTACACAGTACCATGCTGGTAGGAGGGCTGTGCACTAAGTTACACAGTACCATGCTGGTAGGAGGGCTGTGCACCAAGTAACACAGTACCATGCTGGTAGGAGGGCTGTGCACTAAGTTACACAGTACCATGCTGGTAGGAGGGCTGTGCACTAAGTAACACAGTACCATGCTGGTAGGAGGGCTATGCACTAAGTTACACAGTACCATGCTGGTAGGAGGGCTGTGCACTAAGTAACACAGTACCATGCTGGTAGGAGGGTTGTGCACTAAGTAACACAGTACCATGCTGGTAGGAGGGTTGTGCACTAAGTAATACAGTACCATGCTGGTAGGAGGGCTGTGCACTAAGTAACACAGTACCATGCTGGTAGGAGGGCTATGGCTGGACAACAACTAACAAAGTACCATGCTGGTAGGAGGGCTGTGCACTAAGTAACACAGTACCATGCTGGTAGAAGTGTTGTGCACTAAGTAACACAGTACCATGCTGGTAGGAGGGCTGTGGCTGAGCACTAAGTAACACAGTACCATGCTGGTAGGAGGGCTGGGTACTAAGTAACACAGTACCATGCTGGTAGGAGGGCTGGGGTTGGGCACTAAGTAACACAGTACCATGCTGGTAGGAGGTCTGGGGCTGGGCACTAAGTAACACAGTACCATGCTGGTAGGAGGGCTGTGCACTAAGTAAACACAGTACCATGCTGGTAGGAGGGCTGTGCACTAAGTTACAACAGTACCATGCTGGTAGGAGGGCTGTGCACTAAGTAACACAGTACCATGCTGGTAGGAGGGCTATGGGCACTACCAGTTACACAGTACCATGCTGGTAGGAGGGCTGTGCACTAAGTAACACAGTACCATGCTGGTAGGAGGGTTGTGCACTAAGTTACACAGTACCATGCTGTAGGAGGGTTGTGCACTAAGTAACACAGTACCATGCTGGTAGGAGGGCTGTGCACTAAGTAACACAGTACCATGCTGGTAGAAGTGTTGTGCACTAAGTAACACAGTACCATGCTGGTAGGAGGGCTGTGGCTGAGCACTAAGTAACACAGTACCATGCTGGTAGGAGGGCTGGGTACTAAGTAACACAGTACCATGCTGGTAGGAGGGCTGGGGTTGGGCACTAAGTAACACAGTGCCATGCTGGTAGGAGGGCTGGGCACTAAGTAACACAGTACCATGTTGGTAGGAGGGCTGGGGCTGGGCACTAAGTAACACAGTACCATGCTGGTAGGAGGGCTGGGGTTGGGCACTACGTAACACAGTACCATGCTGGTAGGAGGGCTGGGTTTGGGCACTAAGTAACACAGTACCATGTTGGTAGGAGGGCTGGGGCTGGGCACTAAGTAACACAGTACCATGCTGGTAGGAGGGCTGGGGTTGGGCACTACGTAACACAGTACCATGCTGGTAGGAGGGCTGGGTTTGGGCACTAAGTAACCCAGTGCCATGCTGGTAGGAGGGCTGGGCACTAAGTAACACAGTACCATGTTGGTAGGAGGGCTGGGGCTGTGCACTAAGTAACACAGTACCATGCTGGTAGGAGGGCAGGGGTTGGGCACTAAGTAACACAGTACCATGCTGGTAGGAGGGCTGGGTTTGGGCACTAAGTAACATAGTACCATGCTGATAGGAGGGCTGTGGTTGGGCACTAAGTAACATAGTACCATGCTGATAGGAGGGGGCTGTACCATGCTGGTACTAAGTAACATAGTACCATGCTGATAGGAGGGCTGTGGTTGGGCATAAGTAACATAGTACCATGCTGATAAGGGCAGTGGTAAGTAACATAGTACCATGCTGATAGGAGGGCAGTGGTTGGGCACTAAGTAACATAGTACCATGCTGATAGGAGGGCAGGGTTGGGCACTAAGTAACATAGTACCATGCTGATAGGAGGGCTGTGGTTGGGCACTAAGTAACACAGTACCATGCTGATAGGAGGGCAGTGGTTGCACTATAGTAACACAGTACCATGCTGGTAGGAGGGCTGTGGTTGGGCACTAAGTAACATAGTACCATGCTGATAGGAGGGCAGTGGTTGGGCACTAAGTAACATAGTACCATGCTGATAGGAGGGCAGTGGTTGGGCACTAAGTAACATAGTACCATGCTGATAGGAGGGCTGTGGTTGGGCACTAAGTAACATAGTACCATGCTGATAGGAGGGCTGTGGTTGGGCACTAAGTAACATAGTACCATGCTGATAGGAGGGCTGTGGTTGGGCACTAAGTAACATAGTACCATGCTGATAGGAGGGCTGTGGTTGGGCACTAAGTAACATAGTACCATGCTGATAGGAGGGCAGTGGTTGGGCACTAAGTAACATAGTACCATGCTGATAGGAGGGCTGTGGTTGGGCATTAAGTAGCATAGTACCATGCTGATAGGAGGGCTGTGGTTGGGCATTAAGTAACATTACCATGCACTGTGGTTGGGTAACATAGTATCATGCTGATAGGAGGGCTGTGGTTGCACTAAGTAACATAGTACCATGCTGATAGGAGGGCAGTGGTTGGGCACTAAGTAACATAGTATCATGCTGATAGGAGGGCTGTGGTTGGGCACTAAGTAACATAGTACCATGCTGATAGGAGGGCTGTGGTTGGGCACTAAGTAACATAGTACCATGCTGATAGGAGGGCTGTGGTTGGGCACTAAGTAACATAGTACCATGCTGATAGGAGGGCTGTGGTTGGGCACTAAGTAACAGTGGTTGGGCACTAAGTAACATAGTATCATGCTGATAGGAGGGCTGTGGTTGGGCACTAAGTAACATAGTACCATGCTGATAGGAGGGCTGTGGTTGGGCACTAAGTAACATAGTACCATGCTGATAGGAGGGCAGTGGTTGGGCATGAAGTAACATAGTACCATGCTGATAGGAGGGCTGTGGTTGGGCACTAAGTAACATAGTACCATGCTGATAGGAGGGCAGTGGTTGGGCACTAAGTAACATAGTACCATGCTGATAGGAGGGCAGTGGTTGGGCACTAAGTAACATAGTACCATGCTGATAGGAGGGCTGTGGTTGGGCACTAAGTAACATAGTACCATGCTGATAGGAGGGCTGTGGTTGGGCACTAAGTAACATAGTACCATGCTGATAGGAGGGCAGTGGTTGGGCACTAAGTAACATAGTACCATGCTGATAGGAGGGCTGTGGTTGGGCACTAAGTAACATAGTACCATGCTGATAGGAGGGCTGTGGTTGGGCACTAAGTAACATAGTACCATGCTGATAGGAGGGCTGTGGTTGGGCACTAAGTAACATAGTACCATGCTGATAGGAGGGCTGTGGTTGGGCACTAAGTAACATAGTATCATGCTGATAGGAGGGCTGTGGTTGGGCACTAAGTAACATAGTACCATGCTGATAGGAGGGCAGTGGTTGGGCACTAAGTAACATAGTACCATGCTGATAGGAGGGCAGTGGTTGGGCACTAAGTAACATAGTATCATGCTGATAGGAGGGCTGTGGTTGGGCACTAAGTAACATAGTAAGTACCATGCTGATAGGAGGGCTGTGGTTGGGCACTAAGTAACATAGTATCATGCTGATAGGAGGGCTGTGGTTGGGCACTAAGTAACATAGTACCATGCTGATAGGAGGACAGTGGTTGGGCACTAAGTAACATAGTATCATGCTGATAGGAGGGCTGTGGTTGGGCACTAAGTAACATAGTACCATGCTGATAGGAGGGCAGTGGTTGGGCACTAAGTAACATAGTACCATGCTGATAGGAGGGCAGTGGTTGGGCATGAAGTAACATAGTACCATGCTGATAGGAGGGCTGTGGTTGGGCACTAAGTAACATAGTACCATGCTGATAGGAGGGCAGTGGTTGGGCACTAAGTAACATAGTACCATGCTGATAGGAGGGCAGTGGTTGGGCACTAAGTAACATAGTACCATGCTGATAGGAGGGCTGTGGTTGGGCACTAAGTAACATAGTACCATGCTGATAGGAGGGCAGTGGTTGGGCACTAGGTAACATAGTACCATGCTGATAGGAGGGCTGTGGTTGGGCACTAAGTAACATAGTACCATGCTGATAGGAGGGCTGTGGTTGGGCACTAAGTAACATAGTACCATGCTGATAGGAGGGCTGTGGTTGGGCACTAAGTAACATAGTACCATGCTGGTAGGAGGGCTGTGGTTGGGCATGAAGTAACATAGTACCATGCTGATAGGAGGGCTGTGGTTGGGCACTAAGTAACATAGTACCATGCTGATAGGAGGGCTGTGGTTGGGCATTAAGTAGCATAGTACCATGCTGATAGGAGGGCTGTGGTTGGGCATTAAGTAACATAGTACCATGCTGATAGGAGGGCTGTGGTTGGGCATTAAGTAACATAGTACCATGCTGATAGGAGGGCTGTGGTTGGGCATTAAGTAACATAGTACCATGCTGATAGGAGGGCAGTGGTTGGGCATTAAGTAGCATAGTACCATGCTGATAGGAGGGCTGTGGTTGGGCATTAAGTAACATAGTACCATGCTGATAGGAGGGCTGTGGTTGGGCATTAAGTAACATAGTACATAGTACCATGCTGATAGGAGGGCTGTGGTTGGGCATTAAGTAGCATAGTACCATGCTGATAGGAGGGCTGTGGTTGGGCATTAAGTAGCATAGTACCATGCTGATAGGAGGGCTGTGGTTGGGCACTAAGTAACATAGTATCATGCTGATAGGAGGGCTGTGGTTGGGCACTAAGTAACATAGTACCATGCTGATAGGAGGGCAGTGGTTGGGCACTAAGTAACATAGTACCATGCTGATAGGAGGGCTGTGGTTGGGCACTAAGTAACATAGTACCATGCTGATAGGAGGGCTGTGGTTGGGCACTAAGTAACATAGTACCATGCTGATAGGAGGGCTGTGGTTGGGCACTAAGTAACATAGTACCATGCTGATAGGAGGGCTGTGGTTGGGCACTAAGTAACATAGTATCATGCTGATAGGAGGGCTGTGGTTGGGCACTAAGTAACATAGTACCATGCTGATAGGAGGGCAGTGGTTGGGCACTAAGTAACATAGTACCATGCTGATAGGAGGACAGTGGTTGGGCACTAAGTAACATAGTACCATGCTGATAGGAGGGCAGTGGTTGGGCACTAAGTAACATAGTACCATGCTGATAGGAGGGCAGTGGTTGGGCATGAAGTAACATAGTACCATGCTGATAGGAGGGCTGTGGTTGGGCACTAAGTAACATAGTACCATGCTGATAGGAGGGCAGTGGTTGGGCACTAAGTAACATAGTACCATGCTGATAGGAGGGCAGTGGTTGGGCACTAAGTAACATAGTACCATGCTGATAGGAGGGCTGTGGTTGGGCACTAAGTAACATAGTACCATGCTGATAGGAGGGCAGTGGTTGGGCACTAGGTAACATAGTACCATGCTGATAGGAGGGCTGTGGTTGGGCACTAAGTAACATAGTACCATGCTGATAGGAGGGCTGTGGTTGGGCACTAAGTAACATAGTACCATGCTGATAGGAGGGCTGTGGTTGGGCACTAAGTAACACAGCACCATGCTGGTAGGAGGGCTGTGGTTGGGCACTAAGTAACATAGTACCATGCTGGTAGGAGGGCTGTGGTTGGGCACTAAGTAACATAGTACCATGCTGGTAGGAGGGCTGTGGTTGGGCATTAAGTAGCATAGTACCATGCTGATAGGAGGGCTGTGGTTGGGCATTAAGTAGCATAGTACCATGCTGATAGGAGGGCTGTGGTTGGGCATTAAGTATCATAGTACCATGCTGATAGGAGGGCTGTGGTTGGGCATTAAGTAACATAGTACCATGCTGATAGGAGGGCAGTGGTTGGGCATTAAGTAACATAGTACCATGCTGATAGGAGGGCTGTGGTTGGGCATTAAGTAACATAGTACCATGCTGATAGGAGGGCTGTGGTTGGGCATTAAGTAACATAGTACCATGCTGATAGGAGGGCTGTGGTTGGGCACTAAGTAACATAGTATCATGCTGATAGGAGGGCTGTGGTTGGGCACTAAGTAACATAGTACCATGCTGATAGGAGGGCAGTGGTTGGGCACTAAGTAACATAGTACCATGCTGATAGGAGGGCAGTGGTTGGGCACTAAGTAACATAGTATCATGCTGATAGGAGGGCAGTGGTTGGGCACTAAGTAACATAGTACCATGCTGATAGGAGGGCAGTGGTTGGGCATGAAGTAACATAGTACCATGCTGATAGGAGGGCTGTGGTTGGGCACTAAGTAACATAGTACCATGCTGATAGGAGGGCAGTGGTTGGGCACTAAGTAACATAGTACCATGCTGATAGGAGGGCAGTGGTTGGGCATTAAGTAGCATAGTACCATGCTGGTAGGAGGGCTGTGGTTGGGCATTAAGTAACATAGTACCATGCTGGTAGGACGGCTGTGGTTGGGCACTAAGTAACATAGTACCATGCTGGTAGGAGGGCTGTGGTTGGGCATTAAGTAACACAGTACCATGCTGGTAGGAGGGCTGTGGTTGGGCACTAAGTAACATAGTACCATGCTGGTGCCCCATGGCGGTACCGGCATACAGCCCACTCTGCCAGCCTGGACCAGGCTTGCCACCAGGAGGGGTCGGAGGGGATGAGGCCTTCTGTCCCTGGCCCTCAGCTCTCACGTATATATACATACAGTGGGGCAAAAAAGTATTTCGTCAGCCACCAATTGTGCAAGTTCTCCCACTTAAAAAGATGAGAGAGGCCTATAATTTTTATCATAGGTACACTTTAACTATGACAGACAAAATGAGAAAACAAATCCAGAAAATCACATTGTAGAATTTTTAATGAATTTATTTGCAAATTATGGTGGAAAATAAGTATTTGGTCAATAACAAAAGTTTATCTCAATACTTTGTTATATGCCCTTTGTTGGCAATGACAGAGGTCAAACGTTTCCTGTAAGTCTTCACAAGGTTTTCACACACTATTGCTGGTATTTTGGCCCATTCCTCCATGCAGATCTCCTCTAGAAGAGTGATGTTTTGGGGCTGTTGCTGGGCAACACGGACTTTCAACTCCCTCCAAAGATTTTCTGGCTTGGCCACTCCAGGACATTGAAATGCTTCGTACGAAGCCACTCCTTCGTTGCCCGGGCAGTGTGTTTGGGATCATTGTCATGCTGAAAGACCCAGCCACGTTTCATCTTCAATGCCCTTGCTGATGGAAGGAGGTTTTCACTCAAAATCTCACGATACATGGCCCCAGCCCCAAAGCATGATGTTTCCACCCCCATGCTTCACAGTAGGTATGGTGTTTTTTGAATGCAACTCAGCATTCTTTGTCCTCCAAACACGACGAGTTGAGTTTTTACCAAAAAGTTATATTTTGGTTTCATCTGACCATATGACATTCTCCCAATCTTCTTCTGGATCATCCAAATGCTCTCTAGCAAACTTCAGACGGGCCTGGACGTGTACTGGCTTAAGCAGGGGGACACGTCTGGCACTGCAGGATTTGAGTCCCTGGCGGCGTAGTGTGTTACTGATGGTAGGCTTTGCTACTTTGGTCCCAGCTCTCTGCAGGTCATTCACTAGGTCCCCCCGTGTGGTTCTGAGATTTTTCTCACTGTTCTTGTGATCATTTTGACCCCACGGGGTGAGATCTTGCATGGAGCCCCAGATCGAGGGAGATTATCAGTGGTCTTGTATGTCTTCCATTTCCTAATAATTGCTCCCACAGTTGATTTCTTCAAACCAAGCTGCTTACCTATTGCATATTCAGTCTTCCCAGCCTGGTGCAGGTCTACAATTTTGTTTCTGGTGTCCTTTGACAGCTCTTTGGTCTTGGCCATAGTGGAGTTTGGAGTGTGACTGTTTGAGGTTGTGGACAGGTGTCTTTTATACTGATAACAAGTTCAAACAGGTGCCATTAATACAGGTAACGAGTGGAGGACAGAGGAGCCTCTTAAAGAAGAAGTTATAGGTCTGTGAGAGCCAGAAATCTTGCTTGTTTGTTGGTGACCAAATACTTATTTTCCACCATAATCTGCAAATAAATTCATTAAAAAATTCTACAATGTGATTTTCTGGACCTCCCCCATTTTGTCTGTCATAGTTGAAGTGTACCTATGATGAAAATTACATGCCTCTCTCATCTTTTTAAGTGGGAGAACTTGCACAATTGGTGGCTGACTAAATACTTTTTTGCCCCACTGTATACAAAGTGAACAACAGGGAGACATTAAGGTCAGCTCTCAGGTGGAAGTGCTGTCAGTCTGATGATTGACATGCTTGGTGTCGACTCAGAGCGGCTGCTTCAAATAATGTGTAGGAAGAGACCTATTTCATTTCTCTCCAAGAAAGTTGGCCAGCTAATGACAGCAGTGGTTCACTCAATGAAGCACGCACGCACGTACGGACACACACACACACACACACACACACACACACACACACACACACACACACACACACACACACACACACACACACACACACACACACACACACACACACACACACACACAGGGCCAACCCGAGAGAGGGGAGATGGGAGACAGGAAAGAGGAGAATGAAGAGGGGAAGGGGTTAGATGAAGAGGGCCCCTCCCTTCGAGTCTCTCCTTAGCAGAAAGTTTTGAGGGCTCAAAGAATGTGCAGTTAGGGGGGAAGAGAATGGGGCTCACAAGGGTGGAAGAGCCTCACCCCGCCAGCCATGCCTTCCTAACACATTCTCATTCACCAGCTAAAGCATTGTTAGCTTTTTAAATCAATCAGGCAGTTGGATGATGAATGATTTAACACTTGTCGAAGGAAGGAGCTCGGCTCGAAATGCCTTCCGTTTTCCCTCACAGGAGAGACAGACAGCCTGACAGAGAGGAGAGGAGCACAGGAATAAACACCATTCCCTTTCATATTCCAGCTCCTCTTCATTTCATGTGTTGATGTTTATGTCAATGCTGGCAGCTCACTAATCTGCTATCAGTGACAGTTTTGAACTTTCGATTCACTCTGAGCCTAAATCACTATCACAACCAACTCTGCAATAACTTGTTACAGTGTTTATCTCAGGATGAACCGGTAGGAAGAAGGGTAACAAGTTCAGCAACTCAAAGATAACCGTCTTAATTTCTACGGCTCATGTGAAAGTAATTATATGCCAAGTCTGAGCATACTGGTACCATAGTGTCTTGAGTTGTCCTCCAGTAACAAACACGTACTTAGGTTACTACAATGCAATTACCATTTTACCTTGTAATTCTCATATATCTATTTTATAATGCTATTATTTTTCAAATGAGTAACAATCCATCGACTTGCAATCACACAGAAATAGAGGCTAAATACAGGTATAATGACACACAATGGTAATCAAAGGTATTGCAATGCTCTTTTGTTCAGCTGAATTGTGCATGTCACGGAAATGCTGCCCCCTGGTGGAATTTATATGTTATTGCCTGCAGGTACCAGACAGGATATCTCATATTGGCACGTCAAATTGCCATTCCACAAACCCTTTCTGTTGAAAGTTGACACTTCGACAACAGAGTATACAAAATAAACTTTTGTTAAGCACAGTCAAGTTCAACAGACACGTCTACTGACAAGTTGTCCAACAAGAGTCGTAAAAATATATGACAATACAATATCGATTCAATACAATAAGCTTCACAATGAATCAGCGATGACATATTTTTAAAATAAATAATTAGTTGCCTGTTTGGCATGTTATTTTGTCATTAATACGTGTCACATATCAGTTTGCAAACAATGCAAAAAAATATATTAAAAAATAAAGCCGCATACAAACATGGTCTCTTTTTTCTTTCTTGAGTAAGGCAGTTCCAAAATGCATGTGTTTCAGCCTTGCTCAGCTTTTTCTGTGGTGGAGCGGCAGCCAGCAGAAAATACAGAGGGTAGGCGTTGGTAATCTTCTCTCGTTGCACTGTGATTGGCTCAGTGTTCTGTCACTCATGGGACACAATGTCACCTCAGAACCTACAGGGTGACCAAGGCAGTTCAAGCCCCCTTGGGTGCTGCCATAGATTTACATGATGAAGTGCCCATCCAAGTGTGGCTCAAGGTCGCCACATATAAAAGGACTTCAAATCACGTTACGCTATATCTACCATAGCTTGGATTGGACTGATCATGTCAACATCATACTTTCAAAATCTTAGCTAGCAAGTGAGGCAAGCAGTCATCATCATGAATCACGTCGACAATCTACTGGCAAATCTTTTTCAATCATTGTCATATGAACGGAAATTATAGCTAAAACGTATCGGTGATTATCGCCCATTGGACATAAACATTACACAACAAGTTGGAAATCGCAAATTCAACAATGAGTAGTTTGGAAGGAATCAGTGGCTAACTGCAAGCGTTTAAAAGCAATCCTTATTTTACTCCCTCTGCCTGCTATTCGGTGGAGAGGGTGTTGTGGTCCAAGTCTGGGTTTAAGGGTCTAATTTCCAAGCTTAAAAGGATAAACATTCACATGCAATACCATGGGCCACAAAAGGTTGAATACACTGGCCATGCTGTCAATGCTGTTCAAAACAACTGGAAACTGGAAACAAAACAATCTCAGTCATCAGTGAGTTCAAGACAACTGGGAACACAGAAAAAACGAGCTCAGATGGGAAAAATAAGTTTTGAACGGTCATCCAACCAGGAATTCCAAGTTGGGAACTTGGGCCTCTTTCTAGAGCTCCGACCTGAAGATCACTGACGTAATGATTCAACCTTGTTTTTTCCGAGTTCCCAGTTGTCTTGAAAGCACCATAATTCCAGAGAATGCCAGACTTTGATGACAAAGTTTTATGACAGAATTTGCCGACAAGAAGGACCGATGCGCCACCTTCCTGTTCAGTGAGCACAGCACAACAATGTTGAGTCCAAAAATGTATTGTATGCTACTGCATAAATTATGTAATATCCCAGGGAGATATGTACAGTTGAACTCGGAAGTCGACATAGGTTGGAGGTTGGACACACTTAGGTTGGAGTCATTAAAACTCGTTTTTCAACCACTCCACAAATTTCTTGTTAACAAACTATAATTTTGGCAAGTCGGTTAAGACATCTACTTCTTGCATGACACAATACATTTTTCCTACAAATGTTTACAGACAATGTTTACAGAATTTTTCACTTATAATATCACTGTATCACAATTCCACTGGGTCAGAAGTTCACATACACTAAGTTGACTGTGCCTTTAAACAGCTTGGAAAATTCCAGAAACTGATGTCATAGCTTTAGAAGCTTCTGATAGGCTAATTGACATAATTTGAGTCAATTGGAGGTGTACCTGTGGATGTATTCAAGGCCTACCTTCAAACTCAGTGCCTCTTTGCTTGACATCATGGGAAAATCTAAAGAAATCAGCCAAGACTTCAGTGTTGGCTGTGTTCTGTCTCCTAGAGATGAACGTACTGTGGTGCGAAAAGTGCAAATCAATCCCAGAACAACAGCAAAGGACCTTGAGAAGATGCTGGAGGAAACAGATCCAAAAGTATCTATATCCACAGTAAAACAAGTCATTATATTGACATAACCTGAAAGGCCGCTCAGCAAGGAAGAAGCCACTGCTCCAAAACCTGCCATAAAAAAGCCAGGCTGAGGTTTGCAACTGCACATGGGGACAAAGATTGTACTTTTTGGAGAAATGTCCTCTGGTCTGATGAAACAAAAATAGAACTGTTTGGCCATAATGACCACTGTTATGTTTGGAGGAAAAGGGGGATGCTTGCAAGCTGAAGAACACCATCCCAACCGGGAAGCACGGGGGTGGCAGCATCATGTTGTGGGGGTGCTTTGCTGCAGGAGGGACAGGTGCATGATGGCATCATGAGGTAGGAAAATTTTGTGGATATATTGAAGCAACATCTCAAGACATCAGTCAGGAAGTTGAAGCTTGGTCGCAAAGGACCCCAAGCAGACTTCCAAAGTTGTCGCAAAATGGCTTAAGGACAACAAAGTCAAGGTATTGGAGTGGCCATCACAAAGCTCTGACCTCAATCCTATAGAAAATTTGTGGGCAGAACTGAAAAAGCGTGTTCGAGCAAGGAGACCTACAAACCTGACTCAGTTACACCAGCTCTGTCGGGAGGAATGGGCCAAATTTCACCCAACTTATTGTGGGAAGCTTGTGGAAGGTTACCCGAAACATCTGACCCAAGTTAAACAATTTAAAGGCAATGCTACCAAATACTAATTGAGTGTATGCAAACTTCTGAACCACTGGGAAGGTGATGAAATAAATAAAAGCTTAAATAAATAATTCTCTCCACAATTATTCTGACATTTCACACTCTTAAAATAAAGTGGTGATCCTAACTGACCTAAGACAGGGAATTTGTACTAGAATTAAATGTCAGAAATTGTGGAAAAACTGAGTTTAAATATATTTGGCTAAGGTGTATGTAAACTTCCGACTTCAACTGTATACTGTAGCTAAGACAGTGATACTAAGTGTATGTTGTGTAGTAAGCTGTTAGTAGCCAATATGCACCCCCTCATAACTGGTGGTGCACATGGAGCCTATAGCCTGTTTTAGAGAAATATCCTTGAATATTGTAAGAGATTTCATTGTCTGTTTATATGCCTCCTTTATTTATTCTATAGTTCTGACTTGGTGTATGAAACTGTAAGAAAGGCCTATGTTCTGAATTCTGTCGCTGTACATTTCAAAAGTGCTGAACAAATAGATATATTGACTATGTCCTTCTTAGCTCGCTCTTTAATGTCTTAATCGAAAGGACGGACTGCCTCTTATCAGCTCATCATTCCCTTATGCCATAGTTTGTACATCTCAATTTTCAGTAGAAACCACATTTTTTTTAAGCAAGTCAGACATATGAGCTATGTTTTTTAAAAAGGCAGTAAATGAGGCTGAATTAACTGTTTAGCTGCCAGACAAGGCTCCGCTGATAGCCAGGTGTGGCAGTGGAAAGGATTCACTCCATTGTGCTGAAAAGAAAGCTCTGCTGTTGGGACAGCTTTATGAAGGCCCTAACAGTTTGTGGGCACCGTTTGTCACCTTTATAGTGCAATTAATGTATTGTTTAGTGTTGTGTAGTGGCTTTTCTGGCATGTAAAAACATTAAAAAGCATTTGCCCCACCAAGATTAACATGCTAAAATCACCACTACAATTAATAACATTTACACAGGTGATAATAAGCACATTTCTATGAAATATTTACCAGCACATAAAATTTTGAAAACAGGAGACCCGGAAGATTCATTCAAATAAGGTTCTTAATCCAGAGCTACTGCTCTATCAAAATAATACTATATAATTACACATAAAAACACAATACAAATGTTTGTGTCAAATACAGACCTGTCTGGAAAAAAGCTCAATCGGCAAAGACCTGACAAATGCTACATGTCTAAACTGACATAATGTAAGTCAGATAGATTATATTTTGTTCACTAGTTTCAGATCACAGTTTACACTATACGCATACAAATACAATGTTGTTACTACAGCAATTACAGTTACCAGAAGGACATAATGTAAAGTGTAACGACAACCATAAATCTATTCCAATTGTCTCAGAGGCTTCAGTAATGTAAATTGAGACTACAGAGAGACAGCTAGGTGGCAGGCTATAACCACTTCATCTCTTTTGATATCCTCAGGGAATGTGTCTGCATACATTTGACAGTCAAATTCTTTACAACTATACCTAATGGTAAAACCTAGCTACCTAGAGCAGTCCAGTGTGTAGATTAGTCTTCTATGAAATAGATGACCACTTCTACATCCAATGCAATGCAGGCCTTTCCATCATAAGGCATATCAAATGATGGGTTTCCCAAAAGCCAGAGGATATATATATTCAGCAACTGTATTTTTCAATGGTATTAACTAAATCCATATTTTTTAATTCATATATCCCTCTGTGTAACTGATTCACTGAACAACTAAGGGCATGTTACACTGTGGTAGTGACAGTGGGGTAGTAACTCTTACCTGTAGGGTAGTTGCTCTGAAGGTGGCCCCTGCAGTGGGGGTGGCAGTTCGGGGGGAGATGTTGTTCTGGGCCTGGGTCTGAGCTTGGGCATGTGCCTGGGCAAGGGCCTGCTGTGGGACCATCACCAGCTGACCCATCTCAGTGCGCACCAACACCATTCCTAGAGTGCAGACAGAGCAATCACACACAATATACTCAGTCAAAGTCAATATACTGACCTAAAAGGCACCTGGGCTGGCTGTCAATGAAATGCACCCAATTCAGTCACATAGTGACCCTAGAAAGTGACAAGGAGACCAGTGACAAGGAGACCAGTGACAAGGAGATCACGTTGGATTTATGAAACAGTAGTGTCAATTCTGATGTTCATTCTGATTTCCTAATGCCATGTTCAATCTGCCCATGAGAGCAGTACATTCCATTTACATCAGCATCAAATAGAATGAGAAATGATAGAGCTTTTATTACAGAGTGTATCTGTTACTCAACATAAATGCCTCAAACAGATTTCCATAAGCCTCCTCTAGATTAACTCAGAGACTCAGAGAAAATGTAACTATATTATACTACACATTTTCTCACTAATACATAAAATCTACTTTAATCACTGAACATTTTGGGTAAGCTAATGGGTATGCTATACCAGTAATGTCCAGACACAAGTAGACCCTATGTGACTTACAATATGTATAGATCTCTGAAGAGGAATAACTGAAACAACAGCATAACATAACAACAGCATAACACCCTGCATCTCCCAGCTGGTTTGCCTCTGAAGCTAAGCAGGGTTGGGCCTAGTCAGTCCCTGGATGGGATAATGTTGGAGGGCTGATAGGAGGCACTCTTTCCTCTGGTCTAAAAAATGCCCTAGGGCAGTGATTTGGGACATGACCCTGAAGTGGGTTCAGAATTTTGGATGGGACGTTAAACAGATGTCCTGACTCCCTGGCTGCGTTTACACAGGGAGCTCCATTCTGAAATGCTTTCCACTAATTGGTATTTTGACCAATCACATCAGATCCTTTCACATCAAGTTCCTCTAAGGCAAGGTTGATTCAAATAACCAACTCATCATCAAGCTTTGATCATTTGAATCAGCTGTGTAGTGCTAGGGCAAAAACCAAAATGTGCACCCGTGGGGCCCCAGGACCGAGTTTGGGAAACCTTGCCTTAGAGGAACTTGATGTGAAAGGATCTGATGTCGGCGACAACGACGACTTTGGGAAACCTTGCTCTGAAAAATGAACGTGTCCAGATCCTCAAAAAGTTATACAGATACACCATTGATAGCATCTTGTCTGGCTGCATCACCACTTGGTAAGGCAACTGAAAGGCACCCAACTGCAAGGCGCTACAGAGGGTGGTGCGTAAGGGCCTGTACATCACTGGGGGTGAGCTGTCATCCAGGACCTCTATTACAGGCGTTGTCAGAGGAAGGCCCAAAAATGTTTCAAAGATTCCAGCCACCCAAGCCATTGACTGTTCTCTCTGCTATAGTACCACACAGCAAGCAGTACCAATGCACCAAGTCTGGAAACAACAGGACCCTGAACAGCTTCTATTCCCAAACCATAAGTCTGCTAAATAGCTAATCAAATGGATACTCAGACTATCTGCATTGACCCTTTTAGCACTAGCTCTCTTGCACTCTACGCACACACACTGGACTCTACCCACACACTCATACATACTGTACCTACACCCCAACACACACATACACTACATAATTACTGAATTTAAAATACAGTAGATTCAATTTAGATGTTTTGTTACTGGCCTACACACAATAACCTATAATGTCAAAGTGGAATGATGTTTTTCTAAATGTTTACAAATTAATAAAACATTTAAATCTGAAATGTCTTGAGTCAATAAGTATTCAACCCATTTGTTACTGGTTAGCCTAAATAAATTCTGGAGTAAAAATGTGCTTAAGAAGTCACATAATAAGTTGCATGGACTCACTCTGTGTTCATTAATAGTGTTCAACATGATTTTTTATGACTACCTCATCTCTGTACCCCATACATACAATTATCTGTAAGGTCCCTCAGTCGAGAAGTGCATTTCAAAACACAGATTCAACAACAAAGACCTGGGAGGTTTTCCAATGCCTCGCAAAGAAGGGCACCTATTGGTAGATGTGTAAAGATTTTTTAAAAGCAGACATTGAATATCCCTTTGAGCATGGTGAAGTTACTAACTACACTTTGGATGATGTATCAATACACCCAGTCACAAAGATACAGGTGTCCTTCCTAACTGAGTTAATGGAGAGGAAGGAAACTGCTCAGGGATTTCACCATGAGCCCAAAGCAGACTTAAAACAGTAAAAGTTGAATGGCTTTTTTCAGGACGAAAAAATAAACAAAAAGGAGATAAGCACAAGGAAAATCCTAGAGGAAAACCTGGTTTAGTCTGTTTTCCATCAGACACTGCAAGGTTAATTCACAATGCCAAATTTACACTGAAGTTATTTACCAAGAAGACAGTGAATGTTCCCGAGTGACAGTTTTGACTTATCTATTTGAAAGTCTATGGTAAAGGCCTGAAAATGGTTGTCTAGCAATGATCAACAGCCAATTTGACAGAGCTTGAAGAATTTCTAAAATAATAATGTGCAAATGTTGCACAATGCAGGTGTGGAAAGCTATTACAGAGACACACCCAGAAAGTCTCACAGCTGTAATCTCTACCAAAGGTGCTTCTACAAAGTATTTCAATTAGATATTTCTGCATTTCATTTTCAATACATTTGCTAAAATTTCTAAAAACATATATTCACGTTGTCATTATGGGGTATTGTGTGTAGATGGGTGAGACATTTTTTTAAAATCCAATTTGAATTCAGGCTGTAACGCAACAAAATGTGGAATACGTCAAGGGGTGTGAATAGTTTCTGAAGGCATTGAATAGTCACCTCAACTACCTCGTACCCCTTCACACCGACTCGGTATTGGTACTCCCTGTATATAGTAGCAATGTTATGTTTAATCTTAATTTAAACATTATATTCACTGTGTATTCATTCCTCGTGTCAGTATTTGTATTTTTATCTTCAACTTTGTTGTTGGAAAAGACCAGTAAGCATTTCACTGTTAGGCTACACCTGTTGTTTACGAAGCATGTGACAAATACAATTTACAATTTCAGATATTTTTCAGAGCTAATCTGATTAGTCAGCATACAAAAATATCTGAATTAGGCTGCCTGTGTAAACGCCACATCAGTGGTCAGTAAAGATCCCATGGCTCTTATCATAATAGTAGGGGTGTTAACCCCAGTGTCCTGGCTAAATTCCCAATCTGGCCCTCATACCATCATGGCCACCTAATCATCCCTCTCCTCTGTAACTATTCCACAGGTTGTTGCCGTAAATGAGAATGAGTTCTCAGTCAACTTACCTGGGAAAATAAGGGTTGAATAACATAACCAAATAGTCTCTTAAACAGCACTTTGCATGTGATCTGTCCCCTTCACTGTTCTGAGCCTGCCTGAACAGCCTCATAGACAGGTGCTTACTCATTCAAACCCCAGTTAGAAAAACAGGCCAACTTGCCACCTTCAACTCATAAACAAGTAACCTCAATTGAATCCTCTGAAAGCAGACAATCAGAACACTAAGTCCTTTAGACACAACCTCAATCTCAGTCATAAAAGTGAGCCTCAAATCATCAGAGCATGACTGTCTCATTGTTTTTAAACGCACACAGCATGGATTCATTCAGACTGTTCATTTAGCGCTTGCAAACACATAGGAGACCTAATCATGCGCCACGCTGAGCACATATGCAGCACTCACAGTGGATTGTCTTCAGGCATGTATTGGTGAGATGAGATGCAATATGGTCTAGCGGTTGAGAAATGCTCATAAACTCATGAATTGCCAGACATTGATGTGTTCTGGGTCAGGAATTCCCTGCACTCCATGAAACTTCTCTTCTCCATTTAACTGAGATTTGAATGATTCTGCAAATCAGAATATATCATAACAGAGGTATGCATATCCTGCTATTTGTTTATTTTAAATGTGTAACTTTGAGAGTAATATAGGACAGTGGCAAGTCTAATCTCCACTAGAACTGGGCGATATGGACAAAAATCCATATTGCGATAAATTGCCTGAATTAATGCAATAACAATAATTTAATTATCCTTTAAACTACTACTAGTTTGATGGTTATAGCCATCAATTATCCCATTAACAATCACCCATATTAGCAATGTTATTTCATTTCAAACTTCATATTTCTCTCGTATAGGCTACTTATCGTAATAAACAATATCAGCAAAATGCCTTTGATCAGGGTTAGGTGTCGATATTTTTTTTTAAGTCTCAATTCTAATTCATATTCTCTACTGAGTCAAAGTTTTTGAGCCACATGAAAACATGATCACATACAAAATGCATGAGTAGGCCTATCTGTCTGCTGGGCCAACACAGTGATATTGTTCCTTATGGAACTTGAGTGGCTCTTTCCCGTGCCTCGTGCAGCTCATGGTAACAACTTTGAGAGATGAATACCAACTGAGAAGATCATGTCTCATGTGTTTTTTATGTCCTGCCACTTCATTAAACTTGCCCATTGGCAAAATATGTACATGCTTGTGATGTGAGAAAAGTCATTTGATTGGGTGATATCAAGCAGATGTGGAACTTTCTTAGAACCGGAATGATGCATGCCATTGTGTACTGTGTTCTGTCATATTATCAATGCTATTGAAATATACTGCATATTATATACAGTATACCAGTAGGCATTTTTGTCACCACACCAACTGAGCAGTGAACATTTTGCTCACATGCAGTCTTGGTTGTGATCTTTGTGTTGTGTTGATAATGGGTGTCATGAATCATGTAATAACTTTATTCAATCTCAGATATGTCTTCAACATTATACAGAATTAACTTAAAATCAATACAGATGTAAAGGAGAAGTTGTTTTTTTTTAACAACCAAATCTCTTTTTTTATTTTTATGTAAATGATAGGTTATTAGGTTCCAGACAACTTTTTTATGATTTCACGTGTTTGAGAAACTTACCCCAAACAGCAAATAACTTCCTCATCCGTGTTGTCCCCCCCAAAAAACATTAACAAAGGCTCCAGAAACAGCCAAATACATATTTTTAGAAAAAGCAAAGCTCTCAGTATAGTGATGCAGCTCTTTAGATGTTCTACACATTAAATTGTGTCATTCCGAACTTTATACGAAATATTATATTCCCTTTTGCGTGACTCGAGCTGTTTCCCCTATCCAGGTGTTCCATTCTCCATGCTGCTACAGGTAACTGCCAAAATAAAGAAAACACCAACATAAAGCATTTTAATAGCACGTTGGAACACCACAAGCTGCAAAAACAGCTTCAATGTGCCTTGCCATAGATTCTACAAGGGCCTGAAACTTCCTGTGTGTAAGCACCCCATGCTTTCTGTATGCTTTGTATCCATAATTTACTCAAGTGTTTCCTTTATTTTGACAGTTACCTGTAAAATGGAAGGAGAGGTATTGCTTGTCACAAAAAAATGTCTATATAAATGTTGTGGATAAAGTTCAGAATGGCACAATTTCATATGTAAAACAACTAAAGACCTGCATCACTATACTGACAAAAAAAAGGACGCATCTGTTTTTGGAGCCTTTGTTCGTGTTTTTTCAGGGCACCTATACTACACAACGAGGATGAGAAGAGGATTTGCTGTTTGGGGCAAGTTTCTAAAAAACATGTGAAATCACACAAAAGGTGTCCGGACCCTTCTATAACATGACATTTAGATCAAAAATAGAGATTTGGTTGTAAAAAAACTACTCCTTTAATCTGTACAGAATATACAGATTTAAATCTGTATTGACAGGTGTTTTATCAAATGAATGCTACTTTGCCCAAAGCACATTCAGAAGCTGCTGTGTCTTTGGGAATCTTGAGGAAGTGAACAGGGAAATGATGATGGAACACATCACGTGTCCAGGTAATGTTTTACATTAAAGTACATGACAGTAATGACAAAGCACAGGGCTCTCAAAAAGACCTGCCCAGTTTCATTGTTTTGATCTGAGCAGATTTCCCCTCTCTCTCTGATTTGAAGAGAAATTCATCCTCCTAACACCTTACCCGGTGGGATGGTAAACCCAGGTGGCAGTTGAATGGTCGTCTGTGGTTGTTGGGGGGGTCTGACAATCAGCTGGGGGGCAACAATTCTTTGAGCTGCTTGGACTCCTGGTTGAAGAAGGGGCTGTGTAGCTGTGGCCACAGACGGAGACCTTACCACTCCAACCGTTGTTGTTTGTCCAACAACATTGACAGCAGGCTTTGCCATGACAAGACTTGCAGTAGAAGTCGCTGCTAGGTTGAAAACAGCAGAGGGAGAGGAAACAGAGTTTATTACGGAATTGACAACACCTAACGGACTGGACATGGCTATTTTGGACTGCACGGGAGCGTCCGACTTCGCTTCAGAACCCTCTTTTTTGTGGTTCACTTGCGAAGCTGCTGCAGAAGTGATCGGTCCTATCGCGCCTTGTTTAACCAAGGCCGAGACGGTAGTGCCATTTCCATTCTGCGCGATGCTCGCTACAATGTGACTTGGTAGTCTTTGCAAAGCAATAGTAGGAGTCCCCTTATCCAGGGGAATCGCTGATTGAGTTGAGGAAATGCTGGAGCTAGATAAAGTGAAATTCGTCGTATTTACACAAGATGTAACGTCAACGGTCCGACTTGAGTTTGCTGCACTTGCACTGCTAGACACAGTGCTAATGTTATTAATCAAAGCATCAGTTCCCGCGGCAGGGGGGTTATTCCTTGACGTTACCGCTCCTCCGGTACCGTTCAAACTCTGTATTCCCGCCGATGCACTCCGTAACGATGCAGTTATGCGTTTTCTTGGATGATCGGCACTGTCTGTTGAGGTCTGACCTGAAGCCAGAGCGGAACCTCGGGTGGTGGTGCTGCTGATGATGATGATACTACTGCTGTTGACAAGCGGAGAAGTTGTTACACCACCAGATGCAGGTAGTGTTGTGATAGATGATGTTCCATGTGATTGCAAACCGCTCTTGGTAGCGTTTACTCCAGTCCCTGAAGTGGTGGAAGCTTCCTCAAAGGACGGAATAGAACTCAGCGAAGAAGATGTAACAGTTTTCTCTGAGCTAATTTCGTTAGAGTTCATCTCCTGGTGCATCCCAGCTTTATGTTGTCCTTCTTGTTGTTGCTGCTGTACTAGTGTAGTAACGTTACCCACTTGGGCTGGTAGCGTTTTCCCTAAGTGATGGTTTGCAGTGACTGTAGTCCCAGCACCTCTGTTTTCCGACTGAGTATTTGCAGGGTTGCTTTGTCCAACAAGTTGTGACTCCAAAGAGCCCACTAAATCGCTCACAGCTTTTTCATCCACCTCGGAAAATAGCATATCTTCCAGTGGGTCGGAGGTGCCCGCCATCTTTGATCATAGATCGCTGTCTAAAAATTGTAAATGAATGAAATGCGCATGCGTGTTACAAGGCATTGTGGGAATTAATCTGACGTCAAAGCACCAATATTGATGTTTTTTTTTCACATTTCATTGATTAATAAATGTATTACAAAACAAAATAGTGTAGTAAGGAATTTGTTTAGCACGTTACATTTCAGGACGTAATAAAGTGGGAGTTCTCACAAACTCAGAAACCTCACATTTTATTATGGCAATGAAAATAGGCTTTAGTCTGGGGGTCTTTTTTTATTTTTATTTTTTTAAATTTCACCTTTATTTAAACAGGTAGGCCAGTTGAGAAACAAGTTCTCATTTACAACTGCGACCTGGCCAAGATAAAGCAAAGCAGTGCAACACAAACAACAACACAGAGTTACACATGGAATAAACAAGTGTACAGTCAATTACACAATAGTGTGTGCAAATGAGGTACGATTAGGGAGGTAATGCAATAAATAGGCCATAGTGGCAAAGTAATTACAATTTAGCAATTAACACTGGAGTAACAGGTGTACCGAAGATGAATGTGCAAGTCGAGATACTGGGGTGCAAAGGAGCAAAACATTATAATAATATGGGGATGAGATAGTTGGATAGGCTATGTACAGGTGCAATGATCTGTGAGCTGTTCTGATAGCTGATGCTTAAAGTTAGTGGGGGAGAAATTAGTCTCCAGCTTCAGTGATTCGTTCCAGTCATTGGCAGCAAAGAACTGGAAGGAAAGACGACCAAAGGAATTGGCTTTGGGCGTGACCAGTGAGTTATACCTGCTGGAACGCGTTCTACGGGTGGGTGTTGTTATCGTGACCAGTGAGCTGAGATAAGGCAGAGCTTTACCTAGCATATACTTATAGATGACCTGGAGCCAGTGGGTCTGGCGACCAATATGTAGCGAGGGCCAGCCGACTAGAGCATACAGATTGCAGTGGTGGATGGTATAAGGGGCTTTGGTGACAAAACGGTTTGCACTGTGATAGACTGCATCCAGTTAGCTGAGTAGAGTATTAGAACCTATTTTGTAAATGACATCACCCGAAGTCAAGGATCGGTAGGATAGTCAGTTTTACAAGGGTATGTTTGGCAGCATGAGTGAAGTATGCTTTGTTGCAAAATAGGAAGCCGATTCTAGATTTAATTTTGGATTGGAGATGCTTAATGTGAGTCTGGCAGGAGAATTTACAGTCTAACTAGACAACTACGTATTTGTAGTTGTCCACATATTCTAAGCCAGAACCGTCCAGAGTAGTGATGCTGGACGGGCAAGCAGGTGCGGGCAGCTATCGGTTGAAAAGCATGTATTTAGTTTTACTTGCATTTAAGAGCAGTTGGAGGCCACGAAAGGAGAGTTGTATGGCATTGAAGCTTGTCTGGAGGTAAGCTAACACAGTGTCCAAAGAAGGGCCAGATGTATACAGAATGGTGTCGTCTTCGTAGAGGTGGTTCAGAGAATCACCAGCAGCAAGCACGACATCATTGATGTATACAGAGAAAATAGTTGGCCCGAGAATTGAACCCTGTGGCACACCCATAGAGACTGCCAGAGGTCCGGACAATAGGCCCTCCGATTTGACATACTGAACTCTGTCTGAGAAGTAGTTGGTGAACCAGGCAAGGCAGTCATTTAAGAAACCAAGGCTGTTGAGTCTGCCGATAAGAATGTGGTGATTGACAGAGTCGAAAGCCTTGGCCAGGTCGATGAATATGGCTGCACAGTATTGTCTTTTATCGATGGCAGTTATGATATCGTTTAGGACCTTGAGCGTGGCTGAGGTGCACCTCGGCAACCAGATTGCATAGCGGAGAAGGTACGTGGAATTCAAAATGGTTGGTGATATGTTTGTTAACTTGGCTTTCGAAGACCTTAGAAAGGCAGGGTAGGTCTGTAGCAGTTTGGGTCTAGAGTGTCTCCCACTTTGAAGAGCGGGATGACCGCGGCAGCTTTTCAAACTTTGGGGATCTCAGACGATACGAAAGAGAGGTTGAACAGGCTAGTAATAGGGGCTGCAACAATTTCGGCAGATACTTTTAGAAAGAGAGATTCCAGATTGTCTAGCCCAGCTGATTTGTAGGGGTCCAGATTTTGCAACTCTTTCAGAACATCAGCTATCTGGATTTGGGTGAAGGAGAAATGGGGAGGCTTGGGCAAGTATGGGGGGTGCAGGGCTGTTGACCGTGGTAGGGTTAGCCAGGTGGAAAGCATGGCCAGCCGTCGAAAAATGCTTATTGAAATTCTTAATTATCCTGGATTTATCGGTGGCGACAGTGTTTCCTAGCCTCAGTGCAGTGAGGGAGGAGATGCTCTTATTCTCCATGGACTTCACATCAAATATAGAGTAGCATATGGTCCCTGGGACATATTGTATTTGTTGTCAAAGAGATTTTATTTTGACACTTGCCACAGACACAACTGGAAATATTTAGTAGACCAAATAATTTAATGTGTCAATGATCTCTTCCATCAACATGTCCCCACCAGTCAAGGTTTGTTGCTGCGGCTAGCTGTGTCTGGAACCGCTGGAAGGACATTTTGTTAGATGAAGAAGATTGCAACTGCACCCTAGTCTTTATTGCAGATTACAGTAAAATAAATGATACATTGTGGAAATTGCTTAATTAAACAAACGTTGTATTTTTATGCATTTTTGTGCATAAGGGATGGGCGAGAGAGTTGGGCGATAAGATATCCAGTGGCAGCAATGAAAAATGTACATAAACTCTAGTTGTCAGTCTCAGATCTAGGATCAGTTTCTCTCTCCCAATCCCAGAAAGTATCCAGTAGGGCGAGAAACACAAAACTAACCTTAGACCAGTAATCTTTGAAAGGTAGCATGATCCCGTGAAAACTCGCGATATTTACGGTTTACAGAGAGGATTTCCCACCATTCTATGCGGTGAGGCAAGGCATCATATGAAAACGGCCATGTCGTGGTGCTAGCAAATTGGTGGAAGAACGAACGGGCAATATTCTTTGTTAGAAGTGTACAAACAGGACTAAATAAAATAGCGAGTTACTTGCCATATACTTTTGTAATATATATTTGTTTTCCACACTCAAAGAAAAAGGAAGACGGTATGAGTGGAGGGACGCCCTACATCGGGAGTAAAATTAGCCTAATCTCGAAGGCCGAGATTCGTTATGAAGGAATTTTATACACAATTGACACCGAAAATTCGACTGTTGCTCTCGCCAAAGGTAAGTTAAAACGTATACCTTGCAAAAAAATAAGTCGATAAATTAAAAACACCTCACTTTTTTACTAGTAACGCAGTGCAGGCATTTAGTCTGTCACTGTCAAATTGTTCACAATGCTAGTTAGCATAGCTAGTAGTTAGCTTTATCGAATGCTTAAACTAGCCTGCCACAAGCATTATTAAGTTAGCATAGCTAATTTAGCTAGCCCGTTTCACTGCAAACGCCCTGGCCTGTTTCATTCATGCTTTGTTGTTGCATAAATTAGTTGACCGGGTTATCGTTTCAGCCAACTTGCATGATTAGTTAGCGGTTAATGTGGTGATGGGAAATCAGATCCTGCACGGCGTTTAATTTTGTTAATCCGCTATTCATTGTAGTCTAGTATTATCTGGCAGACAATCAATGATAGTGACACTGTTGTAATCTGTCTCTGTCTGTTATTTGTTTATACAAACAGTCCGCTCCTTTGGCACTGAGGACCGCCCTACTGACAGGCCAATTCCACCACGAGATGAAGTCTTCGAGTACATCATCTTCAGAGGGAGTGATATCAAGGACCTGACTGTTTGCGAGCCACCGAAAGCCACCAGCTCCCTGCCTCAGGACCCTGCCATTGTTCAAGTAAGCAGGACATTGCTCTAGTCAATGATGATTCATTTGTGAATGTATTTGCTTTTTTATGTATTTAATAATAGTTCTGAATGTGGTTGTTCAACATTTTGTTTTACTTCCCCAGTCCTCTATTGGATCCACCAATGCTCCACCCCCATCATTCCAGTCTGTGGGCTCATATGCACCCTTTAGCAGCAGGGCTCCTGTCCCCTCTTACAGCCAGTTTAACCCGAGCCCCCTGGTGTCCCAGCAGTTTGGAGTTGTTGGTGGAGGTTGGTACATTCATCTTGTTGCTTTGCCATTCTATCATCTCTGAGATGTCTGAAATGAAGAATGATCTTGAAAGCTCTTGTATTGTCAGTGTGTAATGCAATGCTGTTGGAACTAGTACTTTTTTTCTTTAGCATATTTGCCTCAATATCATACAATTTTATGTGGTATGTTGCTTGCAGTTAACATCAGTGGGGCACTGCACTTCTTGCATTATTATAATCACATCCCTGCCTAGCCTTTGATCACTCAGTTCCATTACAGTACACAAGTAATTGGATGATGGTGTCTTCTGTATGGGGGAGTTTTTGTTAAGAAACCCAACACCCTGTCTGAACATTAGCACGCATCACTTGCTGTACAGTTTTGGAAGCATAATGGTCTTATCTTTCATATCAGAGAGAAATTATTAAAGAAAAGGTTACATTTATAGGGTTAGTGCTCCCATACGGCCATATCTCCATGTTACAGCGCGTGTTTACGGAAGACAGGAACCACCTGTGCAAATGGGCTATCTAGCATGCTCCAAACACCTGTGTGTAACTGAAGAAGGCTGCCAGAAATGTGTCACTGAAAAATACTGTTGGCTTCAACTGTGATAGTTGGTTAAAACAGCAAGTGTGTATTTTGCAGTTGATTTTTTTTTTTGAAGGTGAAGTGCTTTATGTTTCTAGAACTGTATCGCAGTTTAAATTGAGTATTTGGGGCTCCCGAGTGGCGCAAGCAGTCTAAAGCACTGCATTGCATGCAGTAGTGCTAGATGCGTTACTACAGTCCCGGCTTCATATCCCGGACTGTGCCACAACCGGCCGTGGTCAGGTGTCCCATAGGATGGCGCACAATTGGCCCAGCGTCGTCAGGTTAAGGGGGGGGGTTTGGCCGGTGGGGCTTTACTTGGTTCATTGCGCTCTAGCGACTCCTTGTGGCTGGTCAGGTGCCTGCGGGCTGACTCCATATGCCAGTTGAACTGTGTTAAGCTGGCGAGCGTGGTTAAGTGGGTCAGGTTTTGGAGGAGGCATGTCTCCACCTTCGCCTCTCCCGAGCCTGTTTGGGAGCTGCAGCAATGATGCCAAGATCGAATAATTAGGGAGTAAAAAGGACTCAAATAAAAAATAAAAGTGGTTTGTGTGTATGTATATGTTGGCTGCTGGAGCCAGTCTTCCTTTGAATATATCATATACGGTCCGTGGACCTTATCGGAGTAATGGTAGGCTCCTTAAGAGTACATCTTGGGCTAACCCCTGCCTTGTCCTCTAGGTCGCACCAGTCCCCAGCTGGACCCTCTGAGGAAGAGCCCTTCCCTGGAGCAGGCAGTGCAGACTTCTCCCACCACTGCCCCTGCACCAGTGGGACAAAGGAGCTCAGCTGGCCCACCAGCCAGGCCCATCACTACCCCAGGCAACCAGAAGCCCCCAGACATCCTGGAACAGAGGGGTGAGGCTGGAGGGGGAGGCTGTAGCCAGGCTTGGCCTGAATGTCTACAATACACTGCTGTCACACAGACTAGTCAATATTGCCTGTTTAGAACAATTGCTTGATCACCTAGCTCTAAGTGAAGCACCTGGCCATATGGCTTTATAGTTTAGAATAATGTTGTACTTGACTGATATGCCCAAATAATTGTGAGTTTCGTCCTTTATTTTGTACTGTTTAGGCCCTGAGGTTCAGAAAATACCCAGACCAGAGTCTGAGCAAGGTGGTGGCGACAACCGGAATAACCGTCAATGTGGTGAGTTGGTTTTCATTAAACTACCAGTGTACTTGTTAACCTGTTAAAACTCTCGCCCTAGCTTCTGTTGTATACTGCCTTACTGGTATTAATGTGTCCATGTCTTTCTGTCAAGATAAGATCTACATGGATTCAAATAATTTATCATCTAAACGCTGCTTTGTTATTGTCGGACTCTGCTGTCCTGTCTTCCCAGCCGGTGGTCCTCCCCCTCAGCGCCGTGGTCGTGGAGGTGGTCACCGTGGAAGAGGCCGCTTCAACCCACACAGAGACGGTCCCATGAAATTTGATCAGGACTTTGACTTTGAGACTGCCAACGCTCAGTTCAACAAGGAGGAGATTGAAAAAGAGTTTCAGAACAAACTCAAACTGAAAGGTACTATTTGTAATTATTATAGCATGTTCCATGCAGCAGTTATGTCATGGCCTAGCCTGGGTTCCTACCTGAAATCCCAGGCTGCCACTGTTTTGGAACTTGTTGATATTTTGTGTACTCTTTGTATCCTCTTAGCTTAATCCAGCTTTATGAAGAAAATTGTTTACCCCCTTTTAATTGTCTAACATAGATGACAGGCCTGATAAAGCAGAGAAGGCTCTTAATGGAGATGAGAAGGCAGATTCTGGAGTGGAGACACAGAACAGTGAAGGCAATGCTGAGGAAGAGGAACCTGTGGTGGCCAGCGTTTACTACGACAAAACTAAGTCCTTCTTTGACAACATTTCTTCTGATGATACAAGGCATGTCCCCTTTGCTCTCTTGACCAATTTTTGTATTTTTATTTATGTGCTTTGTGGTATTGATAGTCTCATACTAATGGAAATCCAAAGCATGTCGGTAGGTTCGTCTTTGGCATTAAAGGTCTCATTTTGTATTTACAGGAAAGCAGCTGAGCGATCTGGAGGTTCAGGATTCCCAAGGAGGCAGACATGGGCTGAGGAGAGGAGGATGAATTCGGAGACCTTTGGCATCCCACTGAGGCACAACCGAGGCCGGGGAGGCTTCAGAGGAAGTCGTGGCGGCATGGGCTTCCGTGGGGGCAGAGGGCGTGCCATGAGCAGAGGTTCCTTTGGACCCCCCCGTGGGGCCCCACCCGGCTTCAGGGGAGGATTCAGAGGAAGCAGCAGAGGTGGCCGGGAGTTTGTTGAATATGAATACAGGGTAAATCATTCCTTACCATTTGGGTTTACACCACATTTAAAATTGTTGCCAATTTTTATTATTCAAAAGTTAAATGTACATGTGCACACACAACAAAGGACAAGTCAACCTAACATCGCACTTATGATGCAAGTGAAGTTCCATATGATGCAAGTCTTTGTCTCCATATTAAAGGCTCGTTGTGTGTTCACAAGTCTAAACATGTTTTGCTTTATTCCAGAAGGATAACAAAGTGGCCGCGTAGTGCACCAGAAAGACAGATCCACCAAGAATTGTAGCCCTTCATGGTCCAGAAATATTTGTCCAAAATAATGAAGACATACTCTGTAAATTTGCCACCAGCACTGGGGTTGACTGCTTGATTTCAACGGGTGTGAATGCAGCTTCTTTACAAATTTCTTCTTTTTTTTTTCTCTGAAAAATACAACAAAGGAATATGTGCTTTTGAAAATTTGAGTGTGGTTTGATATTATCCAGTAATCAGAGGGACAAGAACTTGTGTAAATACTGTACTGCAGTGGAATTATTCAGTATTTTTGCATCTATTTGAGTTTCTTACTAAAATTGTATTTGATAATGTTCTGTTGTGTAAAGATGTATGCAGAAGAACGCTGATACTGTGAGTACTTTGATCCCTGAAAATAGCTTTATTTTTTGGATATATCCTGCAATGTAACTTAGGAGCACTAAAATGCTACATAGCCTGCCGGGTCACAGTTTTTGTTTTTTATATTCTCCTAGTCTTATCTCAGTAGCCATTTATCCCGTGTTTTGACATTCTGCTGTACTTTGCCAAGTTTCTTAGTCAGAGAAACTCTTGTGGTGTTCCTGCTAAAAGACTAAAATGTAAATGTTCTTGGGGTACATCAAAGGCTCACGTTTTTGTAGAGATCCTGCCTTCAAATTAAGGTAGTCAGTTCACACCTTTAACATAAGCTATTTATACAAGATTGGAGTAGGTCGGACATCCTGAAAACACTTTGTATTATGGCGCATTTTCAGTAATCTGGATCATTTGTTTTATAATCATATTGAAGGAATGTATTTTCTACTGCATCACGCTGTTATTTCTGCCCCAAAGATATTGTGTGGTTGCCACTTAACTTCTGGTTTTAGAAATGCATATGAAATGAATTGATTCAGAGCTGTTGGGAAGTTTTCTCTACCCCCTCTAATAAGGCTCAGTGTATCCCAACATCCACTAATGCTGGTAGCCAACTACAGGTGTTGGAAAGGACTGCAGTCTGTGATTCAGTGATGGTGTGCGACGCACATATTTGCTCTGGCATATTTTTGTTAAATGTAGTGTTGGTGACTTGCTCTTTACTGTAGTCAAGGGAGGCTTTTCTGCAGCAATCATGACTGAACTTGGAGCATCAGTCATTAGAAATGTCTATCTAGCCTTCTCTATCTCCCCAGTGCTTGAATTGAATTAGCTGCCATGTTTTAACTAGCTGCTTAACAAGTGTCTATGGAGTTAAGTCATTGTTGACCTCTAAATGTTTGCCCTGCAAGAGAGGATGGCTGGTTCTGACGTAGACTGCTGTGTAAGCAGATTGGTCTTGTCCGCAGTATGGACTGGGAGCATTGGGCTACTTATTCTGTTGCAAAACAATTTGCAGTTCAAGTGTTACTGATGTATGTTAACATTTTTCTAGCAGACTCTTTCTTTACTTGATGGTCTATTGGCATGCTTGCCCTTGTATTGTGTTGCATCTAAAACAACAATCTGGTTTGTTCAACTCTAAACCGAAAGATGCTGTCTTTTTGTTTTTCAGTCCCCCTAATGCAACTTCAGTGAAAAATTGTCTCATTCACCAGCTGTATGGACTGCGTAGTAGCCTTGCACAGAAGTGATTCTCATGCAAGCTTGTTCTGAAAAAAGAAATTGAGAACTGGCCATCTATTTGTTGAAGTGACAAAAATATGTTGGAGAGTAAGGGCTGTATAACGCAGGAAAAATCTTCATATTCAGCAATAATATTCTGCACAGCTAGGGTTGGTTATCGATTTATTTTGTTTAAGTCCAACCACTAAGTTTACATGAGGTTGAAGGAAACAAATGAAATTCACTTGTTGGAAGAAGTTCGATACAAGAAAAGTAGTGTAGTTACTCCAGGCCTTAAAACCAATCTACTAAGCTTCTGGAAGAATTCCTAGTGATCAAATTCCAGCATTTGTAATAAACCGCATCGGTGCTCTAAGCTTGCTATATTTGTCCCTTTCCCCATGCTTGGGGAAGTCTATTGAGTACTGTCTATTGCCAGTGCTAGCAGTTTGGAGGATTATCCATAAAATCACACCTCTGGAAAAGATTCAGATTTTTTTAAGGGATATTTTCTTTTTACGTATAAGATACAGGGATGTGAACTGGATGTTTAAAACAGCAGAGAATGGGGTTGGATTGTTTCAGATATTCTCACTTTTTGTCAGTATGTTTGGGAGTGAAGGAAGGGGGGTTATGTATTTATCTTTAAATTGACCTACAGTATGATGACAATATGTAACATGTACTATTTGAAAACACTACAAAATAAACCTGATCTAGATCATAAAAAAATGTTGGGCAACTAGGCCAATATATCCTGTAGTTCATAAATGTGCAGTTTTACTGAATTGTTGTACAGATTGATAATACAGAGTAATGCATGGCAGCCTTATTCTTGTAGGAATCACCCTGATCTTTGAGCTTGCGAGATCAAGATGGCTTGTATGAGGCTATGGCAGCCTTGCCTTGTGATAGAACACAAAATAGTGACTCCGAACAAGGATTATACACATGAGCCTGGGCAGTTGCAATAACCACATCAGTGTCAGGTCCAGAGCTAATTTGAGATTTCAAACAGTGCATATTACCTACATATTACTGTAGCATTTTGACTACATGAGTTACTCCTTCCGACCTCTGGAATAATAAAGCCAGGTAATTGTTTCTAAATAAAGCAGTTGAACAGCATGGTGTACTTCAATTGGGCCGCCCTATGCAGACAGGTTTTTACTCCAGATAAAAACAATAAACAATTGTTCAATAACCATTTCCTTGTTTTTATTATATTGATAGTCAAGAGTTGCCTTCCAAGAACTGTGGACACTGCATGTCCTACACTACTCAGTTCACATATCTTTCAAGATTTTAGGAGAAATGTAATTATTGCCTTCTACCAAACCTTCCATGCTCATAGCATTTTTGTATGTCCATGTTTTATAATTACTCTTTAGGGCTCTGACTTCAGTTTCTATTTGAAATATGTTTATGGTCTTTTCTAGAGAAGGGGGAACATGTATATGTAGTTTGGAAATCTATTTGAGTTATTTTTATAGACATGCTTCTGTGGAAAGCATAGGGTTGAGTGTTTCAGTAGTTTGTTTACAAACATTAGATTTTGACATGTGCACTATTGTAACGGATGTGAAACGGCTAGCTTAGTTAGCGGTGCGCGCTAAATAGCGTTTCAATCGGTGACATCAGTTTCTCTGAGACCTTGAAGTAGTAGTTCCCCTTGCTCTGCAAGGGCCGTGGCTTTTGTGGAGCGATGTGTAACGATGCTTCGAGGGTGACTGTTGTCTGTGTGCAGAGAGTCCCAGGTTCGCGCCCGGGTATGGGCGAGGGGACGGTCTAAAGTTATACTGTTACATTGGTGCCGTGACCCGGATCACTGGTTGCTGCGGAAAAGGAGGAAGTCCAAAGGGGGGTGAGTGTAACGGATGTGAAACGGCTAGCTTAGTTAGCGGTGCGCGCTAAATAGTGTTTCAATCGGTGATGTCACTTTCTCTGAGACCTTGAAGTAGTAGTTCCCCTTGCTCTGCAAGGGCCGCGGCTTTTGTGGAGCGATGGGTAACGATGCTTCGAGGGTGACTGTTGTCGATGTGTGCAGAGAGTCCCTGGTTCGCGCCCGGGTATGGGTGAGGGGACGGTCTAAAGTTATACTGTTACACTAGCACGGGCCTTGACTGTTTTTTTCACTTCACTCCCTAGCTACTTCTCATCCTACTCCTTTCCAAAACAACTGGATAGATGAAAGCGATATAGTGGAAGCTATGAGCCCAACAACACTAAGGTAACCTGCCTAAATGACTACCGACCCGTAGCACTCACGTCTGTAGCCATGAAGTGCTTCGAAAGGCTCGTCATGGCTCACATCAACACCATTAACCCAGGAAACCTAGACCCACTCCAATTTGCATAGAGCCCCCCCAACAGATCCACAGATGACGCAATCTCTATTGCACTCCACACTGCCTTTTCCCACCTAAACAAAATAAACCTATGTGAGAATGCTATTCATTGACTACAGCTCAGCGTTCAACACCATGGTGCCCTCAAAGCTCATCAATAAGCTAATAGCCCTTGGACTAAACACCTCCTCCCTCTGCAACTGGACTTCCTGACGGGCCACCCCCAGGTGGTAAGGATAGGTAACAACACATCCGCTACGCTGATCCTCAACACAGGAGCCCCTCCTGTACTCCTTGTTCACTCATGACTGCATGGCCAGGCATGACTCCAACACATAAAGTTTGCCGATGACACAACAAGACAGCCTATAGGGAGGTCAGAGACCTGGCCGTGTGGTGCCAGGACAACAACCTCTCCCTCAATGTGATCAAGACTAAGGAGATGATTGTGGACTACAGGAAAAAGAGGACCGAGAGCTTCAAGTTCCTTGGTGTCTACATCCCCAACAAACTAACATGGTCCAAGCACACCAAGACAGTCGTGAAGAGGACACGACATGACCTACTCCCCGTCAGGAGACTGAAAAGATTTGGCATGGGTCCTCAGATCCTCAAAAGGTTCTACTGCTGCACCATCGAGAGCATCCCGACTGGTTGCATCACTGTCTAGTATGGCAACTTCCTGCCATCCAGGACCTCTATACCAGGTGGTGTCAGAGGAAGGCCCCAAGACTCCAGCCACACTCACTAGTCATAGACTGTTCTCTATGCTTCCGCACTGCAAGCAGTATCGGAGCGCCAAGTCTAGGTTCAAGAGGCTTCTAAACAGCTTCAACCCCCGAGCCATAAGACTCCTGAACACCCAATCAAATGGCACCCAGACTATTTACATAGCCCCCTTTAAGCCGCTGCTACTCTCGGTTGTTATCATCTATGCATAGTCACTTTAATAACTCTACATACATGTACATATTACCTCAACTCAACGGTGCCCCAGCGCATTGACTCTGTACCAGTACCCACTGTATACAGTCTCGCTATTGTTATTTTACTGCTGCTCTTTAATTACTTTTATTACTTATTCTTATCCGTATTTTTTAAAACTGCATTGTTGGTTAGGGGCTCGTAAGTAAGCATTTCACTGTAAGGTCGACGACACCTGTTGAATTCGGCGCATGTGACGAATACAATTTGATTTGATCAATCAGCCTATCCACAGGTTAGCAGGATCCTCCTATATCAGGGTAAGGGGCAAAGGGACGATGGATTGAAATTGAACTGGTACATACATATTCGACTAAGAAATACACGAAAATCCGTTTCCACTAGTTACCACAGCCGCAAAGTCATGATGGCTATATCGTAAAAAATCATAAAAACAAAAATGGACTTTTGGGTCATAATTGAAGGTTCGGGTTAGGTTTAAAATTAGTGGTTAAGAAGATAAATTGTACAAATGGGCGGGTTTTATGACTTCGTGGCTGTGGTAAGGTGACGACCGAAAATCCCAGGCAGTACGAGCAAAGATGGTGGATGTCCTCTAGCTAGCTAATATTAGCCCAGTCGTAGTCACAGCCACTGTCTAACGTTTGTCATTCAATGTAACTCAAAATGTCTGTTGCTTTTGTACCGAAAAGACATAGAGGAAAAGCTCAGATCAACCAAGAAACCATCCAAAGAGTAAGTAAAGTTCGCTATCCGTTTGGTTATGTTAATCTGTGTAGCATTTAGCTAGAATGTTTTTCAACTGTGTCTAGCTCATTAGCTAGCTGTACAGCTGGTTTGTTATTTGGCCTACATTCTATCATACAAGGTGGTAGCTTCGGTAAACAAGTTTCCAACTGTGTTAAAAGTTTTTCATATTTTCCAACGTTCAGTTACTGGACGAAAATGACCAGCTGGTAAGGTGCATCACAGAGTACATGCAAAAAGGACGCGCAATGGAATGTGTACAGTAAGTTCAACTTCATCCATATCTATGTGTTATTTGGTGATGTCAACCCTTCTCCTGGAGCTATTGGGTTTGCAGGGTTTTTAACCAGCTCTATATGAACACACCCGATTCAGAGTGGTGCAGCGTTCTAAGGCACTGCATCTCAGTGCAAGATGTCACTACAGTCCCTGGTTCGAATCCAGGCTTTATCACATCTGGCCGTGATTGGGAGTCCCATAGGGCGGTATACAATTGGCCCAGCATTGTAAATCATGTGTTAACAGACTTGCTGTTATCTATGCATAGTTACTTTAACCCTACCAACATGCACATCGACTAACCTGTACCCCTCACGTTGACTGTTAAATATTTACTTAAAGTAAAAATAGTAACTCTTAACTGCATTGTTGGTTAAGGGCTTGTAAGTAAGCATCTCATGGTAAGGTGTACACCTGTGACAAATACTCATCAGGAACTTCAAATTGTAAATAATTATGGTAGGGCTGGAATAGGGTTGGCCTCCCTGCTGTGTTTTAACTGTCATACTTGAAACAACTTTTCTCCACCAGATATCAACAGATCTTGCACCGCAACATTGTTTACCTGGGAACCATAGCAGACGCCAGCCAAACTTGGCTCCAACCACAAACGTATGTTGTCTCCCTCAATGAAAATGCAACTAGCTACATTCATTGCTTGACCGTTGTTTGTCGATGTTAACCAGTGACGGGTTGCAAATTGACTCAGATTCCAATTTTCAGATCCCCACCAATGGAGAGGCACCAACATTGACAGCCCAGAATGGACATAAAGCTATCATACATATTAGGCAATTTCTTCTGAATTGATTCACATAATTTTATTGAAAATAAATTTTGCAATTTTTTTCCTGACCTACTGCTGTAAAGTAACAAGGTGCATTTAATAATTGAGTTTGGGCATATTGAGCAGGATATGAACATTACTCCCAACAGGTCAGTTCGTGGGGAAGTCCCCACCAGCATTGTGAAGTTTGAAATACACTACTAGGGGTAGCCTTGGACAATGGCTATTATATTACTGACAAGGGTTGCAGTTCAGTGGACTTAAAGTAAAAGATGTTACAGCAAAGTTCTGACTTCAAGCCTGCTAGTTAAAACCAGACACCACCAGAGAGAACTAGATGTACAACAGCCTACTAGGCAGCCTGTCACCCCTCAAATTAAAGGATCATGCATGAAGTCATAGAAAATACCACAATATTCAATTGCTAGTAATTTTTATTCATTTTTGTTGCATTGCTGGTACACTTGGGAAGATTCAGTTGCCAGCTCAAGAGAACAAGAAGCCAAGCAGTCCCCCTTCATATCTTCTGTCAGGGTTACTTTTTTGTAGATGCCACTAGTAAACCATTTTGACACAGCTAAAAAATGCTAACGGTTACAGTCCAAGGTCTTTAAAGATGTAAAAAAAAAAAGCAGCAAAAGTTTGGGAAATAACACAGACAATGCAACAAACCCTATATTTTGATTGTGCAAAGCACAGAACTATAAAAAGATATTTATACAGCAAACATCTCTGTAAACATGGTATGTTAGTTTTCAGAAAACATTGTCATTTCATAAATACAGGCAACATTGGCATCCGCAAACATCAAAAAGTTAACATTCTGGGCCTTTAAATACAGCCCGTAGCCATAGAAACTGAAAACATGGGCAAAAAAAAATACCCTACACAATGTTTGTTTATAATGGCATATTTGGTAACCTTTAGATATGGTGTAGTTGAACTAAAGAAATTAATGTCCCTTCACATCTTGGGGGGGGGGGGATTGTGTTACGTAACATACAGTAATTGTAGAACATGTAAGAAAATACAAAAATAAGATTAATACTGTCAATATTTGTACATGAAAATATTGTATTTTAAAGGAACAAACATTAGGTTTGAGTTAGTGTCATTCTGAAGTGAACTGCCAATCGGGGAAAGAAAAGGAAATGAATGCGCTTTTTGATCATAGACTTTCCCTAATGTTCTAGGGCTCGTAACTTTATTAATGATCAATATAATAAACTGACTTCTCTTCAGCACCATTTATCTTCTGAACAACACTTTGGTTGGAAAATAATATTATGGAAGTGCTATTAATACCAACATGGCACATAGTTACTGCTATATATCTTTTACTCTGTCAGTTGTTGAAAAAGTATTTTTTTTTTCAATTACACCTCTGCAATGATTATAATATTTATGCTGAGCCTGCTCAAAGCCTCTTAATAAAAAGTAGTAAATTATTATTTATATTTCAACTTCAGTAATTTACAAGCTATGGAACAGTAGATGTTAGCTGTAATCAGTCATCTTACATGAGATTTGGCAGTTACAGCTATGTAGACCGTATACAATTATGGGGAAAACTGGAGTGCCTCGTTTAGAGCCCACCCCCTAAAATCTTATCCCTTACACATTTTCAGAAGGAGAAGAAAAGTGGATGATGGCCGTGCATGTTTCAAGCTCGTCTGAGGAAACACAGTATAAACTTTATCAGGCAGACTAACTGCTGCCAGCATGACATGCATTGCTTACAGCTTTTACATGGCAGTTTAGAATGTCTTTTTCAAATAGGGGGTGTTTGAAATGGAAAAATACATAAAATGTTAAGCCAGTATGAACAATGCAATTTTGCCTGAAAACACTTAGACTGTTCAATTTAATGTTTATTCCAAAAGGGCAACATTACTAATGGTCACAGCGGAACTTGCTTCAGAAATACAGCTACAGCTATTCTACCATGCCAATGGACTCATTTGTTTGGTCTGTATCAGTACTGGTTAAGGTAAGAGGGCCTGTGCTCATGTTTGATGGGGAAGGATTTAAAGCCCTTGCTGATGGGTTTGTGCTGTTGTTGCTGATGCTGCTGGGTGTACGGAGAGAAGCCAGAGGAGATCCCGGTGGAGGGAGGGCAGTCACTGGCAGTGGACCACACCGGAGACTGTAACATCTGCATGGAATCACTCCATTGGCTGGAAGCTATGTTCATCTGGTACAGGGAAGAGCTTGGATTGGGCATGGTGTTGTGTTGAGTGTGAGTGGAGTGCTGCCATGGGGCCTTCGGCGGCCAAGTTTTAGTTTTGCTTTCCTGTGGAGTAGAATGGATGGAAATGGGAGTTGATCAATACAAGATCTTTAGCAAAAATAAATAAGGGGGTCAATGTTAACATTTAAAGATATTCAATATAATCATATATACAGATGCAGTGAATGTTAGAGGCTTCAATTTTCTGGCCCAATTACTGTACTGCCCACAGACTTAAGTACACACTTTCCTTACCTGGTTATTATCATCTCCCAAGTGATGGAGGGGAGGAGAGGGAAGGGTACACACCTCCTGCTCACCACAGCTGTGTTTTCTACAGGCAGAAGAGGAGACATTAAGCGCTACAGCACAATATCAATAGTTCACATCATGAACAAAAAAAAACAGGTTGTAGGGAAACCAAAAGAACAGTAATATACTATGGTGTACATTAATACATGGTGACTCAGTTGTACCTTCTTTGTTTGACGGCTGCAACAAGATCAGGTCCAGAGAACATGGAGAACAGGCTGTCCCCATTGGCTGAGGACGTCTCATCACTGGAGCTGGCAGAGTCTCCCTGATTGGCTGACCAGCTGCTGTGGACCACCTCCCTGTTTCACATAAGTTGCATTCTCAGTCAGAACTACTTGAAACACTGAACATCTTGTTCTTACCATTCTACAAATCGAACATCACTAAGAGGCATGTAAGATTGATTGGCATACTTTCTAGAGAGATGTTATATACAAAGAGGTGAATAAATTGTACTAGTAGGCATGTGTCATGTGAGATGGAGTGGTGTATAGAGCCTTGAATGAAGTACCCTGTAGTACTTTTGGCAGACTATATAGAGCCCTATGCCATATACAGAGATGTGTGTATCAATGAGATGTTAGGTGTCGATTGTGATTGGGGAACGTACCCCTCACTGTAGTACTCTGGGTGGGACCAGGTCCTGTGCTGCTCATCAGAGACGGGCCAGTTGCCGCGGGTGTTGCTGGGTCGACGGATGTGCTGCACCTGCCGTTTCTGCTGCATGGCCTGGCTGACTCCGGCAACGTAACGCGCAAACTCAGGGTCAGAGCCAACTGCATATGAAAGAGAGAAAACACAGTTCAGTTTAACATCCTCAGCTTTTCTGTGTGTGTGTACCCCACAGCTCAATCCATTCAGCCAGATTGTGCTTTTTCTGCTATGGTAGACAATAGCCGTAAGCCAACTGAACACAATGGCCTCTGCTCTGAAATAAGAGTCTGCTGCACTGTAAAAACAGCAACTGACATTGTAAATTCAGCATAACATTTAAAATGACAACATCAGAACTTCCGGGGGCAGCTGCTCACTGTCAGACAACCTACACTTACATTGCATTTGGAGAGACTAGTAAGGTCCTGTAGTTCAGAGTTTGTGAAAATGTATCTGAATGGCAAATGTGGCTATGAAGGTTTTTCACTTCCTCAGGTTACACCAGATAATGGCCGCTATTCATTCAGGAAATCGTATGGAAATCAGACAAACTAGATCATAAATCTTTGTCAGCGAAATATCACCACCCCAAATGGCTTTAATGGTTACAAAGAGATTATGTAAGCACATCTCCAAACCACAAAACCCCAAGAAAAATCAAAAGCATCATATCCTCTCCAGGCATAATGACTGCAGTGCTAAACAGTAGTATTACCTTTTTCCTTCTCGGTCTTTGTAATGAAACAGCCCAGTCAACACAGCTCCAAGCCCCACTGCTGACACAGTTCTCTCCTACCATGGAATCCCTGGAGGCTGTGAGCTGCCTGCCTGCCTCACCACCACAACCCACTGATAATGGGGAGGGAGGGGGAATAACACTGTCCTAAAGGAGGCCGCTTTTCTTTATTGGAGGTCAAGACACTGGATCTCACCCTGGCTACACTTTGACCAACGATGTGCAGGAAGGAGCCAACTTTCATTGTTATTATATGGAGCCTTTGTAGTTGACTGCATCCTTCAACATGACAATATGCAGGTCACACACTGCTCTGGGTTATGTTCAGTGAGGAACACCGTAGTACCTCCCCGTTTCACTCTGTTCCAAAATGTTCACTCCCTACTGAACACAACCCACATTAGTCAGAGGAACCCAGTGTTATCTGGATAAGGGATAAAAATGACTCACCTGCGGGGTCAAAGGGCAAAGTGTCTCCCAGCACACCAAACACCCCCTCGTTCTGGTCCCTGTTGGGCCAGGTGTTGTTGCGGGGACCTTGTGGCTTCTGCCCCAGCATCTCAGACATGACACTGTCCATGTAGGTGCTGACCAGCCCCAGGCTGTACAGGTCCGAGCTCAGGTCTGGGAGGCCAGGTGAGCCCCACTGGCCAATTGGCCCCAGGGGGGAGAGCCCTGATGGGGGAGGGGGGCCCTGGGGAAGAGGCTGCTGCTGGCTGGAACCACTCAGCCACTTGCTTGGCACTCTCTGCTGGGGAAGAGCCTGGGGTGGAGGCTGTTGGGAGGGCAGCTGAGGTGGAGCATGCTGCTGCTGACCAATAGGCTGGAGGAGGTGTTGGTAGTACTGCAGTACCTGCTGGGAGGGCTGCTGTGGTGGTGGTGGCTGTTGCTGCTGCTTCTGCACTGGCTGCTGATGCTGGGGAATACTCTGGGTAGGGGGCTGCAGTGAACTGTGGGAGACAGCTTGAGAGGTTGGGGTTCGGTCGGTGGCTCCGCTCGGGGGCTTCAGCTCGGCGGCGTTGGCAGACGCTACAGAGTTCCTCCTTTTGACCAGTGGGGAGGCTTGCTGTGACTTGCCCATATTGAAACCTGAGAGAAAGTCAATGACGTCCTGCATCTCCTGGTCCGTGGGGAGGTTCATGCCCTGGTCGTCACACACTGAACCGTTCTGGGGCTGGGTGGGGTCTAGGTTGCTGGACAGGTTGCCCAGCTGTAAGATGCTCTGCAGTCTTCCGTCTACTGCGTGACCCAGGCTCTTAAACTGCTGGTCTTCAGAGCTGCTGCTAGAGGAGAGCATGCTATGGGACGGGGTGCTGGGAATGGAGTAGCTGCCCCCACCACCACTGGACACAGAGCTGGAAGAGGCCTTCTTTGTGAATTTGGAAGTTAGCTTGGAGATAGTTTTGGGCAGTCCACTGGAGGCTTTGGAGCCATTTCCAGGAGGCAGGTCTACCTGCATCCCGTAGTCAGGGCTCTCCCGCTGTAACTGCATCTGAATGGTGGGCAAGGCCTGTTCTCTGTGGAGGGAGAAGATACATAAGCATTCAATAGCATGGAAAATTACAACAGCTAGCTAGATTAAGATTTTCTTTCAGGACAAATGTAAACTAAAGCTTGAGAATGAGGGCTATACCTCTGTCAGCTCATGCCAATGTGAACACACAGCAGGTTGATTCTTTCTAGGAATTACAAATGCAAATGCCTTGGACAATACACATTCACTCACTTGCACTCCTTCCACATATTGATGTCAAAGACGGCGGTATATAGCACGTCCACCAGGCCGAGGGTCTTCTCTGGGTCCAGACTCCGCTGCAACAGAGACATGGTGGCTGGGTCCTCTTTCAGGCACCTACACACAGGACAGTCAGGACACAGCACGACTGGCATGTCCAACATAACACAAATACATTTATGGGTCTGTTAATACTTCACTTTACTGTCCAAATGTGATAGTTGATTGAGTTCAGTGTTGGCTTATGCAGATAGAAAGTATGTAGTTTGCTGATTTAGCCAATTGTATGTCTAAGGATTCTGAATACTTGGAATTCCCTTGCTAAGATAAAACTGTAAAGCAAGCTACATTTATTTGCCAAATTCTTTTTTGGACCTGTAAAGCAAGCAGATTGTTTTTCCACAGAGGGCAGAAGAGTCAAATATGAATAATCCTACTCACCATGTGGAGGGTACTTGTACCACAACTCTGGAGCCCTCCAGAGCAATCTGTGGAGCATAGGCTTCCTTGTTCTCCATCTGAGCAGTGTCAACAACCACCTGTCCACACAGAGTCATTCAGAGAGCTGCATCACCACAGCTTCTAATAGAATGCATTTCCTCAGTCAGCTACACTTGTGCAAGCAATTCTACAGGATTATATTGGCCCTTTTTTTTCTTTCAACTCTGACTGTAAGCAAAGCAGATAGAGTACCAATTTCTTTCCACAATAACACATCAGTCTCCTCTAAAATAATAGATAGTATATCCAAGTCTGCCCATAGTCAGAACATGTGGGCAAAGCCAATGCAACCTACTTTGGGTGAACAACAAATATACATGCTTCCAGATATCCAGCCCCATATTTTCCAGTAGTTCTTTGAAAGAGGCTCTACCTTCTAGACAAATGCAACTTGGGGAGGGAGGACCCTTCCTGTCTCACAGGAAGTCAGCCTATTGTTATTTATATAGCAGGTGTATCCTCAGGACCCCTGGGCAGTCAGAGGGCTGAGTCCAGGCCTGTGAGAAACATACCACCACACCCACCAGGTCCCAGACTAACACGGTCACAGGCAGAGAGAAAAACGAGAGCGAGATGCAGCAGCATAGGCTCCCAAAAAAGGAGAATTGGCCAATTCAGGTGTTGAGAATTTGAAAATGAATGTCCCAGAAAGAACAAAGCCATTTTCACTGTCTGGCAGATCCACTCTATGAGTAATGTTAAGAGAAGGTGGTCTCCTCTTAGACTGCTATGCAGGCTCCCACTGTCTGTTCTTCAGAGCTCATAGCTCAGATAAGGAGTTCATATAAAGCTCCCATCCACCACCAGGGATTGTTTTACACTCAGCGCTGCTGATGGGTGGATAAGAACACTCCCCAGGCCTGACGCACTAAATATTACAGACCACACTGAGGAACTAAACAAAGTAGAGTAGTGGATGACTGCTGCTTTCTCTCTGTTGGCTGGGGGAGACTCATTTCAAAGTGAACAGCCAGAGATCTGTTTGAAGATCCAACCAGATGACCCCATCCTTTACCCAGATGCTGCAGGAATGTTGGCTTCACTGTGTGTCTACAACGAGTTTGTTTATACCTCTTGGCCGTTCAAAGGAACCCAACATACCTTCCCATCATCTCGATTACACACCTCCCAAACAATGGGCTCTAGGTTACAATAGACTACAACTTGCAGCCTGGCCCAGAGCTATAATGTAGAGGCTTCACTAAGCAGAGGCTGTAGAGTTAGTGAATCTGCCCAAGGCAGGGGGGACCTCTAACGAATTAAATATTCCTTTACCTTTTCATAAAATAAGAAGTTGGTTGAACCACATGGACCTACTGCTAAAGCAAAACAATCCATCAGCTAATTTAAGATGAGACAACAGTTTATGTTGACAACTAAATGAGACAAGAATTTTAAGCTGGGTGACTGATGCCCTTGTTGACATCTTAAGTGCTTTGTACTCACCAGTCCCGCCTGAGCAAACAGTAACTGGACGGCGGTCTTGCAGGCCATTCTCCAGCTGGAAGGGCAGACCTGGTTGAGGACCTCAGTGACGGGGGAGTCGTCCCGGGGGGTCACTCCGTTCTGCTCCACTGCCTCTTTAATGAGCTGCAACATGGTGTGCTGAGGATACAAAACAGGGTGGCCGGTGTGAAAACACAAGACTAGTGCTTTGCATCAGCAGCAGTAATGTGGACCTGACAAAGATCCACTTTGGATTGAAACTTTGTTCATTTTTTTGCCAAATAAAAAGGTATGGTGGAGCAATAGTGAGTGTGTGGGTCCTCTTCATCTCTTCTAAAACACTAACATAGACCAGAACAGGAAACAGTAGCAACTACAAAGTCCCTCTTGTTAAAATGTCTAGGCTCTCTAGTTTAAAGGGTCCCAATGAACGTGCTGTTATTTCTGAATCCGGTAAATGGTGAGTCAGATAACTGACAGTTTTGTCCCATAGACTGGGGGAGAATCTCATTGTAAACTAACGAAGCAGATGCTGATTCTATCCAGACCCAAGGCATCAGATGTACCATGGAATAAGTGTTAAGACATCAAAACATTAAAGCCTTGCCAAATACAAGACTCACAGCCCACGTAAGTCATCAGAGGTTGAAATGACCGTCTAAGCGGCTCTCACTTCCTAGACAGAGCAGAGTGACCCATTCTGGTCAGCAAGGTCAAACTATGAAAGACTTAGGAAACCACCCCTGGCCTTGGCTCGCTGGCATCCTGGCGCTAGGCTACTGTGATGGGTGGTTTCCTAGGTCTTTCATAGTTTCATAATTGTAGATAGAAATGTAATGAATAGAGCTAAATATGACTCCCAAGCTGATGACTCCCGATTTAACATGACAATCATATATGTTCTATGCAATATCTGAACATTCTATAAAATCAAGTCCTCCATAACAGACATACCGTTTTCAGTTTGAGGTTGTCAGCCGCCGATTCGCTGAAGGACACTCCTTTGAGGAAGTGGGCGCCAATCTGCACAGGTATGGTGGGCAGCTCACATTGAATGGGCTGGGAGATGGTCTGCATCCTGCCAGCCTGCTGGGCCTCTGCCTCACTGCAGCAGCCCTACATAGTAGACAGAGAGAGACAGGCACAGGATGTACAAATAGGTTAGAGGCAGAGTTTTGCTTTATCACAGCCACTATAATACAAGGCTTTACCATTCCTAATGAGCTGTAATACGTCCTGTGCTTAGAGTAAATATACCTGTAAAGCTGCCTCCACAGATTTGGGATTGAGGTGAAAGCCAGCCTTCAGTGCATATTCACTGTGGCCCATACTTTCTAGTGCTGCTTTATAAGCCTGGCGAGAGAAAAGAGGTAATAATTTGTATAAAATTAACATGTAATTAAGTCAGGCTAGCTATTGCTTCATCCAGTCCTTTCATATCAAAGCCATCAACACATTGATTTGAAGCAGCCTTCGTTCTGTAAGGCACAAGTGACCCAGTTAGAAATGGCACCCTATTCCATATATAGTGCAATACTATTGACCAGAGCCCTGATTAAAAATATTACACTTTACAGGGAAAATGACCAGGAATAAGGCTCTGGTCAAAAGCAGTGCACAAGCCTATATTGGGGAATAGGGTGTCATTTCAGACATTGACCAAGGCTGTGGTGGTCCTGCTGCGTGCGCCATCTACCTGTAAGGCATTGTCGATCTTCATGTTGAGCTCCTTCAGATGGTGATCAGGGATGTTGGGGTTGCTGGAGCAGAAGAGCTGCTGGACCTGGATTCCTGCCAGGCACCCGTCACGTCCCCTCTCCCTCAGACGTCCCGTGGCCTGGAACACAGCACAGTCTCAGGTCACATAGCAGTTTACACACAGCATCACATACCCTAGTACAACCCTTACACACCCTGCATCTGCTCTGCTAATCTGCATTACAGCAGGGTGTGCAGAAAATGGATCACGAGTGTGAAACTGAATAGGAAAAATACAAATACCCTACCATTTAGATTTTATATACCTTCACCCATTTCATCTGATTTCTAATATAGGCCTACGGTATTGCACTAAATTGTCATCTCAAAAACATGTAATCTGTGCTTCAGAACCAAAAAGTTACACATACTGATGACCAGACAAAAACAGTAGGCCTATTGTTTGTATTATCCAGATAAAACACAGTTTAGAAATCTCCTACGGAGGCATCTATGCCAGAACAATAACAGGCTACCTGGAGATTTTCATTAATCATTTCCATATTTCAGATAGGCCTAGTATGGGTGGCTACATGTCTAAAGATGGCTGTAATGTCACATTGCATTCAATACTTTGGGATGAAGATGTAACATATTCTGGCAAATTATTTACGGTATTTGTGAGGAAGAATAGGGTTCTGGACTACAGAGAAGTGACATGACATCCATACCTAGTTGAGATTGACTGCTAACATTGAATGACTTTCAGATACAAATGCAAAATGTGAATAAAACATTCAAACCAAATCCAAGTTTATTTGTCACTTGTGCCAAATACAACAGGTGTAAACCTTAGTGAAATGCTTACTTACAGGCTCTAACCAATGGTGCCAAAAAAGGTGTGTGTGTGTGTGTAAGTAAAGAAATAAAACAGTAGAAAGACATTTGAAAAAAAGAGTAGCAAGGCTATATACAGACACCTGTTAGTCAGGCTTATAGATAGTATGTACATGTAGGTATCATTAAAGTGACTGTGCATATATGATGAACAGAGAGTAGCAGAAGCGTAAAAGAGGGGTTGGCGGGTGGTGGTACACAATGCAGATAGCCCGATTAGCCAATGTGCGGGAGCACTGGTTGGTCAGGCCAATTTAGGTAGTATGTAAATTAATGTATAGTTAAAGTGACTATGCATATAAGATAAACAGAGAGTAGTAGCAGCGTAAAAGAGGGGTTGGGGGAGGGGGCACACAATGCAAATAGTCCGGGTAACCATTTGGTTACCTGTTCAGGAGTCTTATGGCTTGGGGGTAAAAACTGTTGAGAAGCCTTTTTGACCTAGACTTGGCACTCCGGTTCCGCTTGCCATGCGGTAGTAGAGAGAACAGTCTATGACTGGGGTGGCTGGGGTCTGACAATTATGGCCTTCCTCTGACACCGCCTGGTGTAGAGGTCCTGGATGGCAGGCAGCTTTGCCCCCGTGATGTACTGAGCCGTACGCACTACCCTCTGAAGTGCCTTGCAGTCGGAGGCCGAGCAATTGCCGTACCAGGCAGTGATGCAACCAGTCAGGATGCTCTCGATGTTGCAGCTGTAGAACCTTTTGAGGATCTCAGGACCCATGCCAAATCTTTTTAGTTTCCTGAGGGGGAATAGGTTTTGTCCTGCCCTCTTCACGACTGTCTTGGTGTGTTTGGACCAATCTAGTTTGTTGTTGTGAACACCAAGGAATTTGAAGCTCTCAACCTGCTCCACTACAGCCCCATCGATGAGAATGGGGACGTACTCGGTGCTCCTTTTCCTGTAGTCCACAATCTCCTCATTAGTCTTGGTTACATTGTGGGATAGTTTGTTATTCTGGCACCACCCGGCCAGGTCTCTGACCTCCTCCCTATAGGCTGTCTCGTCGTTGTCGGTGATCAGGCCTACCACTGTTGTGTCGTCAGCAAACTTGATGGTGTTGGAGTCGTACCTGGCCATGCAGTTGTGGGTGAACAGGGAGTACTGGAGGGGACTGAGCACGCACCCCTGGGGAGCGCCAGTGTTGAGGATCAGCGTGGCAGATGTGTTGCTACCTACCCTCACCACCTGGGGGCAGCCTGTCAGAAAGTCCAGGATCCAGTAGCAGAGGGAGGTGTTTAGTCCCAGGGTCCTTAGCTAAGTGATGAGCTTTGAGGGTACTATGGTGTTGAACGCTGAGCTGTAGTCAATGAACAGCATTCTCACAAAGGTGTTCCTTTTGTCCAGGTGGGAAAGGGCAGTGTGGAGTGCAATAGAGATTACATCATCTGTGGATATGTTTGGGCAGTATGCAAATTGGAGTGAGTCTAGGGTTTCTGGGATAATGGTGTTGATTTGAGCAATTACCAGCCTTTCAAAGCACTTCATGGCTACGGACGTGGGTGTTACAGGTCTGTAGTCATTTAGGCAGGTTGCCTTAGTGTTCTTGGGCACATGGACTTTGGTGGTCTGCTTGAAGCATGTTGGTATTACAGACTCAATCAGGGACATGTTGAAAATGTCAGTGAAGGCACCTGCCAGTTGATCAGCACATGCCCGGAGCACACGTCCTGGTAATCAGTCTGGCCCCGCAGCCTTGTGTATGTTGACCTGTTTAAACGTCTTACGCCTACGGAGAGCGTGAACACACAGTCGTCTGGAACAGCTGATGCTCTCATGCATGCCTCGGTGTTGCTTGCCTCGAAGTAGTATGTAGTATGATTCAATCTTAGCCCCGTATTGACGCTTTGCCTGTTTGATGGTTCGTCGCAGGGCATAGCTGGATTTCATGTAAGCTTCCGGATTAGAGTCCCACACCCTGAAAGCGGCAGCTCTACCCTTTAGCTCAGTGCAAATGTTGCATGTAATCCATGGCTTCTGGTTGAGGTATGTACTAGAGGTCGACCGATTAATCGGAATGGCCGATTAATTAGGGCCGATTTCAAGTTTTCATAACAATCGGAAATCGGTATTTTTGGACACAGATTTTTCAAATTTGTATTTATTTTTACACCTTTATTTAACTAGGCAAGTCAGTTAAGAACATTCTTATTTTCAATGACGGCCTAGGAATTATGGGTTAACTGCCTCGTTCAGGGGCAGAACGATAGATTTTCACCTTGTCAGCTCGGGGGACACGATCTTGCAACCTTACATTTAACTAGTCCAACGCAATAACTACCTGCCTCTTGTTGCACTCCACAAGCAGACTGCCTGTTATGCGAATACAGTAAGCCAAGGTAAGTTGCTAGCTAGCATTAAACTTATCTTATAAAAACAATCACTAGTTAACTACAGATGGTTGATGATATTACTAGATATTATCTAATGTCATGCGGTGCATATAATCTCACTGAGCATACAAATATCTTGCCAGCAGCATACCACCCTGTATACCACTGCTGGCTTGCTTCTGAAGCTAAGCAGCGTTGGTCCTGGTCAGTTCCTGGATGGGAGACCAGATGCTGCTGGAAGTGGTGTTGGAGGGCCAGTAGGAGGCACTCTTTCCTCTGGTCTAAAAAATATCCCAATGCCCCAGGGCAGTGATTGGGGACACTGCCCTGTGTAGGGTGCTGTCTTTCGGATGGGACGTTAAACGGGTGTCCTGACTCTCTGAGGTCATTAAAGAACCCATGGCACTTATCGTAAGAGTAGGGGTGTTAACCCCGGTGTCCTGGCTAAATTCCCAATCTGGCCCTCAAACCATCATGGTCACCTAATAATCCCCAGTTTACAATTGTCTTATTAATCCCCCTCCTCTCCCCTGTAACTATTCCCCAGGTCGTTGCTGCAAATGAGAACGTGTTCTCAGTCAACTTACCTGGTAAAATAACGGATAAATAAAAATAAAATAAAAAAATATCTAAGTATCTGACTGAGCGGTGGTAGGCAGAAGCAGGCGCGTAAACATTCATTCAAACAGCACTTGTGCGTTTTGCCAGCAGCTCTTCGTTGTGCATCAAGCACTGCGCTGTTTATGACTTCAAGTATATCAACTCCCGAGATGAGGCTGGTGTAACCGAAGTGAAATGGCTGGCTAGTTAGCGCGCACTAATAGCGTTTTAAACGTCACTCGCTCGCTCTGAGCCTTGGAGTGGTTGTTTCCCTTGCTCAGCATGGGTAACGCTGCTTCGAAGGTGGCTGTTGTCGATGTGTTCCTGGTTTGAGCCCAGGGAGGAACTAAAGTGCCTATAAGAACATCTAATAGTCAAAGGTCAACTAATAGTCAAATGAAATACAAATGGTATAGAGAGAAATAGTCCTATAATTCCTATAATAACTACAACCTAAAACTTCTTACCAGGGAATATTGAAGACTCATGTTAAAAGGAAACACCAACTTTCATATGTTCTGAGCAAGGAACTGAAACGTTAGCTTTCTTACATGGCAAATATTGCACTTTTACTTTCTCCAACACTGTGTTTTTGCATTATTTAAACCAAATTGAACATGTTTCATTATTTACCTGAGGCTAAATTGATTTTATTGATGTATATTAAGTTAGTGTTCATTGGGGCCTCCCGGGTGGCGCAGTGGTTAAGGGCGCTGTACTGCCACCAGTCTCTGGGTTCGCGCGAGGCTCTGTCATAACCGGCCGCGACTGGGAGGTCCGTTGGGCGACGCACAATTGGCCTAGCGTCGTCTGGGTTAGGGAGGGTTTGGCCGGTAGGGATATCCTTGTCTCATCGCGCACCAGTGACTCCTGTGGCGGGCCGGGCGCAGTGCGCGCTAACCAATGTTGCCAGGTGCACGGTGTTTCCTCCGACACATTGGTGCGGCTGGCTTCCGGGTTGGATGCGCGCAGTGTTAAGAAGCAGTGCGGCTTGGTTGGGTATCGGAGGACGCATGACTTTTAACCTTAGTCTCTCTCGAGCCCGTACGGGAGTTGTAGCGATGAGACAAGATAGTAGCTACTAAAACAATTGGATACCACAAAATTGGGGAGAAAAAGGGGTAAAAATAAATATTTGTACATGCGTGGGGTAAACAAGCTTTGAACCACTGCTTTTTGGGGGTTGTGGGTCAAAAGGTTTGAGAACCAATGAGCCAACGAACAGAGTGACGATTTTCTGTAGAGCTGTAGGATTGGGTGCAGTGCAAATGTCAAACCATATGGAGAGCGGATTGCCATAAATATCCAGCGGCCAAAATTGTTTGGTGAGCAGGCACACTAGTATAGGTGTACTGGTATTTTGGTATGTCAAAATAGCTTGAAATGTATTATTTATTTATGAATTTTGCATTAGGAATTTGTTGTTAAAATTAATTATTACATAATCAAAGTGTATTGTAGACAAAATAATGAAAAGTGCTGTCTGGTAGCCTCTAACAGACATTTAGAGGCTACCAGACAGTCATTGCATGTATAGATTCATTTTTTTATTATTACTTGACTCACACTTAGAATGCACGACTTGGACTTGACTCTCGACCCATTCTACTTGGGACTACTCTAGACTTGGACCTTGACTTGCTTGTGACTCGGTCACACATCTGGTAGATTGTACATTTTAGAACAGTGTTGGGCCTAGATTTGTGAATAACTGCTTCTATAGGGGGGAAACCACCCACCTCCCTCTTTGAAAACTACCCAACATTGTAGTGAGGCAGGGCCATGCCCAGCCCAGACATATCGCAGCAGCACATTCCAGCAGGATATCCAGCCCAGTTCCCTCCAGGGCTAACACCCCACATGCCAGGGCTTAACAGATCAATCAGGCCACTCACAATTCTCCATTCTGGCTCCACTGTACAGAACAAAGCTCCAAATGTGCCAGGGGGACTTTTATTAGCTACGGAATTGAACAGCTTGCTCCTCTCACAAAATGGCCTCCATTTCAGTTAGTTAGGGTTTGTTTGGGGTTAGTGTAGGCCTAGCTTAAAGTGGAAGAGGGAAAACTAGCAATGCAGGATCATATACTGTATATACATCTTCTCAATGGGAAATAGGAGGAAATTGTGGCTGGAATGGTAGCTGACTGCATTTCATAGGAATGTGTTACAGTAAGCTTGTCACGTTTTGAACACAGCCTATTTCCACCAGGAAGCTCCTTGGAGAGTCCTAGGGGCGCCCTGGCCTCCATGTCTAAATACCTCGGCTGCACCCTTCCATGATCGTGAGGCCTCCTCCAGCTCCGTCAGGGGCCCAAGGCAGGAGCTCTGGGAGCGGACATTGCTGCGTCGCTCCTGGGCCTGGGCAAGGGCCTCCGCCAGGCACGACTGGGCCACAGGCTGCACCTTCTGCAGGGCCTGGGATAGGAACTGGAAGTGCACCTGCATCACTGTCAGGAAGCACCGACCCAGCACCTGGAGGAGAGAACACATAACAAGATTCTAAAGGACAATATCAGGAGAAAAATAAATAAATAAAATCACACCCCTGACAAGATTACATTAGTGGGAGCCTTGATCATTCATTGTTTTCTAAGAACACCAGTTCTCAAAGCATACTGCCTTGGCATTCCTTGTTTTTCATTACTCAAACTAACTTAAGTGATGTTGGCTTCAGTGACTTGGATGTTTAAATTCTCCTTAAAACGATGATCTTTGTTAACCCTCAGTCCTCTTAAATCAGATTATCTAAATAGAATAACATGCATTGCATCAATTTACTGCTTTAAAGATGCTCCTCTTTTTTGAGGAAAACCTAGCTTGAAAACATGATATTATTTAACACAAAAACAACTTGTGAAGGGCTATAACCACAAAACAGTTCAAGTCTGGATAAAGGCTGCATTACAGTGAGCCACTGAAGAGAATTGTCTATTTAAGAGTTAGAACATTATGGAAAACATTTGACAGGCTAACATTGAACAAGGCTAGATGAAATAACATTAAAAGGAAAAAAAAGTATATCAATGCCATGTTCTGCTGGTTAACATGCCCTCTCATTTTCCACACAACTCCAGTCTACAGTGCAATGTTACCCCAGCAAATAACTTTCTACCATAATTGGGAAGCGCAGTTAGTGTTATAAATCAGTCTTCTCTGAGAGCCAAGGCCTAGCACTGTAGTCGTAAAGCACTAGCAATGCTTACAACAAACAAAGTTTGTTTGCTCTTCTCCTTCAACTTAAGTGTAGCAGATTTTTCCACATCGTGATGGCACCGTCCCAGACCCTGTGCAACGGGTGACTCAAACAATAAGGTTCACATTTACATAAGTGAAGAATTGTACAGCTGTAGGAGTCAGACATGTTTGTTGTCCAGTTAGCAAAAAGAGGAGCAAAACAAGCGCAACAGGACACCACAGCCGGCTCACTGTGGTTACAGTGTTCTTTTTCAGGTACGTGCTGAAAATATATTTTGGCTGAGTTGTTAAGGACAGAAATATGCCGCCCTGTTTAAAAGCAGACAGGAACAACAAGGCTGGGATGTCCTCACTCTTTAACAACACATCATGGGGGCACAGACACAGACTAGGCCTATAGACTTACTGACCATTTCCAAGGCTTAGTCCAAACCCTTTAGAGCCCTCTTCAGCTCTGATTCTGAAATAGGACCAAATAACAGTTCACGTAAAGAAATTGGTCAAACATGCAGTATTGGTTCTGAACCAAGAGTTATGAGGGTGAGAAACACGTGCTGCTTATGTTGGACTGCTAATCACAGTATAAACACTGGTAACACCTCACTCAAATGCATACCAAACACTGGCTCAATGAATAATGATATGAGATGGTCCCTCTTCCCTCATTTTCCTAATGCAGACTATCAAACAAATTGTAGGCTGTCAAGGAATTGAGTGGCGAATTGTTTAACATAAAATCTCTTAGTGGTCAAATTGAGTCCATTTGATCAGTGAATGTAACAAAAGCCCTATTATTACAGATTATGGTTAAACAATTTGAATGCTTTCTTCATTTCTAACATATTTTGAGAACAGTGTTTTCCCGGGGGTTTCCGGGCTAATTGCATTTTGGAACATTCACACATAATGCGCACATGGCTTTTTGGTTGAGTTTATAATATGAAGAAATAAAACATTATCAACATTTTAAGCTAAAATGGTCTGATCAGCCTCATTACTTTCTTATGCAGTGGTTATATGGATTTGGGCTGTGTCATCCCAGAACTGTCCCAGTGTGTTTTGAAATGTAGACATATTGATCGTCCCAGGGACAAAAATGTGCCCTTAAATTACCAGCCCTGGAGGGAATTATTTTATAAAGATATAAAAAGTATTTGGTTGTAATTGTAATGTTGCAATATTTTATAGGCTAACAAAGGTGGCCAACCATCCTCCAGGAGAGCCTTAAAGGAGCAGTGTTGTGTTTTCAGATAGGCTTGAATACGCAAAGAAGCCAATAGACACGTGTAGCCAACATTGTCTGATTCTCCATGGTTAAAAAGATGGTAATGCATTTTATTTTGCAAAGTCATACAATGATGTACAAATACTTATTTATTTTAAGTAACTTATGCTTTTGGACAAGTAAATAAGGCAAAAAAGGTAATGAATAGCTCTGCATTCTGAAAAGTGAGGTAAAATTGATTTTAATACCATTAATCCTATTATTTTTGGACCAGCTGTACAGAACACTATAAAAGGACATGATTATCTAGCAAGAAAAATGTAAAGGTTGCAACAGAAGATAATTAAATCACACATGGGGATAAGATGAAATTTCAAATCGGCTCATGGAAAATATGAGGAATAAAACGACAGGGCCAAGCCAACTTTTAGCCGCATACAGGGCTGAAAGGCAGGGTTAAACAGTGAGAATGAATCGAACAACTCATCTTCCCCATTAACTAAGGACACATCTATTGTCTTCTTGGAAGTGGAAATCATCATCATCATCATCTATCCTAGGAGTGAGAATAAAAACCAGATGCCTTTGCGTTTCATGATTTCTTCCTGTCTAAAATACCTCTAATGCTGTTAGTGAGTGGCCCTCACCATCCTAGCCTGTCTTCTCTAGGATGGCCATTTCCAAAGGTAACATCTATTAGACCCTTTTCCAGTACACAACACACTGACGTCACGTACAGATACATGCGACTCTTGGCAGCAGTAAGAAAACCATCGCGATCTGCAGCCATTCAATAGCCTAGATTTATGTTATTATTACTTCTATAAAAATAAAAATAAACGTTTTGGGGTTCTCATACTCTTACAATGACGTTTTGATTCTTGCTTGAACAGCCGCTAAGATTATATTTGGTTGTGATCTTTGCAAAATAACTCATTTGGGATGTAGCAGTTCGCTATAATGCTAACGCTCATTGATGTAAGCTGTAACAAAAGCTAGCCAAATAGCCATTTTACTCGTTGAAGTGCTTTTTAAGTATAATGCTGTTGATTTGCGATGATGACACCATTATATTAAGCAGGACATTCATTCGAGCCTTAAAATCCAATCATATTCCAAAAGTAGTTTGAAATGTACTCATAAGCGACATGTAAATTATTTTTTGCCGTTCTATAAGAACTCCCCCTTGTTCTGCCACAAACTTCAGTGCATTGCCCTTATACGGTAATGTTTACAAACACAGAAAGTGCTGGTGCTAGTGTCTTGCATATCAAACATGATACTCATCTATTATTTTGACAGATTTAAATTTCTCTTAATTAAAAGAAACCGGGTGACATTCGTTACATACAAATTCGATGTTGTAATCTAATAATGGCAGCTGTGAGCGTGGCCATAAAAATCAGAGGTAAAGGAGTAGTAACCTAAGAACACAAGACTGACCATGTAGTAGACACTTGATATGAAAGAATCTTATCAAGTAACAATTCAACTGTTGGGGAAAATTATACAGAATCCTTGAAGCCCGCTGAACTAGGTCAGATGTGTTTTTATCAGGGGTGTTTTGGGATTGCTGCTTGTGCAGTTGTCTGCCTGGCTCTGGCACTGCCTGTACTGTGGTTGCCTCATGTTCAGAACCAGAAGATCTCAATTGCATTCTACTCATGCCTTCTTGTCTCTTTCCTTCTCCTCCAATGGGTTTTGAGAAGGAGACGAGGAGAGAGGATGCAAGGAATATGCAATCGAAATCTTCCCCAGGACTCAGGTCTGGCTGGCCTGATCGTCGCTCCCTCTATGGTTTCGCTCATACACCCTGCCCCCTAATAAACAATGACTTTTTCATGCATATTTGGCAGCTGAGACACTGAGCAGCCAGGGTAGCCAAGCTCCGATAAAAACACACATTTTGTTTTTCATACTGACTGGGGGGTGGGGGGTGATCCTGCTTCCTTCAACATTCCACAATTCTCCAAACTCAAAATTGCATTTTGTGTTCTTCATACAGACCCAATTCTATCTTTTCCATACAACTGCCAAGATAAACACACACATACATTCATACATTCATACATTCATACACACACAAATGGAAAAGCCCTTTGTCACAAATGTAGTAAATCTCTCTGGGGACATGAAAATGGCCAACTGAAGGTGTACCATGTACTTATGTGAAAAGCAATTTTACATAAACAATATTTAGCTTCTCATGGAGGAAATAGAGGTTAAAAAAGTGAATCCGTAATGAGTGAAACTATGATGCACATGGCCATTTTGGGCTTTGTCTTCTGTCTGTTGATAGATTCCTTCTACTCAACCAGGTCTGAATATCTTATTCATTCCTCAATTCCTGCACATTGGCAAGACTGAGGTAGAGCAAAAGCACACTTTTATTTGACAAACGCACTGTTGTTATTCACAGACGCTAGCTGAAGCCAGAGTGAGTCAGTGTGGCTGCCAGACAGTCCTGCCGCAGTCTGAACTTTCACTGAGTTGGGCTTCCCCTCCTTTAATATTTATCTGTGCATATCCAAGACCACAGACTCAAAATGACAGATTGTGGTGCAAAAGTCGTTCCTGGTCTGGGCACAACCACATCCACTGAGGCCCTGCAGTCCCTCTCATAAAACAGCCCTGGCCTGAACATTCAGCTTATTCACTCACTGTCTGCCACCGAGGCCTTGCTTCCTAAATCTGTTTAATCTCCAGGATGAGAGCATAGACATCTCAAACATTCACTACACAAGAGGCAATTTGCTTGCTGCCTAAACAGATGTATTAAAAATTTAAAAAAAATACATAAATTGGCATTCCTCAAGTACTATATAGGAGTGTCACTACCCTGGAACCTCATTTCTGACTGTCTAGGCAGTAGGCACAGCTGTAGCATCATTAGCACGTAAGGCTTCTCATCCACAAATGCCAGTGAAGTCTAATATTCAGTTACTATTTTCCCAAACAAACAAGCAAAAAATACAAAAACTTTAAGAGCAGCAATTCACAATTGAGACGTAAGCAACTTTGCTGGCCTGTAATAGACAGACCAATCACCCTGCATACTCAGACTGTCTCAGCATAAACGATGGTTCCTGCCCTCTTCTCCTATCCTCAGTGCTTTTCGCACCTCACCTTCAGATCCTAGCACCCGTTTAACATTGGGCGCCAGGGCCTAATTTCAGCCAAGACATTTTGAATCAAGGGGCCATACATTCTGAGAGACTTCAGCTGGGCATCTTAGAAGCAGCCTTGACCTTAGAAAAATGGAACATAAGAAAAAGCAAAAAGTGCAAAAAAAAAAAAAAAAAAAAAAAAAAAAAAAAGTCTAGCAAAAATTCTAGTCAAGACCCTCAAAAAAATATTATTATTTTTTTTTTGTTAAGTTCCCTTTTGGCAAAACATGCTCTATTGACAGCAGGTGGGAGGAGCTATAGGATGACAGGCTCATTGTAATGGCATAAATGGAACTGTATCAAACATATGGAAACCATGTTTGACGGTCCATATATTTCAATTCCAGCCAATACAATGAACCTTTCCTCCTATAGCTCCTCCTACCAGCCCCCACTGATTGACAGGGAAATGGATAGGCGAGGAATGGAAAAGACTCAACATGTTATTTTACAGGTAGGCCTAATTGTCAGGATAATGTAATAACTTTAATAATAATACTTAATATATGCCATTTAGCAGATGCTTTTATTGACAGGTGTTCAGTGTGTGTCCAGGTCGGTAACTGTAACCCTGGCAACCCATTAGTTACCTCTACATCCTGCAGGCTGAAGTCGTTCTGGTCTTTGAAGTTGGCAGCCCCAGCGCTCAGCTCCATCAGCATCTTGGCGATCTCTGGCTTTATTGCTGCAGTCAGCCGGCTGGCCGCCTCCATGACATGTTCCTGCACGTCCTTAAGTTGCATAGCTGCTTTTGAGTAGTGGGAGTTCCTGAACACGCTGCTGAACAGGTCAGTGAGAAAGGCGCTGGCCCTGCAGAACACATTCAGTGCATCCAGGTACTTGGAGATGCCCTGCTGGATGTCGGCGACCGCAGTGGTGTTGGGGGGAGGTGGTTGGCAGCTGCCGGGCATGCCCATCCCGGTGGAGCCACCCATGGGGGAGCAGGTGGAGCCCAGGGGGGCGCTGAGGGTCCGGCTCAGCTCAGGCATCTGGTATTGCTGGACTTTCTGCTTGGACCCGCCGAGCAAAAAGCGTCGCTTGTAGTCCATTTTACTTTCCTGCGCACTACAACAATACATAAGTGTCAGGCTGACTCTGGAAGCTCCGGATTTCAGTCAACCAGAAACACTCTCTTACAGAATACAACAAACCAATAGTCCTGGAATTTATGTAAAAAGACAACTTAAGGGCTCCATCTGCCAGAAGCTCATCTCAAAATGCTTTGTAACTAACAGAGCGATGGAGAGCAGGGTAAAGACTTGCTAAATGAGTGTGATGTTTATGTGCAGCCCTGCTGCAGCTCACGGTGGTCAGACCCAGCAAAAACAACAGGCAGAAATGCACCTTTCCAAATCTGTATTTTCTGCCTCAAAGGGAGTCAATGGTTTATGAGAGGACAGATCAAAAAACTGAAAACACTCCACGATTCTCTCATTCCAAGACAAGATTCATGTGCATAACAAGTCCTTGAAAGAAGCAGAAAATGTCTTTGTATAACATGTATATAGTTTGTATATTTAGATGTTTTTACTGATAAATCTTTAAAAGCTGTAAGCAAAAAACAAAAGCCAAGAATCTGAAAATAAATTTTGCACTGGTCAACAGCAAGGAGTCTGACAAAAAGAGACTAAATCGGTTCTCCGGTAGGACAATAGCGCCTTGTTACTTCACTTCCTCTCTGCAATGGCAGCCTATTGGCTGTGTGTATGGAGCAGAGAGAGGGCAGACAACCAGTCCATCAGAGATTCTCTTTAAACCGTCTGTGGCGGTGAGCAGAAGCCAGCTGATAGGACTGCTGTTGGAAACTCCTCGCTGTTTCCTTCTGCTGGCTGAGGTAGTTATTAATCACTGAGGAAACTAAATGTGCTCCCAGATCTCGCCGCTTCTCCTCCACAAAACGCAGATTAGAAGAGCGACAAAAGCACAAATGTATCTGTAAGGCCTCTATGTCATTTCCTAAGGGAGGAAAAGGGAGAAACAAAAGAAAATTAATGATTTCAGAGGAAGGATGAGCGGTTTCAAAGTGCTGTTTTTTCCAATAAAACTTGGCAGTTGAGGCATTTCTTGGGAAGATAAATTGTGAATGCTTAGAAACTGAAGTAAGCATTTAGACTAAGGAATTACACTAGGTTTTGCGACAATATTGTGCAACTACGGACAGTAGCCCAACTCAACAGCAACAATAAAATCAAACAAGAGATAACAAGAATATTGATGGTTTAGCATAATCAGGTGTTAATTCTTGCTTCCATTAGACCAATTTCATATTAACCTTAATAAATAAATGGAGCATATCTGAAGAATTAACCCCTCTACAAAAAGGAAATACAGCCACAGACAAATGTCTGCAAGCGGTCATTGTTGGAAAACAGTGACTGTCTTAACGGAAAACATACAGTGGGAGTTAATATCCCCTTTCAAAATCTAAGCAGCAAATGTCCATAGAAACCCATTTCTCCCCTTGGTAGTTTGTCATTATGCAAATAAGCATTATCCTATTTGCATATTTAGGAGAAACAAATGCCAGCATGTATCATTACCTAGCTTGAGAACAATGGTGATAATATGTCACAGTAGTGGAGAGATGTCAATGTCAATACTCAGAAATGTACCCGTTTTCTTTCTAGACGTAGGCCCTAGCTAGCATAAGGCTAGGAAATTCAGACCCACACAAGCAATTTGGCACTCAATACTAAAACATTTGCAATTGGTATATGGGATGTTGCTGTATTGGTGATTGATATTAGAATCCCCTGATGAGATCACACCTTAAATGGCATAATCAAAGTAAATCATACTGGATAAGCAAGTCACACTGTGTAGCCCTATCTTTTATTAATTATGTTGTGGAACGCTCCGAGTTAAGCATGGGGCTGAGTGTTACAGCTACAATGTTTGGGATGAGGGAGCAACTTGTGGAAAGAAAACACGCAACATCTTTTCCTCAGGATAACACCAAGACATCCGTCATTGCGTGCTGCTCAGACAGCCTGTGCATTGTATATGGCCTTTATCAACCACAAACATTTCATCACTGTTTGTATCTACAATGTTCCACTGATCTTCAAACGTCGCTGTCTCATAAACAGAGGGTGTGTAGACAGAGCCTGACAGCCTACACCAACAGAACAGACCCTGCCTTGGAGACAGAGGGGACCGGACATGCAGGGAAGCCCATGGACCTACCATGTCATGGGAGGCAGCAGCGGAGAGACAGACGTCAAATAAAATGTACTTATAAAGCCCTTTTTACATTAGCAGATGTAAATACAGAAACCCAGCATATAAAACCCCAAACAGCAAGCAATGCAGATGTAGAAGCACAGTGGAAAGGGAAAAACTCTAGAAAGGCAGGAACCAGACGGAGGGGTGGCCAGTCCACTTCTGGCTGTGCTGGGTGGAGATTATATGAGTATATGGCCATTAACCTCTTGAACCTCTGGGGGCAGTATTTCATTTTTTGGATGAAAAACATTGCAGTTTTAAACAAGATATTTTGTCACAAAAAGATGCGACAGCTTTGGAAAGAAAACACTGACGTTTCCAAAACTGCAAAGATATTATCTGTGAGTGCCACAGAACTGATGCTACAGGCAAAACCAAGATGAAATTTCAAACAGGAAATGCCCCAGATTTGAGGCGCTGTGTTCCAATGTCTCCTTATATGGCTGTGAATGCGCAAGGAATGAGCCTACACTTTCCCCAAGGTGTCTGCAGCATTGTGACGTATTTGTAGGCATATCATTGGAAGATTGACCGTAAGAGACTACATTTACCAGATGTCCGCCCAGTGTCCTCCGTCGAAATTATTGCGTAATCTCCAGCTGCATGCATTTTTCCATGTGGTTCAGAGGAGAAACCAAACTGCCACGAATGATTTATCATCGAATAGATATGTGAAAAACACCTTGAGGATTGATTCTAAACAATGTTTGCCATGTTAATTTGGAAAAAAGTTTGGCATTGTAATGATTGAATTTTCGGAGGGTTTTCTTTGCCAAACGTGAACAAAACAGAGCGATTTCTCCTACACAAATAATATTTTTGGAAAAACTGAACATTTGCTATCCAACTGAGAGTCTCCTCATTGAAAACATCTGAAGTTCTTCAAAGGTAAATAATTTTATTTGAATGCTTTTCTTGTTTTTGTGAAAATGTTGCCTGCTGAATGCTCGGCTTAATGCTATACTAGCTATCAATACTCTTACACAAATGCTTGTGTAGCTATGGTTGAAAAGCATATTTTGAAAATCTGAGATGTGTTGTTAACAAAAGGCTAAGCTTGTGAGCCAATACATTTATTTAATTTCATTTGCGATTTTCATGAATAGTTAACGTTGCGTTACGCTAATGAGCTTGAGGCTATAATTACGCTCCCGGATACGGGATTGCTCGTCGCAAGAGGCCAGATAATTTTTCAAGCTGTTCAAACTAGAGGTCGACCGATTATGATTTTTCAACACCGATACCGATTATTGGAGGACCATAAAAGCCAATATCGATTTTAAAATAGGCCGATTCTTTAAAATTGTAATAATGACAATTACAACAATACTGAATGAACACTTATTTTAAGTTAATATAATACATCAATAAAATCAATTTAGCCTCAAGTAAATAATGAAACATGTTCAATTTAGTTTAAATAATACAAAAAAAAAAAGTGTTGGAGAAGTAAAAGTACAATATGTTCCATGTAAAATATGTGCCATGTAAGAAAGCTAACGTTTCAGTTCCTTGCTCAGAACATGAGAACATATGAAAGCTGGTGGTTCCTTTTAACCTCTTGCGCCGAGCCATCCCGGATCCGGTATCGTGACTACAGCCTCAAGCTCATTACCATAACGCAACGTTAACGATTTCTAAAAATCGCAAATGAAATTAAATAAGCCTGCTCTCAAGCTTAGCCTTTTCTTAACAACACTCATCTCAGATTTTCAAAATATGCTTTTGAACCATAGAAAATCAATCATTTGTGTAAGAGTGTTGATGGCTAGCTTAGCATTTAGCATAGCATTTAGCACGCAACATATTCACAAAAACCAGCAAAGGAATCAAATAAAATAATTTACCTTTGAAGAACTTCAGATGTTTCAATGAGGAGACTCTCAGTTACATAGCAGATGTCCAGTTTTTCCTGAAAGATTCTTTGTGTAGGACAAATCGTTCCGTTTTGTTACTACACATTTGGCTACCGAAACGAACCGAAAATTCAGTCACCTAAACGTCAAACTTTTTTCCGAATTAACTCCATAATATCGACCGAAACATGGCAAACGTTGTTTGAATCAATCCTCAAGGCGTTTTGTCAAATATCTCTTCATTGATATGCCGTTTGTGGAAGCATGGTTTTTCTCAGAATCCCATGGAAAAATACCAGCAGCTGAGTTTTGCACACCAATTTCCACGCAGGACACCCCGTGCAGACACTTGGCAAACGTAGTCTATTATGGTCAATCTTCCTATGATATGCCTGCAAATACGTCACAATGCTCCAGACCCCTTGGGGAAACGATAGAAAGGGGAAACGATAGAAAGGGTAGGCTCATTCCTGTCGCATTCACAGCCATATAAGGAGATAATGCAAAACGTAGCCTCAGAAATCCTGTTCATTTCCTGGTTGCAGAAACATCTTGGTTTTGCTTGAAGCTTTTGTTCTAGGGCACTCACAGTGAACATCTTTGCAGTTCTGGAAACATCAGAGTGTTTTCTTTCCAAAGCTATCAATTCCATGCATAGTCGAGCATCTTTTCGTGACAAAATATTGCGCTTAAAACGGGCACGTCTTTTTATCCAAAAATGAAATACTGCCCCTAGAGTCTGAAGAGGTTAACATGAGTCTTCAATATTCCCAGGTAAGAAGTTTTAGGTTGTAGTTATTATAGTCCTATAATTCCTATTTCCCTCTATACCATTTGTATTTCATTTATCTTTTACTATTGGATGTTCTTATAGGCACTTTAGTATTGCCAGTGTAACAGTATAGCTTCCATCCCTCTCCTCGCTCGAACCAGCAACACTTAGCGCGCGCTAACTTACTAGCCATTTCACTTCGGTTACACAAGCCTCATCTCGGGAGTTGATAGGCTTGAAGTCATAAACAGCGCAATGCTTGACGCACAACAAAGAGCTGCTGGCAAAACGCACAAAAGTGCTGTTTGAATGAATGTTTACACGCCTGCTTCTGCCTACCACCGCTCAGTCAGATACTTAGATACTTATATGCTCAGTCAGATTATATGCACCGCATGACACACTAGATAATATCTAGTAATATCATCCATGTGTAGTTAACTAGTGATTATGATTGTTTTTTATAAGATAAGTTTAATGCTAGCTAGCAACTTACCTTGGTTTACTGCATTCGCGTAACTCCTTGTGGAGTGCAATGAGAGAGAGGCAGGTCGTTATTGCGTTGACTAGTTAAGGTTGCAAGATTGGATCCCCCGAGCTGACAAGGTGAAAATCTGTCTTTCTGCCCCTGAACAAGGCAGTTAACCCACCGTTCCTAGGCCATCATTGAAAATAAGAATGTGTTCTTAACTGACTTGCCTAGTTAAATAAAGGTGTAAAAATATATTATAATAAAAATAATTTTAAAAACGGTATAACGGCACCCAAAAATACTGATTTTTCCGATTGTTATGAAAACTTGAAAATAGGCCATTCCGATTAAATCGGTCAACCTCTAGTTCAAACGTTCATAGTTGACCAGCAGGGTCAAATAATAATCAGAGGTTATAAAGGGTGTAACAAGTCAGTACCTCAATTTCCAAGTGAGCAAACTGGTTCCAAAAACATTAAAGGCCATTACGCCTAATGTCAAGTTTAACAGTTCTCTCTATAACCAAAGGTAAAATGTCACTTTTTTTTTTTCATTAAAACAAAAAAACATGAGCAGTCTACGTCAAACACGGTGCTTTGAGAAAGGTGGTCTAACTAGTGAAATGAGCAGACTCTCCTGTCTCTAAATCCCATGAATTACAGTGACTGCGGTAACTGCCAGATGCCCAACACTGCCTGCTGCTTAAAATAGGGATATTAAGGATACAGGAGTAAACAGGAGCTTGACTAGCCAGGTCCAGCCCAAGGGTCCTAAATCCTAGAAACTGCAGAAAAGGGAAGTTACGTCAGAGGTCTTTGAATCCAGTAAGGAAACTGTTGTGAAATACAGTAGGACTCAGGTCATAACAAAGGAGGCAGAGCCAGCCAAGTATTGTGATGAATAAACAAAGCCAATATTGCCTCAGATTCTCATTTTGACTTATCAAACCATGAAGTGTAGGCTGTCAGGTTTGTTGTTCTGACTCCAAAGTGAGTTTGTGGGTCTTGGCGTCCTGCTGACTGGATCAGATGCCCAGCCAGGCGTCGCACCATTAAAAACTGTTCAGTTTGTGTCCATGTGAAAACACTGCTGCCATGTCTGCCTAAGGCCTGGCTAAGATGAGCAGGCCAGGCACGGCACCAATATTGATGTGACCCGTCCCACTATCCTTTCTCTATTGGCAGCCAAGCTTCTTGTTCCAATGCGTAAAGTATTAGAGCTTACACCCAAACAAACATGTAATAGGAGGGTCCCCAGTCTGTGCTGCTGGCTCAGCGCCCAGTTTCACACTGCCGAAGGAAGGATGTTCACTCAGGGCTAATGTTAGTTCTGCCTCCACCATTCACTGTATCTCAGCTGCTGCTACTTGGACAAGGAGCTTAGGTTTCCGGGAGCAAGCTCTCCGTCGCCAGATACAAAATGAGCTCCGAAGTATGATTTACCTGTGCTATATCTTCGAGGAATTTGTCAGCACTGAAATGTAAAAGAATGACACAGGCAGCATATACCAAATGTGTATCCATGACTATTTTCAAAAATCAACTACTAAAGGTAGCCTCATGGTGGTGGACGGGGCAGCGGTTCCTCAAGCTGACAGCTTCTTCTGCCACGGAGGCACCAGGCCACTGACAGCAGGGTACAACCACATGGCCACCATTAAACAACCCCTTAGTCTCCTCTCATGAGGTTTATTTCAGCCTCAGCCAAACAGCTTCCCTACACTAGACAGCACCGTACCACTTTTAGGACTCAAAGTTTCATCTCAAAAATGTCCTCTACATCTGTTGCCAATGAAGAAAAGGAATGCTTTGTGGATTCAAACAAGAACACTTCAAAAACAAGTAGAGACCATTTCAATCCCATCATACCCCTTTATATAGTCTGTTCCCCATTTCATTGATAGTCTACTTCAACAAAGATTTATAGTATCTAAAGTTAATGGGTATTGACCTAAATATGCAACTAATACGACAAGGAAAACAGTTCTCAAAGAAGCAATAAGCACAAATTGCTTTTCAACAATTAAAATGATCAGGAAAACAATGAAAAAATAAGATATTACTAGTATTTTGTAGTTAAACATTCTTACACAGTCACATTGTAGATGGATGGGATATGGGGTAGCCTAGCCCCAGACTGAGGCAGCAGACAGGCCAAGGGTCAAGCCAATTGCTGCAAGCAACTGTGTGACAGAAGCAGAGCCAGGCTCTGCCCGCCCAGAGAACACAAGGAGGGCATTGTGGCAAGCACCGGCCTCCTCCATACCACCACACAGAAAGAAAAAGAAAACACCCTCAGCCAGCTGCAGCAGGATTCTCATAGAGAAAGGGCACAATATGGTCTATAATTTGAATGTTTATCTTCAAAATACGTAGTATGCAGGAGAGTCTCATTCTGAAATTAGGTTGGCTAACTGGCTGTACACTAGCAGGCCAATATATTATAACATGTGATACAAGAAGCTTATGTCTGTAAAAATAGCAGGCTGGCTGCTGAAACAAAGGAGGGGATATGCTTGGAGACCAAAAAGGTCTGAGGCTCCAAACTATGTAAGCTTACATTCCGTCGCCAACAATGCACTTGTTTATATAGCTCGAAGGACAAAATGTTGGCCCTGGTGTTCAATCGTTTCCTAGACAAGCCATAAGGAGATGAACATTTTCAAATTGTTAACTAAAATGTCCTACTGTAACTCTCCTTACAGGTTTCACAATTTTGAAAAACTGGTATGTGTTGAGTAATTATTTGAAGGCAAAATGCAAACCTATATCGTACAAGCGGTAAGCGGCAACTTCAACCCAACAACCACTTACAGGATGTATGAAGAAACCGAAATGACTTTAAAAGGATTCCTACAGTTCCCTACGACTGAATTGTAAAAATAAACAAAAAAGATCAGAATAGAGGAATGCTCAGATAATCTCTTCTCAATGGTAGTCATGAGTAAAGCACGAACTGTGTTGGGCATAGATAGAAGCACAACGCCCAGCCCTGCCCTGGAGACTACAGTGACCTGACTCGAGCAGCTTCCAATTCAAAGCCTTCTATCTACAGGTCCGTTTCAGCAACAGGCTAATAGCGAACGCGGCTCACATTTCACAGACCTCTCGAGGCACAGCATTGGAAGAGGGAGCGCTGCTGGCTAGCCTAACGGATGTATTTTTAGAGTTTCTCTTCTACATAAGAAGCATGACATCTGTAAGCATCCTCGAAGGAAGCAATGTCATTCTTAAAAAAGGGGAATCTGTGATATGTAGCTACTTTTATCCCCATATGTAAAATGGCACACCTTGAAGGCTACAGAACAAAACTGGATGCCATATCCATTCAAGACATACCGTGGAAGACGGAAATGGCTCACTTAAAAAGAGTAAGGTCAAAGATTATGATTTGCCAACCACCATTTTATTTTTAGCCAGGACAAAAGTAAGACTTTCCTATTCAACTCCAGGAGTGGACAGAATATGGGGTTCCTAACAAAACAGAGCCCATTTAGTGACTTTCACAACAGATTTCCCATTGAGCAAATCTGATATATCATTCCTCTCACTACACAAAATGAGAAACCTACTGCCCCTTGGTAAATAAACAGTACACTATGTAGCCAATACTACCCTTCTCACAACTGTTACCTAGCAGACTCAGTACCATGATTTACAGATGACAAACATCTACCATTTAATTTGTACATGTGCATACTAACAGTGAGTAACTTCATTGACAACACTTCCATTCATCACACTGGGGATGAAGCAAAAAAAAATAAAAAATACAAACTTGAGTGAAACTGAAGTCTGTCTCAGATCGATTGTCGGGGACCAAGTTAACCTCCCCTTTCGACCATCCTGCTTTTAGGGAAAGAGTAATTTTGTACATGTATGAAACTGAGAGTTTGACTAACTAGTCCAATTGCTTAAGGTGTCCAGGGTCCTTCCCAGGATCATGTGTATGTAGAAGGACTGATAAGCTCAGTTATTTATTTTCCTTTTAAAAAGGAGTGAATTAAAATAAAATAAAATTGACATTTCCACCTCCAGAAATGAGCCCAATAATATATTGGTTAAAAATAAATACATTAACATATTGGACCACGCATATAGCCTATGCATGCTATTAGCAATAAACAGCATCACCTGTAGACCAACTGATGCAGCATAGTGGCTATAAATACATAGAGATGGATAAGCCCCATGCTTCAGCCCATTTACCCCAATGCACACTTATTCATAATTAAATTATGATTAATTACTATTCCCTCCAATAGATTTTATTGGTTACTATTACAAAGTATGTAATTTAAGAGCGCTGTGTCAAACGAGCTCCATCACACCGACAGAGTCATTGCATTTTGGTACATGAGAAATGCATTAATTTCCCATGGAATGCTGCATTTGTTTTGCAGAGGCAGTACGTTCTGTGTGGTGCATACTTTGGATTTATCAAAACATATGCGTAAAACTGTATGCATAGACTGCTTGACAGAAATGGTAGCAGAAGGTAAATGTTGAACATTTGTTGCACACATATCCAGATGCTGCTACTGCATACTATTTTGCGCAGTGACGCTAATCAGTGCGATTAAGGTATAAACCATGCTTAAAACTCCGGTTGTAACTGCATTTCTAAATTGATGCTGCAAGCAATTTAAGAGTAAAGAAATAAACGCAGTAACATTTAGAGATGTGCCCCAAAATATATTTAATAAGTTACAGCCTCATTCTAAAATTGATTAAACCGCCAATCAATCTACACACAATACCCCATAATGACAAAGCAAAAATGTATTTTTTTATTTTTATATATTTGCACATTTAAACTGAAAAGTACTTTGTTAAAGGCAGCAATTACAGCCTAGAGTCTTCTTGGCTATGACACAACAAGCTTTGCACACCTGTATCTGTAGAGTTTCTCCCATTTTCCTCTGCAGAGCCTCTCAAGCTCTATTAGGTTGAATGTTTGATCGGGTTCAAGTCCAGGCTCTGGCTAAGCCACTCAAGGACATTCAGGGACTTGTCCTGAAGCCACTCCCGTGTTGTCTTGGCCGTGTGCTTATGGTCGTTGTCCTGTTGGAAGGGGAACTTACACCCCAGTCGGCGGTCCTGAGCGCTCTGGTTCACGTATTAATCAAGGATCTCTGCACTTTGTTTATTTTATCTTTGCCTTGTTCCTGACCAGTCTCCCAGCCACTGCCACTGAAAAACATCTCCACAACATGTCGCCACCACCATGCTTCACTAGAGAATCTTGTTTCTCTTGGTCGGACAGTCCTTTAGGTGCCTCTAGGCAAACTCCAAGAGGGCAATCATGTGCTTTTTACTGAGGAGTGGCTTCATCTGGCCACTCTACCATAAAGGCCTGATTGGTGGAGTGCTGCAGAGATGGTTGTCCTTCTGGAAGGGTTTTGGTACCCTTCCCCAGATCTGTGCCTCGACACAAATTCTGTCTCGGAGCTCTATGGACAATTCCTTCAACCGCAAGGCTTGGTTTTTGCTCTGACATGTACTGTCAACTGTGGGACCTTATATACACAGGTAGGTGTGCCTTTCCAAATCATGTCCAATCAATTGAATTTACCACAGGTGGACTCCAAGTTGTAGAAACATCAAGGATGATAAATGGAAACAGGACACACCTGAGATCAATTTCAAGTCCCCTAGGAAAGGGTCTGAGTACTCACAGTACGAGTCAAATTGACACACCTACTCATTCAAGGGTTTCTTTATTGTAGAATAGTGAAGACATCAAAACTATGTAATAACACATATGGAATCATGTAGTGACCAACGAAAATAAAAGTTTACAAATTGATCAAAATATATTTTATATTATTTGAGATTCTTCAAAGTAGCCACCCTTTGCCTTGACACCTTTGCACACTCTTGGCATTCTCTCAACCAGGTTATTGAGGTAGTCACCTGGTATGCATTTCCATGTGTGCCTTGTTACAACATAACTGATTGGCTCAAACACATTATGAAGGAAAGAAATTCCACAAATTAACTTCTAAACAAGGTAGGGGTGGTATACAGAAGACAGCCCTATTTGGTAAAACACAAAGTCCATATTATGGCAAGAACAGCTCAAATAAGCAAAGAGAAACAGTTCATCGTTACTTTAACTTCTTCGATATAGGGGGCGCTCTTAATTTTTGGATAAAAAAACGTTAGTTTTAAACAAGATATTTTGTCACGAAAAGATGCTCGACTATGTATATAATTGAGAGCTTTGGAAAGAAAACACTGACGTTTCCAAAACTGCAAAGATATTATCTGTGAGTGCCACAGAACTGATGCTACAGGCGAAACCAAGATGAAATTTCAAACAGGAAATGCCCCAGATTTTGAAGGCGCTGTGTTCCAATGTCTCCTTATATGGCTGTGAACGCGCAAGGAATGAGCTTACACTTTGTCGTTTCCCCAAGGTGTCTGCAGCATTGTGACGTATTTGTAGGCATATCATTGGAAGATTGACCATAAGACTACATTTACCAGGTGCTCGCTTGAGTGTCCTCCGTTGCAATTATTGCGTAATCTGCAGCTGCGTGCATTTTTCCATATGCTTCAGAGGAGAAACCGAACTGCCACGAATGACTTATCGAATAGATATGTGAAAAACACCTTGAGGATTGATTCTAAACAACGTTTGCCATGTTTGTCGATATTATTGAGTTAATTTGGAAATAAGTTCGGCGTTGTAATGACTGAGTTTTCGGGGGTTTTTCTTAGCCAAACGAACAAAACGGAGCGATTCTCCTACACAAATAATCTTTTTGGAAAAACTGAACATTTGCTATCCAACTGAGAGTCTCCTCATTGAAAACATCCGAAGTTCTTCAAAGGTAAATGATTTTATTTGAATGCTTTTGTTTTTATGAAAATGTTGCCTGCTGAATGCTAGGCTTAATGCTATGCTAGCTATCAACACTCTTACACAAATGCTTGTGTAGCTATGGTTAAAGCATTTTGAAAATCTGAGATGAGTGTTGTTAACAAAAGGCTAAGCTTGTGAGCAAATATTTATTTAATTTCATTTGCGATTTTCATGAATAGTTAACGGTGTGTTATGCTAATGAGCTTGAGGCTATGATTACGCTCCCAGATACGGGATTGCTCGACGCAAGAAGTTAAGACATGAAGGTCAGTCAATTCTGAAAATTAATAACTTTGAATGTTTCTTCAAGTGCACTCGCAAAAACGATCAAGCGCTACGATGAAACTACCTCTCATGAGGACCGCCACAGGAAAGGAAAACCCAGAGTTTCCTCTGCTGCAGAGGTTAAATTCGGTCGAGTTACCAGCCTCAAATTGCAGCCCAAATAAAATGCTTCAGAGAGTTCAAGTAAGAGACATCAACTGTTCAAAGGAGACTGCGTGAATCAGGCGTTTGTGGTTGAATTGCTGCAAATGTGGTTGACTTGCTTGGGCCCCAAAAAAACAGAGCAATGAACATCAGACTGGTGGTAATCTGTCCCTTGGTCTGATGAGTCCAAATTTGAGATTTTTGGTTCTAACCGCTGTGTCTTTGTGAGTAGGTGAACAGATGATCTCTGCATGTGTGGTTCGCACCGAGAAACATGGTGGTGTGATGGTGCCTTGCTGGTGACACTGTCTGATTTCAAATTCAAGGCACACTTAACCAGTATGGCTACCACAGCATTCTGCAGCGAAACGCCATCCCATCTGGTTTGCACTTACTGGGACTATCATTTGTTTTGCAACAGGACAATGACCCAACACACCTCCAGGCTGTGTAAGGGCTATTTGACCAAGGAGGAGAGTGTGATAGTGCTGCAATAGCCAATTGAGATGGTTTGGAATGAGTTGGACCGCAGAGTGAAGGAAACGCAGCCAACAAGTGCTCCGCATACAGTGGAGCAAAAAAGTATTTAGTCAGCCACCAATTGTGCAAGTTCTCCCACTTAAAAAGATGAGGCCTGTAATTTATCATAGGTACACTTCAACTATGACAGAAAAGTTAGATTTTTTTTTCTCCAGAAAATCACATTGTAGGATTGTTTTTAATGAATTTATTTGCAAATTATGGTGGAAAATAAGTATTTGGTCACCTACAAACAAGCAAGATTTCTGGCTCTGACAGACCTGTAATTTCTTCAAGGGGCTCCTCTGTCCTCCACTCGTTACCTGTATTAAAGGCACCCGTTTGAACTTGCTATCAGTATAAAAGACACCTGTCCACAACCTCAAACAGTCACACTCCAAACTCCACTATGGCCAAGACCAAAGAACTGTCAAAGGACACCAGAAACACAATTGTAGACCTACACCAGGCTAGGAATACTGAATATGCAATAGGTAAGCAGCTTGGTTTGAAGAAATCAACTATGGGAGCAATTATTAGGAAATGGAAGACATACAAGACCACTGATAATCTCCCTCGATCTGGGGCTCCACGCAAGAGCTCACCCCGTGAGGTCAAAATGATCATAAGAACGGTGAGCAAAAATCCCAGAACCACACGGGGGGACCTAGTGAATGACCTGCAGAGAGCTGGGACCAAAGTAACAAAGCCTACCATCAGTAACACACTATGCCGCCAGGGACTCAAATCCTGCAGTGCCAGACGTGTCCCCCTGCTTAAGCCAGTACACGTCCAGGCCCGTCTGAAGTTTGCTAGAGAGCATTTGGATGATCCAGAAGAAGATTGGGAGAATGTCATATGGTCAGATCAAACCAAAATATAACTTTTTGGTAAAAACTCAACTCGTCGTGTTTGGAGGACAAAGAATGCTGAGTTGCATCCAAAGAACACCATACCTACTGTGAAGCATGGGGGTGGAAACATCATGCTTTGGGGCTGTTTTTCTGCAAAGGGACCAGGACGACTGATCCGTGTAAAGGAAAGAATGAATGGGGCCATGTATCGTGAGATTTTGAGTGAAAACCTCCTTCCATCAGCAAGGGCATTGAAGATGAAACGTAGCTGGGACTTCCAGCATGACAATGAATCCAAACACACCGCCTGGGCAACAAAGGAGTGGCTTCGTAAGAAGCATTTCAAGGTCCTGGAGTGGTCTAGCCAGTCTCCAGATCTCAACCCCATAGAAAATCTTTGGAGGGAGTTGAAAGTCCGTGTTGCCCAGTAACAGCCCCAAAACATCACTGCTCTAGAGGAGATCTGCATGGAGGAATGGGCCAAAATACCAGCAACAGTGTGTGAAAACCTTGTGAAGACTTACAGAAAACGTTTGACCTGTCATTGCCAACAAAGGGCATATAACAAAGTATTGAGATAAACTTTTGTTATTGACCAAATACTTATTTTCCACCATAATTTGCAAATAAATTCATGAAAAATCCTACAATGTGATTGGCTGGATTTTTTCTCATTTTGTCTGTCATAGTTAAAGTGTACCTATGATAAAAATTACAGGCCTCATCTTTTTAAGTGGGATAACTTAAACAATTGGTGGCTGACCAAATACTTATTTGCCCCACTGTATGTCGGAACTCCTTCAAGACTGTTGGAAAAGCATTCCAGGTGAAGCTGGTTGAGAGAATGCCAAGAGGGTGAAAAGCTGTCAGGGCAAAGGGTGGCTACTTTGAAGAATCTCAAATATATTTGAGAATATATTTAGATTTGTTTAACACTTTTTTGGTTACATGATTCCATGTGTTATTTCATAGTTTGATGTCTTCACTATTATTCTACAATGTAGAAAATATTAAAAAATAAAGTAAAACTCTGGAATGAGTAGTAGTACAAACTTGACTGGTATGTAAATAATGTATCTGTACTTTGTTTTTAATACATTTTTTATAAATTCGCAAAACATTTGTTTTCACTGTCATTATGGTATGTGTGTAGATTGCTTCGCAAATTGTTTTATTTAACCCATTTTTGAATAAGGCTGTAACGTAACAATGTGGAAACAGTGAAGGGGTCTGAATACTTTCGGAAGGCACTGTATATCCATTCACAAGACAGCTGCACTGCTGCCAACGGTTTGGGTCTAACAGTGCTTCCCTTTCAAATGGTTTAGCATTGCACCTGTACTACCATTACTGTGGCTCAATTCCACCTCCGCAAAGATTGCATTTCCTAATCAAAGTATGGCTATACAGGACTTCGCTGCTATTGCTTGCTCTGCTATTTTTCCCCAACTGGTAACGACCACAAAAAAAGAAAGTATTACTTCACTCCTTGTACGTTGGACTCCCGTTCTCGACTCCCATTTCTAAGTATCAAGAGTCACTTCCACTAGGAATTGACTACTAAGACAGTATTTTTGGAACGTAGGAGACTGATTAGTTGCCGTACCTTCGAGAACAAACACTCCCATCTGTCATAGTGAGCTTGCGAGGGACGGAGAGGGGCACAGTATAGGCAAGTCGGCCAACATGCAGACATTAGTGGACATTCAGGCAGACATTCAGAACCGTGCACTAGGCCCATCTATAGGCAGTCAAAGCTGTATCTCACAACGGAATGCTACATCTCGCAATTTCTTGGTTGCAACTTGAGTAAAGCAGGGCCTATCAATGAATTTGTTATTTTACATTTACATTTAAGTCATTTAGCAGACGCTCTTATCCAGAGCGACTTACAAATTGGTGCATTCACCTTATGACATCCAGTGGAACAGCCACTTTACAATAGTGCATCTAAATCTTTTAAGGGGGGGGAATTTTACCTTTATTTAACTAGGCAAGTCAGTTAAGAACAAACTCTTATTTTCAATGACGGCCTAGGAACAGTGGGTTAACTGCCTGTTCAGGGGCAGAACGACAGATTTGTACGTTGTCAGCTCGGGGATTTGAACTTGCAGCCTTCCGGTTTCTAGTCCAACACTAACCACTAGGCTACCCTGCCGCCCCACTGTATGTGGGAATAGGCTAGGATATTCTACAAACAGACCGAAGACTGAACACACTTGCATCAACAGCGAAGAGATGGGATGTAATCATTAGTTCAAACAGTTGCAACAGTTTGCAACTAAAATACGTTTTAATTGGACAAGTCCAGGCAAGTCCCTTCCCATTTTGTTCCATTTGCTTCCATACAAGAAACATAATGAATACGCCCCAGGCGAGCCAGCGCGAGGGAGAGAGGGGGCAGGCAGAAAACAGTGGTACACATACTTTGTGATGTACATAATGTAGATCCCTTCTCTCGTCAGACATCTCATTCCAAAATCATGGGTATTAATATGCAGTTGTTCCCCCCTTTGCTGCTATAACAGCCTCCACTCTCCTGGGAAGGTTTTCCACTATACGTAACATTTCCGCAGGGACTTGATTTCATTCAGCCACAAAAGCATTAGTGAGGTTGGGCACTGATGTAAAAAAAAATATATAATAATAATGAGGGAAATAAATGAAAAAATAAATAAGTCAACTGTTCTAATAACATTACATGGTAAAAACAGTAGCAATGGAAAGTTACATCCTGCGTGATAAAGTATAGGCTTTGAATTACTTTGCCAGCAGCTACAGTAGGCTACACAGCGCTGTTTGAGTTGAGCGCCGAGGTGGTGAGCATTTGACTATTTAATAACACTTCATCTGAAAATCGGGAGTGTCAGCAACAATCATACATATCAGTTCAGTGCACACAGCGTAACAGAAAAAATAAATAAAGTCGAATACATTTGGTAATTTATTTCATAGAACAATGCTTCGGTATGTATTAGGCAGTCATCTACAAAAAAAATAAAAAATAAAAAAAACGACCTCTCCAGAATCCATATGAAGGAAATCAGTCAGTGTCAAAGAACTTTAGCCCCTCTGACAGACTCACAGGGAGGAAAATAGCTGAGAGCAGGCTTGCACTGGTTTCCCAGGATACAGCAGGCTGAGATTTCCCCTCATGACAGTCCATTACACTCAGTTCACCATCCCCCATACTAGAGATTGACTGCGGAAGAGTCTGGATTTATGGGGTGTCCTTCAGCTTTGACGTATTACAATGCTATATTTATGTGTTATGGAACCATCTTAAGTATGTGTAACTACTAAAAAGGTCATTGGGGAATAATGAATTTAGCTCGATATGAACCTACAGGAAATTGCTTGTGCATTCTGAAAGATTCCCTGCTGCTAGCTAGGCTAACTTATCAAATCATCAATTAATGATCAATTCCCCCAAGAATACTATATTTTTAAGACCAAGAAACCTATCAGGTCAAGACTAGCTGTGTGTCTGACAAATGGAAACGCCTCCCGAGACACAAATGCTGTACCTTCTATTTGGCCTAGATTTGAGCAGTCCATGGGTAAGTCAAAGGGGAAAATAACATTTACATTACATTTAAGTCATTTAGCAGACGCTCTTATCCAGAGCGACTAACCTTGTAGCATCTTGTATTAAGAATGCCCTGAATGCAAATGACAGCTCTAGCCTTTGATTTTCAATAGCTGGAATGTTGCCCAGACGCACATGAAGTAGGATTTATGGTTCAAAGGTAGAAGTATAAGCTGTTTAGGAATAGGCCTAATTCATATGTATTGGTGTCAGGAAACTGTTAATATCCTAGGAAATAGAGGTCGAACGATTAATCAGAATGGCCGATTAATTAGGGCCGATTTCAAGTTTTCATAACAATCGGAAATCGGTATTTTTGGGTGCCGATTTTATTTATAAATAAGATGACACCTTTATTTAACTAGGCAAGTCAGTTAAGGACACATTCTTATTTTCAATGACTGCCTTGGAACAGTGGGTTAACTGCCTTGTTCAGGGGCAGAACGACAGATTTTCACCTTGTCAGCTCCGGGGAACCGATCTTGCAACCTTGGACTAGTTAAATGTAACGCAATAACGACCTGCCTCTTGTTGCACTCCACAAGGAAACTGCCTGTTACGCGAATGCAGTAAGCCAAGGTAAGTTGCTCGCTAGCATTAAACGTATCTTATAAAAAAAACAATCATAGTCACTAGTTAACTACACATGGTTGATGATATTATCTAGCGTGTCATGCTTTGCGTATAATCTGACTGAGCATACAAGCATACAAGTATCTGAGTGAGCGGTGGTAGGCAGAAGCAGGCGCGTAAACATTCATTCAAACAGTACTTTCGTTTTGCCAGCAGCTCTTCGTTGTGCATCAAGCATTGCGCTGTTTATGACTTCAAACCTATCAACTCCCGAGATGAGGCTGGTGTGACCAAAGTGAAATGGCTGGCTAGTTAGCACGCGCTTATAGCGTTTCAGACTTCACTCGCTCTGAGCCTTGGGGGTAGTTCTTTCCCTTGCTCTGCATGGGTAACGCTTCGATGTGGTGGCTGTTGTCGTTGTGTTGCTGGGTCGAGCCCAGGGAGGAGCGAGGAGAGGGACGGAAGCTATACTGTTACACTGGCAATACTAAAGTGCCTATAAGAACATCCAATAGTAAAAGATAAATGAAATACAAATGGTATAGAGGGAAATAGGAATTATAGGACTATAATAACTACAACCTAAAACTTCTTACCTGGGAATATTGAAGACTCATGTTAAAAGGAACCACTTGCTTTCATATGTTCTCATGTTCTGAGCAAGGAACTGAAACGTTAGCTTTCTTACATAGCACATATTGCACTTTTACGTTCTTCTCCAACACTTTGTTTTTGCATTATTTAAACCAAATTGAACATGTTTCATTATCTACTTGAGGCTAAATTGATTTTATTGATATATTATATTAACTTAATTCAGTATTGTTGTAATTGTCATTATTACAAATAAAAATAAATAAAATAAATTGGCCGATTAAAATCGGTATCGGGGTTTTTGGTCATCCAATAATTGGTATCAGTATCGGCATGGAAAAATCATAATCGGTCGACCTCTACTAGAAAGGGATGTTGTTGACACTTACTCTGCCTATGTATAACCTCCACAAAAAGACAAGGAGTCCTAGGGCTTCTATTTGAGACATTTTTTAAGTTGTTACTGGCACTACCACTCTCAGAGCCTAGGCAATGTGGCTGTGGCATGCATAAGGCCTATTCATCAACGTGATTCTTCTGCCAATAAGTATACAGAAAAGCCACAAATGTACAGTACCATGTTTATGCCATGCCTAACATTTATTCTCCACAAATACGCACAGATTATCTATGGAAATCATTCTCCTGACACACAAAAATAATATTGCTGTTTAATTTGATGTAGTCTACTTAGCCTACTGTATGGGAATAGAGCAAGTAATTGTTTGGTCAAGAGAGAAATCTCATTCAGGGTTAGCACTGATTAGAGGGCACAGAGGTTTAAATATATATTATTGAGAAATACAGGATGAGGCAAGTGAGGATAACCTCCACTTATGGCTTCATTTCTGACCCAGAAGCCCCAGCCTTCACATGTCTGAAAGACATTGATAGTTGAAGGATTATGCCAGACCCTCAACCGAGCTGATTGGAGGGACGGGATGGAACTAATCATCCATCAAGCTATTTCAGATCTGTGAACACCCAAGGGGAAGGGAATACGGTTTGAAATGGGACAAGGTTACTGTCTTTCTAAGGGTAGTTTTGAAGAGGTTCAAACCTGGGTAGCATTAGGCTTGCCTTCCTGCTACACCTGTTTTTTTTATGACATTCTTGAGAGTGCTGCTTCCCTCAGGATCTAGGAATTCATCTGAGACTAGCCCTCGGGGGCCACCAGTCAGAAAACTCCAGTGAAAATTGCAAAACAAAAGTCCTGCCATTTTTGCTGAAAGCTGCCATCAAACTACAAAACCCTCGTAGTCCTACCTTCCAAAGCCAGAATTAGGTGAAAACAAAACCATGGAACACTAGAATCATCCTGTTCCTCTGTGATTTGTTACACCCCCTCCCCCCAACCACCATCAGATGCCATTGTGACATTCTAAACTCTGATGAGAGTCAGAGAACAGCTTATTCTAAGCATTGCAGCATGAGCAACACTGGAATGCTTTGTTAATGGAAATATCACTCTGGTTCGTCCAGTTAGTTGAAAGAATAGACAAAGCCATGAGACAAAAATAGATATCTTGTAACTATTTGGGCTCATGGGCTGACTCTCACACACACGTAACAGGAAACAGAATGAAAAAGGATCTGCTGATCAATACATTAGTTACACTGACAACAAAAACTAACAACTGGTCCATGGTCAGAGCTAATCAGGCGTTGGATCAGGTCAGGGAGCGAGTGAACAGAGGCAGGAAGGAATCTGCAGAGCAATGCATTTATTTCCATAGCAACAGAGCTGTGACATAAATCAACAGGGATATCTGTGATAAACCCTCTTATCTATGAGGAACATGATGCAACAAATCAGAGCTTCTCAGTATTGTTGGAAAGATGCAGTCTGACAAAGCCCTCTCTCTACAGGCAATCAAATCCAGGTGAATATTAGGCCAATTGTCCTACCAGTAGTGTTTCCGCCAAACTGATTTGATGCAGATAAAAATCAGTGCATGATGACATTGTATTCGGAAAGTATTCAGACCTTGACGTTTTCCACATTTTGTTATATTACAGCCTTATTCTAAAATAGATTAAATTAAATAAATCCTCAGCAATCTACACACAATACCCCATAATGACAAAGCAAAAACTGGTTTCAATGTGTTTGCAAATGTATATAAACAAAAACATTTAAGAAATACCCAAATTTACATAAGTACTCAGACCCTTTCCTATGAGACTCAAAATTAGGCTCCGGTGCATCCTGTTCCCATTGATCATTTACAGATCATCCTTGAGATGTTTCTACAACTTGGAGTCCACCTGTGGTAAATTCAAATTGATTGGACATGATTTGGAAAGGGACACACACCTGTCTATATAAAAAAAAAAAAAAAAAAGGTCCCACTGTAGACAGTGCATGTCAGAGCAAAAACCAAGTCGAGGTTCAAGGAATTGTCCATAGAGCTCCAAGACAGGATTGTGTCGAGGCACAGATCTGGGGAAGGGTACCAAAACATTTATGCAGCATTGAAGGTCCCCAAGAACACAGTGGCCTCCATAATTCTTAAATGGATGAAGTTTGGAACCACCAAGACTCATCCTAGAGCTGGCCGCCCAGCCAAACTGAGCAATCGAGGGAGAAGGGCCTTGGTCAGGGAGGTGACCAAGAACCCAATGGTCACTGAGAGCTACTCTGTGGAGATGGGAGAACCTTCCAGAAGGAAAACCATCTATGCAGCACTCCACCAATCAGGCCATTATGGTAGAGTGGCCAGACGGAAACAACTTCTCAGAAAAAAAGCACATGACAAACCCGCAAGGAGTTTGCCAAAGGGCACCTAAAGGACTCAGACAATGAGAAACAAGATGATCTGGTCTGATGAAACCAAGATTTAACTCTTTGGCCTGAATGCCAAGCATCACATCTGGAAGAAACCTGGCACCATCCCGACAGTGAAGCATGGTAGTGGCAGCATCATGCTGTGGGATGTTTTTCAGTGGCAAGGATTGGGAGACTAATCAGGATCATGGCAAAGATGAACAGAGAAAAGTACTGAGAGAACCTTGATGAAATGATCTCAGACTGGGACGAAGGTTTACCTTCCAACATGACAACAACCCTAAGCACACAGCCAAGACAATGCAGGGGTGGCTTTGGGACAAGTCTCTGAATGTCCTTGAGTGGCCCAGCAAGAGCCCAGACATGCTCAAACATCTCTGGAGAGACCTGAAAATAACTGTGCAGCAACACTCCCCATCCAACCTAGCAGAGCCTGAGAGGATCTGCAAAGAGGAATGAGAGAAACTCTTCAAATACAGGTGTGTCAACCTTACGGCATTATGTCACCATGTTGAACAATTTTACAGAATTTTCCTGTTTCCATCACAGCTGTTGTAATTATAAAAAAAACGTATACAGCATGACTTTACTTGCATTAAAACTGGATGGTAACGTGGTTTAAGTCAAGTCAATCTCCATAAGAGGATGGTTTCTCCAATCTGCATGTAGTAAAACAAACTACTGCAAAGTATAATATCTCCTCAAGCTATGGATGACAGGCAATAATGCAATGTCTGAAAATGTGACAAGCTCAAAGCAAACAGAAACCCTACGGTAAAGAGGGGGCAGTGACAAATCTGTGTGTTGGAAATGTTGGTTTACGACAGAGGAGAGGTGAGATGACCAACAACTGGTCTATACTCAAACTCAGTGACACATTTAGGCTACTAACAGTATTTGGCCTATTTTAATTTATTCATATATATAGCTCTCTCAAAACAAGAGACCACAGCATTGACAACCTGATTCCACAATGATAAAATAGCCCAAAAATGAGAGATGTTTATATTGGTAAAAACTTCCACATTCTTCAGATCACTTGTGGAGCAACAAGATTTTAGGCAGAAGGTCATACTTTTTCCCCCCTCTCTCCAAAGCAACCCAAACAGGAAATACATTCCACATAACCAAAGGAAGCAGACATGGCAATAGAAGCTGCCTTTAGCTCAACAATACCAAAGACCTCTGGGTTGTAGTAGCACATATAATGGGATTATTCAAATCCTTTAATAAGGTTGTCAGTTGAGTTGGACAGTACTGATTGAAATGTGTCTTACGTGTATAACATTCAGCCACACCGAGGTGGGGAAATAAGTGAGAATGCTATTCATGGACAACAGCTTAGTGTTCATCACCAAGACAGGGACCCTGGGATTGTACCCCTCCCTCTGCAACTGGATCCTGGACTTCCTGACTTGCCAGCCCCAGGTGGTGAGGTTATGCAACAACGAAGGCTGGCTCAATTATCAGATAATCGTGTAACTGACAATTATGGACAATAACCATGAACAAAAGCAATTCATTATAATAGTCTTAGTACATTCATTTTTAGGAGAAGGGGGAATTCAACTTTATATTCAAACAGATATAGTTAACCCAATAGCAGTTAAGTTTTACATGAACTGGGTAAAATTGGTAATCATTTCACGAGCAGCACACCTTTATTTAACTAGGAAAGTCAGTTCAGAACACATTCTTATTTTCAATGACGGCCTAGGAACAGTGGGTTAACTGCCTTGTTCAGGGGCAGAACAGATTTTTACCTTGTCAGCTCTGGGATTCAATCTTGCAACCTTACGGTTAACTAGTCCAACACTCTAACCACCTGCCTCTCAGTGCACTCCACGAGGAGCCTGCCTGCTACGTGAATGCAGTAGTTGCTAGCTAGCATTAAATGTATATATATATATATATATTTTAATCAATCAATCATAATCACTAGTTATAACTACACATCGTTGATGATATTACTAGTTTATCTAGTGTCTCCTGCGTTGCATATAATCGATGCAACGCTGGTGGATGATTTAACAAAAGTGCATTTGCGAAAAAAGCACAATCGTTGCACGACTGTACTTAACCATAAACACCAATGCCTTAAAATCAATACACAGAAGTATATATTTTTAAACCTGCATATTTAGCTTTTTAAAAAAAAATCCAGGTTAACAAGCAATATTAACCAGGGGAAAATGGTGTCACTTCTCTTGCGTTCATTGCACGCAGAGTCAGGGTATATGCAACAGTTTGGGCAGCCTGGCTCATTGAGAACTAATTTGCCAGAATTTTACATAATTATGACATAACATTGAAGGTTGTAAAAATGTAACAAGAATATTTTGACTTAGGGATGCCACCCGTATTTCACTGAAATAATAAACGTTTTGTTTTCAAAATGATAGTTTCCGGATTCGACCATATTAATGACCAAAGGCTCGTATTGCTGTGTGTTATTATGTTATATATTTTATTATTTCACCTTTATTTAACCAGGTAGGCAAGTTGAGAACAAGTTCTCATTTACAATTGCGACCTGGCCAAGATAAAGCAAAGCAGTTCGACAGATACAACGACAGAGTTACACATGGAGTAAAAAACATACAGTCAATAATACAGTATAAACAAGTCTAGATACGATGTGAGCAAATAAGGTGAGATAAGGGAGGTAAAGACAAAAAGGCCATGGTGGCAAAGTAAATACAATATAGCAAGTAAAACACTGGAATGGTAGATTTTCAGTGGAAGAATGTGCAAAGTAGAAATAAAAAAAATGGGGTGCAAAGGAGCAAAATAAATACATAAAATAAATACAGTAGGGAAAGAGGTAGTTGTTTGGGCTAAATTATAGGTGGGCTATGTACAGGTGCAATAATCTGTGAGCTGCTCTGACAGTTGGTGCTTAAAGCTAGTGAGGGAGATGTGTTTCCAGTTTCAGAGATTTTTGTAGTTCGTTCCAGTCATTGGCAGCAGAGAACTGGAAGGAGAGGCGGCCAAAGAAAGAATAGGTTTTGCGGGTGACTAGAGAGATATACCTGCAGGTGCACGTGCTACAGGTGGGTGATGCTATGGTGACCAGCGAGTTGAGATAAGGGGGGACTTTACCTAGCAGGGTCTTGTAGATGACCTGGAGCCAGTGGGTTTGGCAACGAGTATGAAGCGAGGGCCAGCCAACGAGAGCGTACATAATTAAGTCTATGATTTGATATTTTATAGAGCAGTCTGACTGAGCGATGGTAGGCAGCAGCAAGCTCATAAGCATTCATTCAAACAGCACTTTTGTACGTTTTGCCCGCAGCTCTTCGCAAGCACAGCACTGTTTATGACTTCAAGCCTATCAGCCTAGTGGCTGGTGTAACCGGTGTGAAATGGCTAGCTAGTTAGCGGGGTGCGTACTAATAGCGTTTCAAACGTCACTCGCTCTGAGACTTGGAGTGGTTGTTCCCCTTGCTCTGCATGGGTACCGCTGTTTCGAGGGTGGCTGTTGTCGTTGTGAGCCCAGGTAGGGGCAAGGAGAGGGACAGAAGCTATACTGTTACACTGGCAATACTAAAGTGCCTATAAGAACATCCAATAGTCAAAGGTATATGAAATACAAATGGTAGAGAAATAGTCCTATAAATACTATATTAACTACAACCTACAAACTCTTACCTTGGAATATTGAAGTCTCATGTTAAAAGGAACCACCAACTTTCATATGTTCTCATGCTGAGCAAGGATTTAAACGTTCGCTTTTTTACATGGCACATATTGCACTTTTACTTCTCCAACACTTTGTTTTTGCATTATTTAAACCAAATTGAACAGGTTTCATTATTTATTTGAGGCTAAATTGATTTTATTGATGTATTATATTAAGTTAAAATAAGTGTTCATTCAGTATTGTTGTAATTGTCATTATCAGAACATTTTAAAAAAGGCCAATTAATCGGTATCGCCTTTTTCTGGTCCTCCAATAATCGGTATTGAAAAATCATAATCGGCCGACCTCTAATTGACAGATTAAATTTGCATAACAGTTACTCGTTACCCAAAATTCCATAATCGTCACAGCCCTAGCAACAACACCTCTGCCACGTTGACCCTCAACACGGGGGCCCCTCTGGGGTTTGTGCTTAGTGGTCTCCCTGTTTATGCAAGACTGCGTGACCTTTGACCTCAAAGCGCTAGAGGGTGGTGCTGACAGCCCATACATCACTGGGGCCGAGCTTCCTGCCATCCCCGACCACTATATCAGACAGTGTCAGAGGAATGCCTGATTGCCTATGACTCCAGCCACCCAAGCCATAGACTGTTTACTCTGCTACAGTTGGGAAAATGGTATCAGAGTATCAGCTCTCGGACCAACAGGCTCAGAGACAGCTTCTACCCCCAAACCATAAGATAGCAAGCTTGGGTACCATTAGTTGGCTATGTAGCAATCTGCCCTGACTACCTTACACACACACAAACTACATCCCACAAAACCTCCCACACACACACACACACACACACACTTTTCCACTCCTTCTAGTCTGTTCTTTATTTTACTCTTACTACCCATCCTGATGCCTAGTCAATACCCTGCCTTCATGTACATATCTACCAAAAATACCTCCTACCTCCGCACATTGATCTGGTACTCCCTGTATATACCGTAGCTCCATTCTGGTGTATGTTATTCCTAGTTACCATTTTATTATTATACTGCATCGTTGGGAAGGACTCGTAAGCATGCATTTCATGGTTAAGTCTACACCAGTTGTAATCGGAACGTGACAAATAAAAAATTGATTTGAGTGGGAAGATACTGTACTACTGGCATATATCTTGGCAAAATGTGTCAAATTCTCAATCCAACATTACCACCCAAGCAGAAAACTATAACAGTCAACAAATCACGCAATACCCAAATCAATGTATTACATCGAAAACAACGGTGCAGCATTATTTATATTATTTATCAAGCAAGCTACCAAATGCACCGGATAGCAAGGGCTTCTCCCGTTCTGAGGATGCAGAAAGCTTGCTCCGGTTGTCACTCACTGGTTACCTTGCTATAACACAAGCAAATGTTTATGAAAGCGAGACATAACGAAACCTAGATATACTAGCACGGCTAAATACCGATGGAGTGTAAAGTCAGTAGATATCTAGCTAACTACAGTAAGCAGATATGAGCTCGGAAGACCAGTTGTGGGGGGATTTTCTTTCAAGTAAAGATGTCGCAAAATTGCCCAACCAGCTTGTTAATTGTTATAAAAAGCCACATTAGATTTGACCTACTATAAATCGGTGATTATCTTTCAAATCCGACCAGCTTGGTACTAGCCGGTTGTGAGATCAGTTCAAGTGAGCCGATATAACCAGCTTTGAAGCATAGAAACATGCATAGACGTAGCTCGTAGGCTAGTATTTATGAATCTGATCACTATTTAGCAGGAAGGTGCAACATAATCTCCGCAAGCGCAGTACACGGGTTTCATCGAAACTCATGCAGACAACACCGTGCACTATGTTGCAAGCTATTAATACGGCCTTTTAACGCCCTAAACTAAAACGCCTGTCAGGCTCGAGTGGAGAAAAAGTTCGGCAACATAAGTTACACAAAATACATAAGAAACTATCACTGTAACAAACACTACCCGGTTTGGAAAAGCATTCATTGTATTTATTTCACCTTTACTTAACCAGGCAAGTCAGTTATGAATACATTCTTATTTACAATGACGGCCTATCGGGGAAGAGTGGGTTAACTGCCTTGATCAGGAGCAGAACGACATATTTAGCTGGTTAGTTCGGGGATTCGATCCAAAAACCTTTCGGTTACATGTCCCAACGCTCTAACTACTAGTCCCCATAAAGACACACACCCAAAGATCTAACGTTAGCAGCCAGGTAACTAGTAAGTTAGGCTGTACATTTTCAGAATTACCATAGACTTATTAGGGTTCTTTACCGATTGTAAACATGTTTGGCCCCTACTTAGTAGACAAATTTACCTAGCATTAGTTAGCGGACTATCTACCTTCTCTGACCCTCGAAAGACACTCCTTTAAATTACCTCGCAGGGTGGGAAAAGATAGAACATATTTGCAAAAACAATCTCCCGAAACCAAACAAATCACACCTAACGTTATAGTTATCCACATCTACATTATATCATGTATATCTTAAAATACATACTAAAAGCCAGTTCACTACCACGCATTCATAGTTTGAATTTCTAGCAACTGTTGCTAAAATTGTAGGTTTCTGGATAGTAGCTACTGAACGGCCACAGAACTCCCAAAGACCACAGCTAACTAGCTAGTTATCGACAACTAATGTAAGCATTAGCTATCTAGGTACTGTAGCTAGCGCTCTGCGACACGATTTTTTTAAAAGCCAGAACACAAAAAAACAAACCTAATACAACTAGGACACTAGCGTACTATTCCTTGTTACAAAAACTGTTATTTGTGACGAGAGTAAATGTGTTAAGAGCTTTCAGATAAAACATGTTTTAATCAAAGTAGAGTTGATAAGCGCATCACTTACCAGCTAGCTAGGCATCCACCCTCTTGACAGCGAATGAAGTCTGTATACAACGGATGTGACGTTTCTCTATATAAACCAGAGCGCGTGAGCTAAACTCCAAACCTTCGGTTCATCACACGGATCAGACACACTCAAAAACATCGAATTCGAAGTGAATGCAGAGGTGAAAGCTTCAGATATTAACATATTTTTATATCAGCATTTGCTTCATCACAAATATTATGTTTTATGTAGATAACATGGCATGACATTAGTTACAAATTCAAGTGTGGACGAACAATATATTACGCTTTTAATAACTAATTTCATCATTATTTGAATCGATTATTTGTATTTATAAACAAACCCACTGAAACGATAGAAAATGTTTTTTTGCTCCAAGAATCGAATTGTCACACCAAGGTATTTAGGTACATTCTGTGGAGTTATCTGCCCTCTAGTGGTCTTTTTAAACTGAATAGGTGAAGTATCACTTATCAAACGCTAGAGTGCTACAAAGATTCGACACTCCATGTCTCCCACTGGACGAGACGCACTTTGGTGGTCCACACATTGACGCTGTTCTAATAATGTAATAATCATCGGAAAATACAATATTCAGCATGAATTGACATTTCCCTTGGTCCTATGTTTAAAAAACATAATTTCATAAAATAGTATCACATCTGGAGGCAATTACAGTTTATTAATTCGATTTTACTTGTGTGTAGTGACGTTTATGTAACTTGAGAAGTTGACTTCATCTTATTCAATGATACTGTTGTCACTCCATTTTATAATTGACTTGTGAAGTTTTTTTTTGTCATGGAATTTGGTAAAACTACCTAATGTCTTGAATTGTAAATTTAGTCGGTTGGTAATGTTATGGACTTAGCTACATAACAGTCGTGAACGCTGCATTACTGATACAGTATGTGTGGCTGTGCTGCACGACCCGAAGTATCGTGTTATTATAGGAGGGGCAAGTGTAGCGGGTTGGATGCCCTTCAAAAGCCTCTCGTCTCGCGCCTTACAGTCTCACTCAACCAGGGTAGTTGAGCTGAAAGGACCGCGCCCAGCACCTCTCGACACCATGGGACTCACACACGATCCAACCTTCCAGAAACTGGACAAATGGTACCATGAACATGCTCTGCACCTCAACATGAGGAAGATGTTCGAGGAAGACAAGGAGAGATTCCACAAATTCAGGTATCTTTATGGTTGACTTTAGTATTTATTTGTTGAAGATACACACAGTATCCTTATTCTAAAAAAACATAACATCACCAGTGTAACATGTGATTTCAATTCAAATGCTGTCCATTAGAAAATGTTGTCTTCACTTCAGGCTACCTTTAGACAAAGCCCATAATATGTCATCATGAACAGATGCTACTGCCAATAAAAAAACGATTGTACAATTTGAGATCTTCGCTATTGCATCAGTGACATAATTCATTCAGGTGCAACTGTCTCCTTCCCCAAAATATGAAGTAGTGCCTTTTATCAGAGTAGCTTATGGGCTTCCACACCATAAAAAATGCACAGCACTTCTGTCTGAACTCTCTTCATGTACTGCTAGTGGTGTGCTGGTGTGTTGTCTGATGTCTGTCTGTATTGCTGTCTGTATTGTAATAACCCTAACCTTCTTAAGTGCATTACAAGCACTTCCACATACACAAGCAAAGAGTATAATTGGGATACCCTGCTTGCCTTGGAATTATAAATAGGTGGGTTTCGATTGGGCTACCCCTCAAATTCACTACAAAATGCTTGTGGTGAAACAAAACAGATTTATATTTGTTTCATGGTAAATGGCTGTTTGATTTTGTAACTTGTGGGCAAAAGGTTGTTGAGTTAATTGCCTAAATCCAGAAACAGACAGAATTACATATAGAATCCCTAATTTAATAGGATCTCTGTGGCAACAGATCACTCACCCTGTCAAATGTTCTGTCTGAATAGCACAACGCTGAAGACAGATCATGGAGACATTCTGATTGATTACTCTAAGAATCTCATCACTGAGGATGTCATGAAGATGTTGGTCGAACTGGTAAATGGCTGCTTCTCTATCATTATGATTCAAATAACACAACAATTACAAATAGCCATACTGTATTTGGCATTTACCTACAGTCTTTATAAAAACAGTCTTCTTCTGCTGTGCGTCCAGTACCATATCAACCTTTCTGACATGGAAGGCGCATTTGCCCACCGATAGATGTATATATGTTTTCTCTAGGGCAAGTCGAGGGGGATTGAGGCCGCCAGGGACAAGATGTTCCATGGAGACAAGATCAACTTCACTGAGGTGCGTATCTGAGCTTTAGCCTGAGCGTGGTTTATTATCAATGTTATTATCATTGTGATAATGAATGGCCAAATGTAACACACCTGACACCTCAGAAATTGGTTTGAAACAAATAAATGGCACTAGATACATTTGCTGTAATTCTTATATCAGTGTGTGTGTCCTTACTGTATCTTCTCCTCCTGTTTGGTTAGGGCCGTGCTGTGCTCCACGTGGCTCTGAGGAACCGCTCCAACCATCCCATCATGGTTGACGGACATGATGTGATGCCTGAGGTCAACAAAGTCCTGGAGAAGATGAAGGGCTTCTGCCACGTGAGTGGGAGCTGACCCAAGGGTCTCAATTTCGTAGCAATCCCCCAAATCTCTTAGTGAGACCGTTTTTATTTCCAATTTGAATAGTTACAGTAACGTTTATACATAGAATTGCTAGCTATCTCCCTGTGGCATTCAAGGCATAACAAATTAAATTTGACTGAATTGTGTAGGCACTTTATTCAATGGTCTACTCGTTTGTGTCTGGTGTAGAAAGTTCGCAGTGGCGAGTGGAAGGGCTGGACTGGAAAGTCCATCACAGACGTTGTCAACGTCGGCATTGGTGGATCGGACCTGGTAAGTAAAATTCTTGCGTATCATTTGTTAAATTGTCAATATTTTTTTATTTTATTTAACCTTTATTTACCTAGGCAATATGATGTTTCACTATTAGGTGTGTAAGCCACCTCTGCCATCACTGTGTATTTGTTGTCTTCTTTGCCAGGGTCCTCTAATGGTGACTGAGGCTCTGAAGAACTACTCCAAGGGAGGTCCCCGTGTGCATTTTGTCTCCAACATTGACGGCACACACATCGCCAAAACCCTTGCTGAGCTCAATGCTGAGACCACCCTGTTCATCGTGGCCTCCAAGGTGCCCGCTTTTGGTTTTCTTTACCGTACCAGTGCATTCAATGGTTTTATTGTTTTGTCTGAACACTTGAGAGAGAGATATTCGTCTTCAAATTTGGACTAAAAAATTGACAAGAAAGACAAACAAAAAGTAATTGACAAAGAGCAAATAAACTCTACAGCTGATAATATGGAAAACTCATAAAGTTCCACTCAGCTTTAGGAGCAACAGTTGTTTGATACAATGGACGTTTCCAGTGAAACAAAGGGATCAGTTGGTGCTGCATGCCATGTCGTGCTTTCTCTCCTATGCCTCTGTAGAGTGGTAGCCAAAATTATGTCTGAATGGCTTTCCTATTGTCACCCAGCCCTGAGACTGGGTGGAGAGAGCAGCATGAACTGCTAGTGGTTTAGTACTGTACACAGTAGCCTAAACACACATTTGAAATGGAATGTCTTTGGTGTTACTGTAGTGATCGAACTGTCCCTTTTCAGACTTTCACCACCCAAGAGACCATCACCAACGCAGAGTCTGCCAAGGAATGGTTCATTGAGCACGCTAAAGATGTGGGTAGCCTTTTTACCTTTAGAAAAATACAGGGAAAGAGGTTGAATTCTATGACTGAAGATGAATGCAAAGTATGTTAAATTAAACATGGTCTTCTTTACAGAAATCTGCTGTTGCCAAGCACTTTGTGGCGCTCTCCACTGCCGGCGTAAGTTCTTATTTTTGCAATACACCATCATAAATGCAGTGATATGCTCTGCATGTGTTTCTGTAAAATAAAGTAACTTTCTAATTTGGTTATTTCTTTCTCCTCTGCAGCCCTTAGTGAAGGCCTTTGGCATTGATCCTGACAACATGTTTGGCTTCTGGGATGTGAGTGCATGTTATCTGATGATGCAGAATGTCATGTGTGCAGTGCATTGGGGGTAGTACAGTGCTCTTCCTGCAATGACAGGCTTTTGAGGGGGGGGACTTAGGCAACAGCTATAAATAGCGTAGACTTCTGACTGAAGTAGGTGCCTGGGCTCACAGGCTGGCAGCTGTGGGGTAATCAGAAGCCGCCCTCTCCAGCTCTGCCCTCAAAGAGTATTATATTATTGGTAGCGACCTTCTCCCTTGGAGAGGTTACTGTAAAGGCTGGGTCACATCAAAGGTCAGAAAGCTACATTTAGTTACATTGTTGGTATTTAAAGGGTAACGGCTCTAACATGCCGTGCCCTTTCACGTCTGTGTAAAGATAGCTGCTTGCTCTCAGAAGTAATATGTATAAAAGGCAGCGGTGTGTATTCATGGATGCCAAGGGAAGCCAGGTTTCCCCAAAATGGACCAAGAAAGAAATATTTTTGGTCTATTCTATGTTTCATAAATGTCCTTGAATTTGCAAGAGGCTGATTGCGTGTTACCGGAGAAAGCGTCCGAGCGAATGAAACAGCGCCCCTCTGTCAAATCAAATCAAATTGTATAGTGTAGCGAAATGCAAGTGTAGCGAAATGCTTGTCTTCTATTTCCAACCATGCAGTAATATCTAACAAGTAATCTAACAATTTCACAACACCTACCTTATACACACAAGTGTAAAGGAATGAATATGCACATATAAATGTATGGATGAGCGATGGCCAAACGGCATAGGCAAGATGCAGTAGATGGTATAGAGTACAGTATATACACATGAGATGAGTAATGTAGGGTATGATAACATTATATAAAGTGCCATTGTTTAAAGTGACTAGTGATACATTTATTACATCCAATATTTAAATTATTAAAGTGGCTAGAGATTTGAGTCAGTATGTTAGCAGCAGCCACTCAATGTTAGTGATGGCTATTTAACAGTCTGATAGCCTTGAGATGGAAGCTTTTTTTCAGTCTCTCGGTCCCAGCTTTGATGCACCTGTACTGACCTCGCTTTCTGGATGATAGCGGGGTGAACAGGCAGTGGCTCGGGTGGTTGTTGTGCAGACCTCACTACCCTCTGGAGAGCCTTGCCGTTGTGGGCGGAGCAGTTGCCCTACCAGGCGGTGATACAGCCTGACAGGATGCTCTCGATTGTGCATCTGTAAAAGTTTGAGTGTTTGTGTGGGTGGACCATTTCAGTTTGTCTGTGATGTGTACGCCGAGGAACTTAAAACTTTCCACCTTCTCCACTACTGTCCTGTCGATGTGGATAGGGGGGTGCTCCCTCTGCTGTTTCCTGAAGTCCACGATCAGCTCCTTTGTTTTGTTGACGTTGAGTGTGAGATTATTTTCCTGACACCACACTCCAAGGGCCCTCACCTCCTCCCTGTAGGCCGTCTTGTCGTTGTTGGTAATCAAGCCTACCACTGTAGTGTTGTCTGCAAACTTGATGAGTTGGAGGCGTACATGGCCACACAGTCACGGTACTTGTAGCGTATATCTGATGCTGTCTGGTCAGAAAGAGTATGACATTGTTTCCGCCTGTAGCATTGAATGCAAGGGAAGCCAGCGAGCATTTGCCCTCCCTTGATAGAAAAATAATAGCCAATCAGCATTGAGCAATACTGAGTGAGCTCAGCTGTGAATTGTCCTGGCGCACCAAATAAAGTGTCAAGGGAAGCCAGTTTGGATTTGGCTTCAGACCAATCACATCATAAGCCAAACATCATTATTGACAGAAAAAAACTTGAATTGTGGCATCTCGTTGTGCTGTTGTCCTCTGGTGGCTAGCTAGTTAGGTAAAATCATCCCTTTCCTAAATTAGCCATCGATGGAGATAGGGATTTAGACTCGTGGTTTTACTTAATTTTCCATACTGGTCAATGATTATAACGGTGATTCTGACCCAACCATAAATTCATACATTGTGCCCCTGGCCTGAGGGGATGGAAGTTCAACATGTAGCCAAATGTAGTAAGGTAATGTTAACTAGCAGGCCTGCATATCGTTGCCCATGAAATGCAGTTAAGCCAGCGAGCAAGTATTTTAGCTAGGTAGCCTAGGACAACAAAAACTAAAAGCGTGTACTGTCATAGACCATTTAGGCAACATAAAAGAGGATGACATTGGCGTTTCTCTACAAGTGGGGTGAGTCAACATGTTTTTTATACTTGCACACAAACACACGTGTGTGTGTGTGTATATATATATATATATATATACATACATACATACATACATACATACATACATACATACATACAGTGGGGCAAAAAAAATATTTAGTCAGCCACCAATTGTGCAAGTTCTCCCACTTAAAAAGATGAGAGAGGACTGTAATTTTCATCACAGGTACACTTCAACTATGAGAGACAAAATAAGAAAAAAAAATCCAGAAAATCACATTGTAGGATTTTTTATTAATTAATTTGCAAATTATGGTGGAAAGTAAGTATTTGGTCACCTACAAACAAGCAACATTTCTGGCTCTCACAGACCTGTAACTTCTTCTTTAAGAGGCTCCTCTGTCCTCCACTCGTTACCTGTATTAATGGCACCTGTTTGAACTTGTTATCAGTATATAAGACACCTGTCCACAACCTCAAACAGTCACACTCCAAACTCTACTATGGCCAAGACCAAAGAGCTGTCAAAGGACACCAGAAACACAATTGTAGACCTGCACCAGGCTGGGAAGACTGAATCTGCAATAGGTAAGCAGCTTGGTTTGAAGAAATCAACTGTGGGAGCAATTATTAGGAAATGGAAGACATACAAGACCACTGATAATCTCCCTCGATCTGGGGCTCCACGCAAGATCTCACCCCGTGGGGTCAAAATGATCACAAGAACGGTGAGCAAAAATCCCAGAACCACACGGGGGGACCTAGTGAATGACCTGCAGAGAGCTGGGACCAAAGTAGCAAAGCCTACCATCAGTAACACACTATGCCGCCAGTGACTCAAATCCTGCAGTGCCAGACGTGTCCCCCTGCTTAAGCCAGTACACGTCCAGGCCCGTCTGAAGTTTGCTAGAGAGCATTTGGATGATCCAGAAGAAGATTGGGAGAATGTCATATGGTCAGATGAAACCAAAATATAACTTTTTGGTAAAAACTCAACTCGTCGTGTTTGGAGGACAAAGAATGCTGGGTTGCATCCAAAGGACACCATACCTACTGTGAAGCATGGGGGTGGAAACATCATGCTTTGGGGCTGTTTTTCTGCAAAGGGACCAGGACGACTGATCTGTGTAAAGGAAAGAATGAATGGGGCCATGTATCGTGAGATTTTGAGTGAAAACCTCCTTCCATCAGCAAGGGCATTGAAGATGAAACGTGGCTGGATCTTTCAGCATGACAATGATCCCAAACACACCGCCCGGGCAACGAAGGAGTGGCTTCGTAAGAAGCATTTCAAGGTCCTGGAGTGGCCTAGCCAGTCTCCAAAGATGTTCTATGGGGTTGAGATCTGGAGGGAGTTGAAAGTCCGTGTTGCCCAGCAACAGCCCCAAAACATCACTGCTCTAGAGGAGATCTGCATGGAGGAATGGGCCAAAATACCAGCAACAGTGTGTGAAAACCTTTTGAAGACTTACAGAAAACGTTTGACCTCTGTCATTGCCAACAAAGGGTATATAACAAAGTATTGAGATAAACTTTTGTTATTGACCAAATACTTATTTTCCACCATAATTTGCAAATAAATTAATTACAAATCCTACAATATGATTTTCTGGATTTTTTTTTCTCATTTTGTCTGTCATAGTTGAAGTGTACCTATGATGAAAATTACAGGCCTCTCATCTTTTTAAGTGGGAGAACTTGCACAATTGGTGGCTGACTAAATACTTTTTTGCCCCACTGTATATACAGTGCCTTGCGAAAGTATTCGGCCCCCTTGAACTTTGCGACCTTTTGCCACATTTCAGGCTTCAAACATAAAGATATAAAACTGTATTTTTTTTGTGAAGAATCAACAACAAGTGGGACACAATCATGAAGTGGAACGACATTTATTGGATATTTCAAACTTTATTAACAAATCAAAAACTGAAAAATTGGGCGTGCAAAATTATTCAGCCCCTTTACTTTCAGTTCAGCAAACTCTCCATAAGTTCAGTGAGGATCTCTGAATGATCCAATGTTGACCTAAATGACTAATGATGATAAATACAATCCACCTGTGTGTAATCAAGTCTCCGTATAAATGCACCTGCACTGTGATAGTCTCAGAGGTCCGTTAGAAGCGCAGAGAGCATCATGAAGAACAAGGAACACACGAAGCAGGTACGAGATACTGTTGTGAAGAAGTTTAAAGCCGGATTTGGATACAAAAAGATTTCCCAAGCTTTAAACGTCCCAAGGAGCACTGTGCAAGCGATAATATTGAAATGGAAAGAGTATCAGACCACTGCAAATCTACCAAGACCTGGCCATCCCTCTAAACTTTCAGCTCATACAAGGAGAAGACTGATCAGAGATGCAGCCAAGAGGCCCATGATCACTCTGGATGAACTGCAGAGATCTACAGCTGAGGTGGGAGACTCTGTCCATAGGACAACAATCAGTCGTATATTGCACAAATCTGGCCTTTATGGAAGAGTGGCAAGAAGAAAGCCATTTCTTAAAGATATCCATAAAAAGTGTTGTTTAAAGTTTGCCACAAGCCACCTGGGAGACACACCAAACATGTGGAAGAAGGTGCTCTGGTCAGATGAAACCAAAATTGAACTTTTTGGCAACAATGCAAAACGTTATGTTTGGCGTAAAAGCAACACAGCTCATCACCCTGAACACACCATCCCCACTGTCAAACATGGTGGTGGCAGCATCATGGTTTGGCCCTGCTTTTCTTCAGCAGGGACAGGGAAGATGGTTAAAATTGATGGGAAGATGGATGGAGCCAAATACAGGACCATTCTGGAAGAAAACCTGATGGAGTCTGCAAAAGACCTGAGACTGGGACGGAGATTTGTCTTCCAACAAGATAATGATCCAAAACATAAAGCAAAATCTACAATGGAATGGTTCAAAAATAAACATATCCAGGTGTTAGAATGGCCAAGTCAAAGTCCAGACCTGAATCCAATCGAGAATCTTTGGAAAGAACTTAAAACTGCTGTTTTCACAAATGCTCTCCATCCAACCTCACTGAGCTCAAGCTGTTTTGCAAAGGAGGAATTGGAAAAAATGTCAGTCTCTCGATGTGCAAAACTAATAGAGACATACCCCAAGCGACTTACAGCTGTAATCACAGCAAAAGGTGGCGCTACAAAGTATTAACTTAAGGGGGCTGAATAATTTTGCACGCCCAATTTTTCAGTTTTTTATTTGTTAAAAAAGTTTGAAATATCCAATAAATGTCGTTCCACTTCATGATTGTGTCCCACTTGTTGTTGATTCTTCACAAAAAAATACAGTTTTATATCTTTATGTTTGAAGCCTGAAATGTGGCAAAAGGTCGCAAAGTTCAATGGGGCCGAATACTTTCGCAAGGCACTGTATATACACACACAGTAGAAGTTTACATACACTTAGTTTGGAGTCATTAAAACTCGTTTTTCAACCACTGCACACATTTCTTGTTAACAAACTATAGTTGTGGCAAGTCAGTTAGGACATCTACTTTGTGCATGACACAAGTATTTTTTCCAAGAATTGTTAAAACAGATTATTTAACATATAATTCACTGTATCACAATTCCAGTGGGTCAGAAGTTTCCATTCACGAAGTTGACTGTGTCTTTAAACAGCTTGGAAAATTCCAGAAAATGATGTTATGGCTTTAGAAGCTTCTGATAGGCTAATTGACATAAGTTGAGTCAATTGGAGGTGTACCTGTGGATGTATTTCAAGGCCTAACTTCAAACTCAGTGCCTTTTTGCTTGACATCATGGGAAAATCAAAAGAAATCAGCCAAGACCTCAGAAAAAAATTGTAGACCTCCACAAGTCTGGTTCATCCTTGGGAGCAATTTCCAGACGCCTGAAGGTACCACGTTCATCTGTAGAAACAATTGTACGTAAGTATAAACACCATGGGACCACGCAGCTGTCATACCGCTCAGGAAGGAGATGCGCTCCTAGAGATGAATGTACTTTGGTGCGAAAAGTTCAAATCAATCCCAGAACAACAGCAAAGGACCTTGTGAAGATTCTGGAGGAAACCGGTACAAAAGTATCTATATCCACAGTAAAACAAGTCCTATATCGACATAACCTGAAAGGCCGCTCAGCAAGGAAGAAGCCACTACTCCAAAACCGCCATAAAAAAGCCAGAGTATGGTTTGCAACTGCACATGGGGACAAAGATTGTATTTTTTGGAGTAATGTCCTCTGATCTGATTAAACAAAAATAGAACTGTTTGGCCATAATGACCATTGTTATGTTTGGAGGAAATACTTGCATGTTTGGAGGGGATGTTGTTTGGAGGGGATACTTGCAAGCTGAGGAACACCATCCCAACCGGGAAGCACGGGGGTGGCAGCATCATGTTGTGGGGGTGCTTTGCTGCAGGAGGGACTGGTGCACTTCACAAAATAGATGGCATCATGAGGTAGGAAAATTATGTGGAACTATTGAAGCAACATCTCAAGACATCAGTCAGGAAGTTAAAGCTTGGTCGCAAATGGGTCTTCCAAATGGACAATGACCCCAGGCTTACTTCCAAAAATGTGGCAAAATGGCTTCAGGACAACAAAGTCAAGGTATTGGAGTGGCCATCACAAAGCCCTGACCTCAACCCTATAGAAAATATGTGGGCAGAACTGAAAAATGGTGTTCGAGCAAGGAGGCCTGCAATCCTGACTCAGTTACACCAGCTCTGTCAGGAGGAATGGGCCAGAATTCACCCAACTTATTGTGGGAAGCTTGTGAAAGGCTACCTGAAACGTTTGACCCAAGTTCAACAATTTAAAGACAATGCTACCAAATACTAATTGAGTGTATGTAAACATCTGACCCACTGGGAATGTGATGAAAAAAATAAAAGCTGAAATTAATCATTCTCTCTACTATTATTCAGACATTTCACATTCTTAAAATAAAGTGATGATCCTAACTGACCTAAGACAGGGAATTTTTACTAGGATTAAATGTCAGGAATTGTGAAAAACAAGGTACAAATCTGTCGTTCTACCCACTGTTCCTAGGCCGTCATTGAAAATAAGAATTTGTTCTTAACTGACTTGCCTATTTAAATAAAGGTAAAATAAAAAAATATTTAAACACAGAGGGAAATCATATTTAGCTAACGTTGATTGGACTAAATCGTTTTTGGTATCTTTTAGATGTCACTGTATTAGACTAAGAATAGGTGATTAGATGATGTTGAAATGTTAAAATGGTGCTGGAATAGTGGAGGCAGCTCCTGATTTCTTTACAACTTGCAGTAACTCTGTGTTCTAAATCAATAGTTGATTTGTCGTCCAAAAATGCAATATGTTCTGTGGACTTCACCGGACAGATGTTTCTCTTTTTGGTTTTGTAATGAAGCAAATGTGTGGTTGAATTTATTCTGCCACTGTGTCTTCTTATTGTCTCGGCCTTAGGCCTATATAGTGTATCATGGTGTCATAGCGTATAAACTAACAGATTATAGAGGAAACAATGCAATTATCACAACACTTGGTTGTAATATGGCTTTTTTTCTGGATTGGCTTCCCCAGGGATTTTACCCACGCACCACTACTGATAAAAGTGGCATTCGCATTGAAAATAATTATGAGAAGTGAGAATATTTAGAAGTTGGTGTCTGCCTTTTCATATATATAGGCCTACCTAGCTATTTTTTTACTTATTACACACGGTTTATTATATTATTACCCAAATGAAGTGCTGTGTAATATGAGGGATTCATTCTCTGCAGTGGGCTGAAATGTGTCACCACAGATAAATAAGGGTTAATGGTAAGGAATTTCAAGACAATGGTATGGAATTTTTAGAGGCAGGGGGCCTCTTTCTGGGGCAAGCTGTAGGACCAAGTTTGGGCACAGTTCCCTGTCTCTGTGTCACTTTCAATTACGTAAGCTGCAGAGTGCTCTGAGGTTTATAAATCTTTTCCGGACACTACCAGACACCAATGAATATAAAATACATAGACCAGAATGCACAGCACTGACATAGTAATTTGAGTAAGAGTCATGTTTCTCAGGTACATAACATTGGTGTTAGGGTCATTACATTTTGGAGGGAAAGAATACATGTTGCATATTCAAAGTTGTACTGTGAAAATGATTAAGCTCAAGAAATGTTTGTTGATATTGTGCACATTTCTAACCAGATTGTTGCTGTGTTTTAGTGGGTTGGTGGACGTTATTCCCTGTGGTCTTGTATTGGATTGTCCATTGCTCTGCACATCGGTATGTACATTATCTTGTAGGTTTATTCTCCCGGTTTAGATATTCTAATGCTTTGATCAGCTGTCTGTACTCTACCTGAGTAGAATAACCTTTGTAATCAGTTAAAAGGAGGTATTTGATATTTGAACTCAAAGTCTCTGGTCTTTTCTTTCTCCCTAGGCTATGACAACTTTGAGAAGCTTCTAGAAGGGGCTCACTGGATGGTAAGTACAGCCAATTCTTCTCACTGTCCAAAGACTTGGAAACTTTTCTATTGTTCAGATGAATACGTGTGAGTTGACCCCCTCTTGTTTCTGTAGGACAACCATTTCAAAACAGCCCCTGTGGAGAAGAACGCTCCCATGCTCCTGGCTCTGCTGGGTGTCTGGTACATCAACTTCTTCCAGGCCGAGACCCACGCCATGCTGCCTTATGACCAGTACATGCACCGATTCGCTGCCTACTTCCAGCAGGTCCGTCAGTCACTACCAGGGTTAAGAGACTTTACTAGGGTTAAGAGTCACTACCACAGTTAAGACATGACTGAGTGTAACATAAGTAAACAGCCAAAGCAAAACACAGTGAAGAATATGTCAGTCTGTGGCAATTTACTATAAAATCTATACACCCTTGGTTCTCTCCAGACCTGACTGCCCTTGACCAGCACAAAAACATCCTGTGGCGTTCTGCATTAGCATCGAATAGCCCCAATGATATGCAACTTTTCAAGCAAGTTAGGAACCAATATACACAGGCAGTTAGGAAAGCAAAGGCTAGCTATTTCAATCAGCAACTCGCCCAAGCCTCCCCCATTTATCCTTTACCCAAATCCCGATAGCTGATGTTCTAAAAGAGTTGCACAATTTGGACCCCTACAAGTCAGCCGGGCTAGACAATCTGGACCCTCTCTTTTTTATATTATCTGCTGACATTGTTGCGACCCCTATTACTAGCCTGTTCAACCTCTCTTTCATATCGTCTGATATTCCCAAAGATTGGAAAGCAGCCGCGGTCACCCCCCTCTTCAAAGGGGGAGACACTCTAGACCCAAACTGCTACAGACCTATATCTATCCTACCCCTAACGTCTTCGAAAGCCAAGTTACAAACCGATTATCAACCATTTTGAATTCAACTGTAGCATCTTCGCAATGCAATCTGGTTTCAGAGCTGGTCATGGGTGCACCTCAGCCACGCTCAAGGCCCTAAACGATATCATAACCGCCATCGATAAAAGACAATACTGTGCAGCCGTATTCATCGACCTGGCCAAGGCTTTCGACTCTGTCAATCACCACATTCTTATCGGCAGACTCAACAGCCTTGGTTTCTCAAATGATTGCCTCGCCTGGTTCACCAACTACTTCTCTGATAGAGTTCAGTGTGTCAAATCGGAGGGCCTGTTGTCCGGACCTCTGGCAGTCTCTATGGGGGTGCCACAGGGTTCAATTCTCAGGCCGACTCTCTTCTCTGTATACATCAATGATGTTGCTCTTGCTGCTGATGATTCTCTGATCCACCTCTACGCAGTCGACACCGTTCTGTATACTTCTGGCCCTTTTTTGGACACTGTGTTAACTAACCTCCACACGAGCTTCAATGCCATACAACTCTCCTTCCGTGGCCTCCAACTGCTCTTAAATGCAAGTAAAACTAAATGCATGCTCTTCAACCGATCGCTGCCCGCACCTGCCTGCCCATCCAGCATCACTACTCTGGACGGTTCTGACTTAGAATATGTGGACAACTACAAATACCTAGGTGTCTGTTTAGATTGTAAACTCTCCTTCCAGACTCACATTAAGCATCTCCAATCCAGAATTAAATCTAGAATTGGCTTCCTATTTCGCAACAAAGCATCCTTCTCTCATGCTGCCAAACATACCCTTGTAAAACTGACTATCCTGCCGATCCTTGACTTCGGCAATGTAATTTACAAAATAGCCTCCAACACTCTACTCAGCAAATTTGACGCAGTCGATCACAGTGCCATCCGTTTTGTCACCAAAGCCCCATATACTACCCACCACTGCGACCTGTACGCTCTCGTTGGCTGGCCCTCGCTTCATACTCTTTGCCAGTTCGCAGTTGTAAATGAGAACTTGTTCTCAACTAGCCTATCTGGTTAAATAAAGGTAAAATAAATAAATAAAACACCCACTCCTTGCCTGAAGGTAGGATGTGGTCGTATATTGTCAGATTTGTATTTATCAAATGGAAATGTGTTTTACTGTGCATACCAAGTCAAGGTTAAATAGCCTGATGATAATGTTGTTTTAGTATTAGTTTAAATTGAACTGAAACAGAACACTGAAGATGTTAAATTCATGTGATGTCTGTAGGGTGACATGGAGTCCAATGGAAAGTACATCACTATTCATGGCAAACGTGTCAACTACCATACTGGCCCCATCGTATGGGGAGAGCCTGGCACCAACGGACAGCACGCCTTCTACCAGCTCATTCACCAAGGTACTGCATCCTTAAAGGAACTGTCCAGTTAAAATCTGACTTTTAAAAGTTCATATTCTCTTAACTCATACCCAAATAATGTTGCTGACTGGTCCATAAGCTCTTCAACATATTGATTAATGGTCAGCTGAAATGGAAGAGTAATATGTTATATTAGTCACAGATGCAGTGTTACTGCTGTGTCCTCCACAGGAACTCGCATGGTCCCCGCTGACTTCCTCATCCCTGCCCAGACACAGCACCCCATCAGGGAAAGTAAGCACCATAAGGTAGGCTACCCCTACAGGACACATCTTCCAGCACTACCAACCCACTGGGAACAAACTGGTTAAATCAACATTGTTTCAACGTAATTTGTCACTGTATTGTGACATGTAATCTATGTGTAAGATACATTGGATCTAAAATATGTTGAATTTGTACCATTTAAAACAATGTCAGATCTTCAAAAGAATAGTCTGGGCAGCTCCTCCTACTGGAGAATGTATCTATCTACAGCTAACCTTTGACCTCCCATCCAGGCTTTTAACCAAGCCCAGCACTGCTTAGCTATGATATTTGTTTCGGACAATTACCAATATGCTATTGTGAGAATGATTGTTGAGAGATCTCCACTTAAAAATGAATGAGATTCACTGTTGCTGTCAAGTCATTCCAAAGGGAAGGTTTAACAGAGAACATTAAATGTGACCATACTTTACCACTCATATATCATCAATGATACTATTTAGGACTATATAGCATTTTCAAAATAATCAACAGCTATTGTTTTAATTCAACCCAGAATTCAACTAAAAACAGACCATACAATAGGCCTTGGGTTTCAAGCTGTGGTTGATTTCAAATGTAATGATATTTTGTTTTATTGAATTGTGTTTGGTTTTCAATGTTTCCAACATTTGAAGGAGATGTATCTTCTGCTTGGACAGTTCCATCTGTGCCGTTGACTTTGTCTGGCTTATTTACAAATTAATAATTGATATGTTGGATTCATGTCTCCATCTCAACCAAAAATTGAAGTTAAAGAATAGTACTAAATCAAATCAAACTTTATTTCAAGTGCATTTGAAATTGGATTTTTTTATTTTTTATCCCATTAATTAATTTAGATTTTTGGTTGAGATGGCGATGTAAACCAGCATATCAATTATTCATTTGTAGACAAACTAAAATTAACCCCAGACTAAGTCAGTGGCACAGATGGAACTATCCACAATGAAGATAAGTCTCCTTCAAATGTTGATATTTGGTTGCGTTGACAACCAAACACAATTCAATATCACTTTTGACATACAGTAAATACTGTAGCCTATTATTAACTTGTTGGATTCACGTCTCCAACTCAGCCAAAACGTTAAAGAATGGGATTTAGCCCGTGGCTCAGATGGAGCTATCCAAGCAGTAGATACATCTCCTTTAAATGTTGATATTTGGTTGCATTGTCAAGCAAACAAAATTCAGCACTACTTTTGTAATATAGTAATTAGCCTAAAGTTAAGGCTTTCTTACAAACTAATGTAACGTTCAACCTTAAAATGAGTAACACATCCAAGGCCACATTATGAAGTTACTGTAACCATCCATCCATTTCTTATTTCTGTATGTAATCATATAAAACATGCATGTTGCTGTAATAATCTGTATAGAATCTCAAACCACATTGATCTCTTGCACCATGTACCATGAAGTCTCAACTTCAATCCAGGCCATTTAGTTCAGCTATTAGATGAAGCACAGTAATAACCCAATCTGTTGTATAAATAAACTAAATATCTGTCAGTGTATTCCCACCTGAACTTTGCTGTGCTTTTAAATGGATGAAAGCGCAATGACAGACATTTGGGTGACAACTAAACCAAAAATCAGACATGGTTTTTCCATTGGAATTTGGTTAAGCTTTTATACAGATGGTTGAAAGCAGAGTGATAACACTTTGGAAATTCAACAAACCTCTGGCTGTCTTTTTGAGTGGGTGAATATAGGTTGTAATCCAATTAATCAACCATCTCAACCGAATATTACCCAATTATCCACATTGAAATGACGTGGTGTCAGTGGGAATAATCTGGGAGTAAATACCTTCCCATTCAGTGACTGAACTAATCATTCAGTTATTCAAGTGATGCCTACTTTTACTGTTTATCCGACAAAAGAACCTATGCAGTGTTCATGCTGTGTGATACTGGGGATAATGCTCAGGGATAATGTCATAATGGGATAATGCCTTACCTGTTGTATCCTCTGTGTCTATAGATCCTGATGGCCAACTTCCTGGCCCAGACTGAGGCTCTGATGAAAGGAAAGACCACAGAGGAGGCTAAGAAGGAACTGGAGGCCGGCGGCCTGACAGGAGAGGCTTTGGAAACCATTCTGCCACACAAAGTTAGTGAGAGCAGATCCCTCATGGCGCAAGTCCACTGCAGCCCCAGTCCGGCTGGGCTTAAACCCTGCTGTTATACTGGGGAGATTGTGTGTCTATTGCTAGGACAGACACTGTCGCTCTGATAGAGATGTGCGTCCTCTTAGTGGACAAAATAAGTTTTGCATCAGGATGGAAGAAGCTTCAAACAGGGTGAAACACTGTATAATTACAAGTATGCAACAACTGTCTTACAACAGGTTGTGTGGTTCTAAAATTTCCTCTTGTTCTGCTGTAAGGTATTCCAAGGAAACAAGCCAACCAACTCTATTGTCTTCAAGAAGCTGAACCCATTCACACTGGGAGCACTTATTGGTAAGAGCTGAATATGGACCTGTGAACCAACAACCGATGATATTTGAAATATTGATCAAAATAATGTATTTACTTGTTATGCTCCCAGTAACAATGTATGGTGTTGTTTGTTTCACAGCCATGTATGAACACAAGATCTTTGTCCAGGGTGTTATGTGGGAGATCAACAGTTTTGACCAGTGGGGGTAAGTGTGACTATTTGAAACCAAGCTCCTCTATAATGTGTAATCTATGACAGATTATAAACAGAGCCTTTATCCTACAAAATTGTATGAAAAAATGTTTCATTGACATTCTATTCTGTCCACTCTGGTCAGAAGTTTACATACACTGAGTTGACTGTGCCTTTAAACAGCTTGGAAAATTACAGAAAATTATGTCATGAATTTAGAAGCTTCTGATAGGATAATTGACATAATTTGAGTCAATTGGATAATAATTTGAGTCAACCTTTGGATGCATTTCAAGGCCTACCTTCAAACGCAGTGCCTCTTTGCTTGACATCATGGGAAAATCAAAAGAAATCAGCCAAGACCTCAGAGAAAAAAATTGTAGACCTTCACAAGTCTGGTTCATCCTTGGGAGCAATTTCCAAACGCCTGAAGGTATCACGTTCATCTGTACAAACAATAGTATAAACACCATGGGACCACACAGCCGTCATACCGCTCAGGAAGGAGACGTGTTCTGTTTCCTAGAGATGAACGTACGAAAAGTGCAAATCAATCCCAGAACAACAGCAAAGGACCTTGTGAAGATGCTGGAGGAAACAGGTACAAAAGTATCTATATCCACAGTAGAACGAGCCATATGTCGACATAACCTGAAAGGCCGCTCAGCAAGGAAGAAGCCACTGCTCCAAAACCTGCCATAAAATAGCCAGACTATGGTTTGCAACTGCACATGGGGACAAAGATCGTACTTTTTGGAGAAATGTCCTCTGGTCTGATAAACAAAAATAGAACTGTTTGGCCATAATGACCATCGTTATGTTTGGAGGAAAAAGGGGGAGGCTTGCAAGCCAAAGAACACCATCCCAACCGTGAAGCATGGGGGAGGCAGCATCATGTTGTGGGGTTGCTTTGCTGCAGGAGGGACTGGTGCACTTCACTAAATAGATGGCATCATGAGGTAGGAAAATTATGTGGATATATTGAAGCAGCATCTCAAGACATCAGTCAGGAAGTTAAAGCTTGGTTGCAAATGGGTCTTCCAAATGGACAATGATCCTAAGGATACTTCCAAAGTTGTGGCAAAATGGCTTAAGGACAACAAAGTCAAGGTATTGGAGTGGCCATCACAAAGCCCTGACCTCAAGCCCATAAAAAATGTGTGGGCAGAACTGAAAAAGCCTGTGTGAGCAAGGAGGCCTGCAATCCTGACACAGTTACACCATCTCTGTCAGGAGGAATGGACATAATTCACTTAACTCATTGTGGGAAGCTTGTGGTAGGCTACCTGAAACGTTTGACCCAAGTTAAATCATTTAAAGACAATGCTACCAAATACTAATTGAGTCTATGTAAACTTCTGACCCACTGGGAATGTGATGAAAGAAATAAAAGATTAAATAAATAATTATCTCGATTATCATTCTGACATTTCATAATCTTAAAATAAATTGGTGATTCTAACTGACCTAAGACAGGCAATTTTTACTAGCATTAAATGTCAGGAATTGTGAAAAACTGAGTTTAAATGTATTTGGCTAAGGTGTATGTAAACACCCGACTTCAACTATCTCTCTATCTCAGAGTTGAGCTGGGTAAGGCTCTGTGTAAGAAGATCGAGCCTGAGCTGCATGGCTCCAGCGAGGTCCACTCTCACGACTCCTCCACCAACGGGCTCATTAACTTTATCAAGAAGAACCACGCCTAACCTGCCACCACCTACCTCATCCATCCTCCCTGTCCTACGCCCCTGCTGATGGGGGGTGTCTGGGTTGTAGTGAAGGTAGACTGCAGCATCAGTCACCACGCAGAGGAGTATAAGCACTTTCTATGTTTTTAATCATCTGTCAGTGTCTTGTTTGTTTGTTGTGCCATCGGACTGTATTTTATGTACTGTTGTATGTTTAAGCAATAAGGCCCGAGGAGGTATGGTATATGGCCAATATACCACGGCTAAGGACCCTTCTTATGCAAGACGCAATGCGGAGTGCCTGAACACAGCCCTTAGTCGTGGTATATTGGCCATATACCACAAACCCCTGAGGTCCCTTATTGCTATTATAAACTGGTTACCAACATAATTAGAAGGGTAAAAATAAATGTTTTGTCATACCCGTGGTATACGGTCTGATACACCATGGCTGTCAGCCAATCAGCATTCAGGGTTTGAACCACCCAGTTTATAATTATGGGTTTACCACTGTAAAGGGGAACGCTACTGTAGAGTGAGCCTGTGGAGGGGAGTGTAAACTACATCCCAGACTATCCCACTCCACTGATGGGGAGTAAGGCTTTTAATAAACATATTTAAACCAAGCTATTGTCTGTTTCCTTAGTTGATTATAGCCTGCATTCGGTTCAGAGGTTTGCAGTTGCTGACAACCCTAGAGGATAATGATGCATTTATGTATGAATAATGGAAACCACTTTCAAACCACACTCTCAATAAATCCAATGAGTTTTACTCATCGGGGAATGTAAGTGTTCCTTTATATCCAAACCATCACTAGATGGCATTAGAGGACCCCAGATTTGGCCCAGTGTAAACCAAACCAGCCTCAGAGTTTGTTCTTTGGAACACAGGGGCAGAGGTCAATCTATCTCCTCTATTTTCCATCCCCACAAATCCCCAGACATCACAGACTGTTAAGTAGCATCCATACTCAGAGAAAAACAAACAGCAGGCAGAAATACATCTGGAAAACATCATGTGATATGCAGGCCCCTCAAAGTGAGACAGTTTAATCATCATTAAGCTCTATGATATGCGGCTAAAACTCCATTAAAAAAAATACTCTGTGAATTTCAAACAAACAATGTCTCATCAGAATTTCTGCTCGTACATTACAGATTACTTTGCTGTGTAATGCATGAATATGTCTCATCATAAATCCAGCAAGTACATTACCATGATGTTGTATGCAAGAATACACTCAGTGTACAAATTATTAATAACAACTTCCTAATATTGAGTTGCAGCCCCTCTAGCCCTCAACAGCCTCAATTCATCGGACATGGACTCTACAAGGTGTCAAGCATTTCACACGGATGCTGGCCCATGTTGACTCAAATGCTTCCCACAGTTGTGTCAAGTTGGCTGGATATCCTTTGGGTGGTTGACCATTTTTGAAAAAAGTGTGAAAAACCCAGCAGTGTTGTAGTTCTTGACACACTCAAACCGGTGTGCCTGGCAGCTACTATCATACCCTGTTTAAAGGCACTTAAATATTTTGTCTTACCCATTCAACCTCTGAATGGCACACATACACAGTCCATGTCTCAAATCTTAAAAATCTTCCCTTCATCTGTATCAATAAGGGATCATAGCTTTCACCTGGTCAGTCTATGTCATGGAAAGAGCAGGTGCTCCTAATGTTTTGTAAGCTCAGTGTATGTCTCATAAGACCAGCAAGTACATTACAGATGACTTTGCTCCGCACATGCTTTTTCTAGAATACTGTATGCAAGAATATGTGATGTTTGTTTCAACCAACCGAGAAGTACTATTTTTCTCTGTACCAAACTGCTCCTAGTTATAATTTATTGAGTGCCTAAGAGCACAAAGAGAAAAACCCAGGGACCCAAGACACTGTGGTGGGCTAAGCAATCCTGTTGCTTGGCAACAACTCTATACTTCAATCATAACTTAGCTTGAGTTATTTCAGGCTCAGTGGCACAGAATATAACAAGTGAGTTTTGATATCATTTTGGATTGAGAGAGAGAGAAAAAGAAGTTTGATTCATATTTGCACCTGCTTGGTCAGGGAGAAAAGTATTTGAGTAAGTAGTCCGCCAAATAGCCTTCCAACTCATTCTAGGACCCATGCACTTTTCAAGTTACATTCAGGAATGCAGCTCAAACTGTTCCATTGAAACCATGAATTTTGAACATGAATACGACTGCCAGTTCAGAGCATGTTCCTGAGATGGTTCAAGAACAATGCCTACTGCATTCCCTCACATTCCCCCTGCATGCTTTACTGGTTGACCTGTCAGTCATTCTCACTGAGGCCTGTTTAAGAGCTCCCCTTCAACCTCCCCAACGCCACGGTCGCCAAGGCAACGTCACCCCTCCAGTCTGTACACACATTCCCAAGTTCACAGAGGTGACGGAAAGTAGGAGCTGGGAGTGGATCTGTGTTAACTGGCTATTAGCCAGCTGGTTTGTGTTTGTCTATGCCTCATCATCACTTGAGAGATGATTTAAATTCCTATTTTTTAGCTATGTGCTTAACAATGAGGACCAGCGCAAACCTGGAATATTTTGAAGTCAATACTGTATGTACGACACATTTCTGCATGTATAACACTTACCATGAAAACTTATTCTGAGGAAAAGTTCACCCTGCAGTTCGACAGTTATGTTTGCTAGTCACTTGAACTTTGCAAGAATGCCATTGATCAAATATGATCTCATATCTCAACACACTTTCCATGGGATATTTAATTTCTAAGGCAAATATTAGTCCTGAAATACTTGCAAAGCGAACTCACAGATTCCCCTCTTATAACCCAGATGTTGTCCCTCTCATTTTCTCAGTTGGTCTCCAGTCTGAATCTGCATATCCCTCACATGGTGGACCCTCGGCCTACAGCTGTAAAAAGGGGTCATTTAGTCAGGCCCTGTTCCATATTTCCCATGGCTACTAGAGTTATATAAAGGTTAGTCTAAGTGCGTGGGCAGGCATTGCTCCTCGTCATCATACTGCTGACTAGTATAAAAGCTAGGGGGACAGTGGGAACAGTGGAGCTGGGGGCCCGGAGCTCTGGGTGGTCCCTGGTATTGTGGATCCCAGTCTGCCAGGGGTGGTAGTGATATTGTCAGTCACATCTCTGAGACATACAGTACATGCCAGGTTATTATGACCCCCACGACAATCAACTTTTTGACTTGATTTCTGCCAACTACCAGACAGACCGCTGTGGCTTGTTTAGTCTCACAGGCCCGTGGCCACCTCTCTGTCATTCATTCAAGCCATGTGATTTTGGAGTGAAGAGTAAAACTTGAGCCTTCAGTTGGCGTTCTATCGCTCCAGCACAGTGACGTTGTTGATGGTCATAGAGGACAGTTATACACATTGATATTAACAGGTCAGAGGTCACGTCCTGATGTTTAACTAGTTAACTATTTAACATCTAACACGTTTCATTGGTTCACTTTTAGATATAACACCACAGACTAACGTGTCTGTAACCATAGAATCATGTTGGGTATGAGGTCATTCTGTTGACTGCATATTTCAATTTGGGCTCCTGGTGTTGGAGGGATCTCTGTGCTCCAGAGGGAAGGCTTCCTTTGTATGGTGTAACAGATCTCACCTCACAGTGGGTCCCTGGGGCTCCAGCTATACCGCACACACAGAGCTCCCTGAGTAACAGGGCGGTACCCTCACACACATAAAGAGTGCTTTGTGCCCCAACTCCTGGAGCTGTCAACCAACACCAGAGTTCTTCTTCACGAAGACTGAACTGAACATGACTGTTCAGAAGTGCTCAGCTGCTGTTCTGCTGCTTACGCCTACACATATACAGTACAGTACACATCCATACTGAATTATACCTGAGCATGTCTCAGTTAGTCATAACAGATTACAATGACATTGATTGTGACTTATCTGGATGGGATGAGGTGTATTTTAGGAGACTTGGTAAGAACCTCACACGTCCTCCTCCGCGTCTGACCCTGGAGGAGCTCTATTGTAGTAAGTACATATTTTACCAGTGAAATCTACCTGCCCACTCATTCACCAATACAGTACAATACAGAAAGAAAGATGGCCTGAGGGGATAACAGTACCTAAATAACCTACCTCCAGTCCCTGCAGTCCTGCCCAATGCAATGCCCATCCATTATCCATTACACAGAACAACCAAACGGCAGAAGTAAATACATTTTGCCACTGAACCTGTCCTTGGAACCATCCCAACACTCTAGTCCAGCGGGTCAGTTTGTATGCTTTCTATCTCAACCCTGTGCTGACCTTTATTTTCTGCACTAGCCCTGATAAACATTTCCCAATCCATGTTAGCTCTAGGCTCTGTTCTGTCACAACCAACCGCTCCTGAATTCCAGGCCTGCTGACTGACCAACCTCAGGCCTACACAGCCTTTGTTCTGGACTTCAGAGGGGGAATACCTCAAAATCAAAAGCAGCACATTTCCTGTTTCAACAATGATTCTGTTCACTACTTTAAAAGCAAAGTCAGGCAATTCAGTTTGTATGACAAATATAAAGCGCTCTACACTCAGAATAACATTAATTGTGTATGCTGATGTTATTCTCTGTACACTTGACAGAGAATCAAGGCATTGTTGCCATGGTGCTTTTATGGCAGCCTAGGCTGATTGTTCTGATGTTTTCATTGTAATTTATTGTTTTAATTGTTTTTTAATGTGCATTTTTTTTAATAAACTTTTGTTTTAGAGTAGCTAATCAAGTATTGATCATTTTTATCTAATACTTTTTTACCTCATGTTGGAATCAGACAGAAAATTGCATCAACAAAGTAAAGCTAGCTGATTGTTTTCTTTTGAATACCTGCATTGAAGAGTTTCACCTATTAGTAGTACAGCAATGGGGCACATTGGCATCTTCTACTTAGGAAGATTCCTTCATAGTTTGAAGAGGATAAAACAAACCCTGAGTAAGGAACTCAAAAAAGGACCTCTTCAACTTGTAATCCTACGGAAAAAGCTCAAACATCAAGGATTGCAAGGCGGTAGGAAATCCATTCATGAGCCAAAATAGTCCATACAGAACTGTACACCTCCCTCTCTTCCCCCTCTATGCAGTGCAGGTTCTGAGTTTCTGCAGACAGTTTAAAAAGTCCATATTCTGCCTCTCACTCTAGCCCCTGGCACAGTTTAATACGCATTCTGTAACAAGTAAGACTTTACTCGTACATTAGTTCATCAGTGACAATGGCTTGGGACTATTATGCTTGACGGCAGGCGCACAATGTTGGAAGTGGGGGAGACATATTTTTTTATAAAAAAATATATATATATACAGTACCAGTAAAAAGTTTGGACACACCTACTCATTCCAGGGTTTACTTCATTTTTTAAAACTAGTTTCTACATTGTAGAATAATAGTGAAGACATCAAAACTAGGAAATAACACATATGAAATCATGTAGTAACCAAATATGTGTTAAACAAATTATAATATATTTCATATTTGAGATTCTTCAAAGCAGCCACCTTGATGACAGCTTTGCACACTCTTGGCCTCCCCCCAGTGTCGTACTAATCTATTGCCCCTCTAAAGACCAACAGGTTTGTTATTTCAAAGCAATAAAAGAAGCCCACTGCACGTTCTACTCCGCTATGATTGACAATAACAGAGGAAATCCCAGGACCTGGTTTTCCATCATCAGATATATCCTCCACCCTCCAGACTCTGGCCATCCCACAGCAACTACCGAACAACGCTACATAAACTCAGCAAAAAAAGAAACATCCTCTCACTGTCAACTGCGTTTATTTTCAGCAAACTTAACATGTGTAAATATTTGTATAAACATAACAAGATTCAACAACTGAGACATAAATTGAACAAGTTCCACAGACATGTGACTAACAGAAATGGAATAATGTGTCCCTGAACAAAGGGGGGTCAAAATCAAAAGTAACAATCAGTATCTGGTGCATTAAGTACTGCAGTGCATCTCCTCCTCATGGACTGCCCCAGATTTACCAGTTCTTGCTGTGAGATGTTACCCCACTCTTCCACCAAGGCACCTGCAAGTTCCAATACATTTCTGGGGGGGGCACCTCCAAATCGATCCCGCTGCAGAGTACAGGCCTCAGTGTAACGCTCATTCCTTCAAAAATAAACGTGAATCCAACCATCACCCCTGGTGAGACAAAACAGTGACTCGTCAGTGAAGAGCACTTATTGCCAGTCCTGTCTGGTCCAGCGACGGTGGGTTTGTGCCCATAGGCAACATTGTTGCTGTCTGGTGAGGACCTGTGATGTCTGTTGAGGACCTGCCTTTAAAACAGGCCTACAAGCCATCAGTCCAGCCTCTCTCGGTCTATTGCGGACAGTCTGAGCACTGATGGAGGGATTGTGCGTTCCTGGTGTAACTCAAGCAGTTTTTGTTGCCGTCCTGTAACTGTCCCGCAGGTGTGATGTTCAGATGTACCAATCCTGCGCAGGTGTTGTTATACGTGGTCTGCCACTGTGAGGACGATCAGCTGTCCGTCCTGTCTCCCTGTAGTGTTGTCTTAAGCGTCTCACAGTACGGACATTGCAATTTATTGCCCTGGCCACATCTGCAGTCCTCATGCCTCCTTGCAGCACGCCTGGGGCGCCTGGGGCGGCAGGGTAGCCTAGTGTTTAGAGTGTTGGGCTAGTAACCGAAAGGTTGCAAGTTTAAATCCCGGAGTTGACAAGATACAAATCTGTCGTTCTGCCCCTGAACAAGGCAGTTAACCCACTGTTCCTAGGCCTTCATTGAAAATAAGAATTTGGGGCCTCCCGGGTGGCGCAGTGGTTAAGGGCGAGACCGGGGAGGTCCGTGGCCTAGCCTAGCGTCGTCTTGGTCGGTAGGGATGTCCTTGTCTCATCACACACCAGTGACTCCTGAGGCGGGCCGGGCGCAGTGCGCGCTAACCCAGGTGGCCAGGTGCACGGTGTTTCCTCCGACACATTGGTGCAGCTGGCTTCCGGGTGTGTATTGGAGGTCGCATTACTTTCAACCTTCGTCTCTCCCAAGCCTGTATGGGAGTTGTAGCGATGAGACAAGATAGTAGCTCCTACAACAATTGGATACAACGAAATTGGGGAGAAAAAGGGGTAAAAAAAATCATTTAAAAAAAATAAGAATTTGGATACCACGAAATTGTTAAATAAAGGTAAATAAAAATGCCGAAGGACCCTGGGCATTGTTCTTTTTGTGATATTCAGAGTCAGTAGAAAGGCCTCTTTAGTGTCCTGTGACCTTAATTGCCTACCGTCTGTTGGTGTCTTAACTACCGTTCCGCAAGTGCATGTTCATTAATTGTTTATGGTTCATTGATCAAGCATGGGAAACAGTGTTTAAACCCTTTACAATGAAGATTGTTATTTGGATTTGTACGAATTATCTTTGAAAGAGAGGGTCCTGAAAAAGGGACATTTATTTTTTTTGCTGAGTTTATTTGCTGAGTTCTTCAAAGCTAAAAATCAACACCATCCGAAAAAACATTGTATCCCCCAACCCTAATCTCACTCTGGCTCCTACCCCACCACCCATATCTGCTCATCCTCTTAGCGACTTTGCTCTATTTTCACCTTCTGCTGTGTTAGAACTAATCTCAAAAATGAAAACTACCAGTGACCCCCTCGACCCTATTCCAACATCACTGTTCAAAACATGCTCAGCCACTCTCATCCAGTTTGTAACCAACCTGTTCAACAAGTCCCTCCACACTGGGCAGCTGCCATCACAATTCGAAATTGCTGCCATCACCCCCTTGCTCACGAAACCATCCCTTGACCCAGACCTCCACTCAAACTACAGACCTATTTCCAACCTCCCATTTCTATTTAAATTCCTGGAGAAGATAGTGGCAGCTCAACTTCCCTCACACCTCAGCACTAACCAGCTTTATGAGGCTCTCCATTCTGGCTTCAGGCCCATGTACAGTACTGAGATAGCATCGGTGAACATTGTAAATGACCAGCTCATGGCTGCAGATACAGATATTCTCCTGAATCTACAGCACCAGTCAACAGTTTGGACACACCTACTTATTCAAGGGTGTTTCTTTATGTTTACTATTTTCTATATAGTAGGATAATAGTGAAGACATCAAAACTATGAAATAACACATATGGAATCGTGTAGTAACCAAAACAGTGTTAAACATATCTAAATAAAGTAGCCACCTGTCAGGACTTCTAGGAGTAGTGGGTTTGGAGTCAGGCGCAGAGATCAGAGGGTTTAGGACAATCGTATTTATTCCGATACAGAAACGGTCACGCCAAAAACACCAGGCGCATACAACTGACCGGCCCAAAAACAGGACCCAAACAGTCCGGAGAAAATAAGATAGAAATGTACATCCACAAACTCACAGAGGAACAAGCCCGCACAAAAGCAGGCGGGCATAACCGGCTTAAATGGCCCTAACCAAAACCCAAACAAGAAACAGGTGTAACCAATAAGACAAAACTAACAGAAAAGGAAAAGGGGCAGCTAGTAGACCGGTGACGACGACCACTGAGCGCCGCCCGAACAGGAAGAGGAGCCACCTTCGGTGGGAGTCGTGACACCACCATTTGCCTTGATGACAGCTTTGCACACTCTTGGCATTCTCTCAACCAGCTTCACCTGGAATGCTTTTCCAACAGTCTTGAAGGAGTTCCCACATATGCTGAGCACTTGTTGGCTGCTTTTCCTTCACTCTGCGGTCCAACTCATCCCAAACCATCTCAATTGCGTTCAGGTTGGGTGATTGTGGAGGTCAGGTCATCTGATGCAGCACTCCATCACTCTGCTTCTTGGTCAAATAGCCCTTACACAGCCTGGAGGTGTGCTGGGTCATTGCCCTGTTGAAAAACAGGCCCCACTAAGCGCAAACCAGATGGGATGGCGTATCGCTGCAGAATTCTGTGGTAGCCATGCCGGTTAAGTGTGCCTTGAATTCTAAATAAATCACTGACAGTCTCACCAGCAAAGCACCCAAACATCATCACACCTCCTCCTCCATGCTTCATGGTGGGAACCACACATGCAGAGATCCTCCATTCACCTACTTTGCGTCTCACAAAGACACACTGGTTGGAAACAAAAATCTCAAATTTGGATTCATCAGACCAAAGGACAGATTTCTACCTGTCTAATGTCCATTCTTGGCCCAAGCAAGTCTCTTATTCTTATTGGTGTCCTTCAGTAGTGGTTTCTCTACAGCAATTTGACCATGAAGGCCTGATTCACGCAGTCTCCTCTGAACAGTTGATGTTGAGATGTGTCTGTTTCTTGAACTTTGTGTAACATTTATTTGGGCTGCAATTTCTGAAGGTGGTAACTTGAAAGAACTTATCTTCTGCAACAGTCTTCTGTAGCAGTCCTCATGAGAGCTAGTTTTATCATAGCGCTAGATGGTTTTTGCGACTGCACTTGAATAAACTTTCTTGATTGACTGACCCTCATGTCTTAAAATAATGATGGACTGTCGTTTCTCTTTGCTTTTTTGAGCTGTTTGTGCCATAATATTGCCTTGGTCTTTTACCAAATAGGGCTATCTTTACCACCCCTACCTTGTCACAACACAACTGACTGGCTCAAAAGCATTATGAAGGAAAGAAATTCCACAAATAAACATTTAACCATGCACACTTGTTAATTGAAATTCATTCCAGGTGCCTACCTCATGAAGTTGGTTGAGAGAATTAATGCCAAGAGTGTGCAAAGCTGTCATCAAGGCAAAGGGTGGCTACTTGAAGACAATGATTTGTTTAACACTTTTTTGGTTACTACATGATTCCACATGTGTTATTTCCGAGTTTTGATGTCTTGACTATTATTCTACAATGTAGAAAATAGTACAAATAAAGAAAAGCCCTTGAATGACTAGTGGTGTCCAAACTTTTGACTGGTACTCTAAGTGCCACTTTCTACACAGAAGATCACACCATTCTACTGTAGTGCCTCAGACAGCCATCTTCGGGACTGCCCTAAACTGGTTCACCTCCTACCTCTCTAACCGCAAGTATTACTTCCCCCTTGGTGAGGAAAGATCAGAGGAGTCCACCATAACCTGCAGTGTCCAACAAGGGTCGGTGCTAGGATCCATTCTCTGCCTGCTCCACTTGGCCAGATCTTCAGACAACACAGTGTCCAATTTCACTACTCAGACGACACACAGGTTTACATTAAAACCCGGACACAGCATCTGCTCTGTCAACCTTGTCCAACTGTCTGGAAGAGGTCAAATACAGGATGCAGAATGACTTCCTCAAACTCAACAGCAGTAAGACAGAGGTAATGCTGATAGGCACCCCACAGCAGATCACCAACTCCTGCAGCATCTTCCCTGCCGTAGATGACCACATCATTCGCCTCTCCATCACCAACCTTGGTGTGAAATTTGACCCTGCTCTCTCTGTCAATGCCCACATTAGTCTGCCTAAGACCCTGTCTCACCACTTCTGATGCAGAAAAGCTTATCCATGCATTCGTTTTCTACAGAATTGATTATGGGAATATAGTATTTGGGGGCCTGCCTTTACACTCAATTCATAAATTACAGCTCATTCAAAACAGAGCTGCATGGCTTTTGACACAAACACAAAGTCTGCCCACATCACCCCCATCCTTGTTGACCTCCATTGGCTGCCTGTCCCTCAAATTTAAAATTGTCCTCCTGTTCTACTCTCCCCCTATGTACCTCCATGCATCCTATGGTCAGGGCAAGCCAAAATGCTTCATGCACCCAGGACCCTGCTCCGGACAATGGAAGACTGTGCCTTTTCCTCCCACGCACCATGGCTTTGGAACTCCCTTCCTGACAATCTCAGGACTGATCAGACTTCTGGGGCTTTTAAAGAAGGGCTTAAGACACATTTTTTTTTATTTGCTGGCCTATATAGTGCATTGGGAAAGTCATTTCACATTTTGTTACGTTGCAGCTTTATTCTAAAATGTATTACATTGTTCATTTTCCTCATCAATCTACATACAATACCCTATCCCTATGATGAAGCAGGGTAGTGGCAGGATCATGTTGTGGGGATGTTTTTACCAGTAGCAGGGACTGGGAGACTAGTCAGGATCGAGGAAAAGATTAACAGAGAGATCCTTTTAAACCTGCTCCAGAGTGCTCAGGACCTCAGACTGGGCTGAAGTTCACCTTCCAACAGGATAACGACCCTAAGCACACAGCCAAGACAACGCAGGAGTGGCTTCGAGACAAGTCTCTGAATGTCCTTGAGTGGCCCTGCCAGAGCCTGGACTTGAACCCGATTGAACATCTCTGGAGAGACATGAAAATATTTGTGCAGCAACGCTCCCCATCCAACCCGACAAAGATTGAGAGGATCTGCAGAAAAGATTGGGAGAAAGTCCCCAAATACAGGTGTGCTAAGCTTGTAGAAGACTCGATGCTGTAATCGCTGCCAAAGGTGCTTCAACAAAGTACTGAGTAAAGGGTCTGAATACTTATGTAAATGTAATATTTCCAGTTTTCTGCCAACATTACTAAAAAACTGTTTTTGCTTTGTCATTACGGGGTATTGTGTATAGAATGATAAAAAAAATAAACAATTGAATCCATTTTAGAATAAAGCTGTAACGTAACAAAATGTGGAAAAAATCAAGGGGTCTGAATACTTTCCGAATGCACTGTACAGTGAGTTTTAAAAGTTCTGGAACAGTGAAACATTTTTGTTTTGGCTCTGTGCTCTGTACTCTGTACTCCAGCACTTTGGGTTTGAAATGATAGTAATAATAATCCTGTATTACATTTGTAAAGAACTTTTCATTACAGAAGAAAAATGTCAAAGTGCATAAAATAAAATATAAAAAATTAATTATAAAATGACTATTAAGTTCAAGTGCAGACTGTCAGATTTAATTTGAGGGTATTTCGATTCATATCAGGTGAACCGTTTAGAAATTACAGCACTTTTTGTACATAGTCCCCCATTTTAGGGGACCATATTCCTAGAACACAATGACTACATCAGGTTTGTGACTATTTGCGGTTTGTTTTGGTTGTGTTTCCGATTATTTTGTGCCCAATAGAAATGAATGGTAAAATGTATTGTGTCATTTTGGAGTCACTTTTACTCTAAGTAAGAATAGAATATGTTTCTAAACACTATTACATTCATGTGGATGCTACCATGATTCTGGATAGTCTTGAATGAATCTGAATAATTATGAGTGAGAAAGTTAAAGACACAAATATCATACCACCAAGACATGCTAACCTCCCCCCATTACAAGAGGGGTATGATATTTATGCCCCTGTAACTTTCATTTCATCATTATTCACGATTATCCATAATCATGGTAGAATCCACATGAATGTAGAAGTGTTTGGAAACATATTATATTCTTATTTACAATAAAAGTGACTCCAAAATGACAATACATTATTTATCATTCATTTCTATTGGGCACAAAATAATCTGGAAAAAAAAACTAAAAACAAACAGCAAATGAATCCAACAAATTTGTAGTCACAAGGTTGATATAGTCATTGCGTACTAGGAATATGGGACCAAGTACTAAACTTTTGACTACTTCAATACACATACAGTATAAGTGAATTTGTCCCAATACTATTAGTCCCATTAAATAGGGGGACTACGCACAAAAAGTGCTGTAATTTCTAAACGGTTCACCTGGTATGGAAGAAAATACCTTTAAATTAAAGCTGACAGTCTGCACTGTAACCTCACAGTAATTGTATTATTTATATGTTCTATTTTATGCACTTTGAGATTTTTCATCTATAATGAAAAGTTCTTTACAAATATAAAAGTATTATTACTTCTCTAAAAAACATCTAATCAGGAACATGACATGACCCAAATGAAGGAATACAAGTCATATCAGAGAATCTTATGCTGCAATCACAGCAAATAGTGATGTTGTTGTTGTTGTTGATTTCTAAGTATCTGATTATGTGCTTATTTCTGACCTAATGTGATGCCAAAAGATAAATTATAAATTGTCAAGTGGGATGACACACTTAACAACCTCAGAGACGGTCACAAAGAACAATATATCAAAAAACACTTTTTTTGCAATTCAAATCTCCATAGGCCCAATGTGTGACTGTGTGGTATTTGTAGTGTACTTGAGGTGGCTCCTCCAGGCTTGTGGTTATTGTGAGGTATTATAGAGTTGGGGGATTAATTTAAGAGGAGCATTCCAGGAACCATCCTACTTTATGCTCCAATTGGCACAAATGTAGCCCAAGAATCCGTCTTAAATCCTCTCACTTGTACAATAGGAAACCGCGGGGGTGCCATCTTCTTGTTCATCTAGACAGTTTGCTAATTTGATTCAGTTTATAATCCCTGTAGTGTTATTTAAACCTGATTATAGACAGAAAACAAAGGGTAAATGTGCAGAAAAAGACCCGGAGCAGATTGTCTGTGTGTGTGTTAGATGCTTCTACCTCGTTTTGTGATTCAGAACTTGGTTGAGTGAATTGATGGTCAACCCCAACTCATCATAACTAAAATGTAGTAACCAGAACAAGTCCAGTCGTGAGGGTCTGGGGCTGTAAGTATCAAGCGTCTCAGAATGGGAGTGCTGATTTAGGATCAGTTTTGCCTTATAGATCACAATGGGCAAAATGGAAAATTATATCAGCAATCGCAGTCTGAGATGCTTGATACATGGCCTCTGATTCCAGTAAAGTGCAGATGGACTGTTTACTTCCAGAGCCAACAACACCCCAGAGACTACCCTATCAGTGATGACTGTCAGGACCAGAGCTATCATACTGTACATACCACGGTGGGGGCTGCTCTCTGCTCTGCTCTCTGAGGGATCCTCCATCACACGACTTGCTGGAGAGACTTGCGTGCGGGGATGTAATTACACACCACAATTGCAGTAGCTCTGATCTGACGATGATATCTTTCTAGAACAAACATCTGAGTACACAGAGGTAACTGGAAGGCATGAACAACAGCATGGGACTTTCATCCAGAGCTGAGATTTTTCATCTTTGTAAGCATCCATCTTCTCCACAGGGAGACAAGGCAAGGCCATGGGAAAGCCAGTTGTCCATATCACTATCAAGTTCAGGCTAAATCATTCCCATACCCTTCCCACGTTTACCACATTTCGCTGTTGATTTATGTCCAATGGCAGCACTACATTACAGCATGCAATAAAATGGTAATAACATGGTAATAGTATGGTAACAAGGTATTTGTGTTGTAGTTCAACAAAACAAAGTACCATCATTTGGATAGAAATTATCATATGACTTCACATACAACAAAAAAGACATCATCATTTGGTTTAAGTTAGCTACAAAACCACTTTATTTAAAAAGCAGATTATATAATCTACAGTTAAATGATACGTCCCGATTTTTAATACATTAAATAACTTTAGACTTTTTCATGTTTAGATAAATAAATCTAGTTTCCTTTTTTATGAACCATCTAGGTAATCAAACACTTATACAAAAGCGATACAAAAGTGATGTGACAGAGGTGTCATATGTGCTTATTGAAAACTACTGATAGGAGAGAGAGAAGTCTTCACTTTCAGAGTGATTTATGACAGAGGATGAAAGGAAAACTAGCCTCTTTATGCACAGGTCTGGGGAAACTAGCTGTGTGCTATGCAATAGAAATGGAACTGAAGTAGTATTTTTTAAAAGAGGTGTATTAAGACATCGTTAAAGGGGATCAACTCTTGTCAAGTCTAAACATCTTCTGCTTTAATGAAAAATGATTTGAGATTGATATGAGTGGGTCTTATTGTACTATTCAAACTACAGTTCAGAAAATGCCATTGCCTCATTCTTCAAGTATATTACACATTCCTTGACTAGGAGTCTCGTCATACTATGCTGAGATTCAGTTTATCTACCATCAAAGGGAATTTCCCAGCAAAAACATGTACTCCAGGGATACTAGCCTTTTCACTTCTGTAAATGTACAACTGGGAGCAGAGCAAATATTAAACAACAGTTTGCCAAACATACACTAATAATTACATTCCAAAGAATCTCATCGAGGGATACATCAGAAAGCACATGATGCCTGTGTGGGCCACTCCTCTCCGTAATCTCTACGTCAGCCTCCTTGTCTGTTAGATTCAGTAGTATGAGAGGACAGTTCCTCTGACGAGGCTACTGTGAGCAGGTACTGGGTAGGCCTGAGTCAGAGCCTTAACCCATCCTTTCTGTTGGGGAGAGATTGAGAGAGCATGGGTCGTTTTGTGGAGCTGGATGGCCGTTGTCCTGCTCACTCAACAAGGTACATGCACCATGGCACTGCCACTGGTGCACACGCACGCACGCACGCACGCACACACACACACACACAACTGGGTATACCAAACATTAAGAACACCTCCTTAATGTTGAGTTACACCCCCGTTTGCACTCAGAACAGCCTCAATTCATCAGACATGGACTCTACAAGGTGTCAAAAGTGTTCCACATGGATGCAGGTCCATGTTGGCTCCAATGCTTCCAACAGTTGTGTTAAGTTGGTTGTATGTTTTTTGGGTGGTAGACCATTCTTGATACACACGGGAAACTGTTCAGCATGAAAAACCCAGAACCATTGCAGTTTGTGACACAAACTGGTGTGCCTGACACCTACTACCATACCCTGTTCAAAGGCACTTAAATATATTTGTCTTGCCAATTCACCCTCTGAATGGCTCACATACACAATCCATGTCTCAATTGTCTCAAGGCTTAAAAATCAGGTTTAACCTGTCTTCAACTACACTGATTGAAGTGGATTTAACGAGTGACATCACCTGGATTCACCTGGTCAGTCTATGCCATGGAAAGAGCAGTTCTTAATGTTTAGTACACTCAGCGTCTATAGACCAACAAACTAACACACACACACACACACACACACACACACACACACACACACACACACACACACACACACACACACACACACACACACACACACACACACACACACACACACACACACACACACACACACACACACACACACACACACACACACACACACACACACACACACACAGATGCACAAAACGGCACAACCAGCGAGGGGAAACACGGGGGATGGATTCCCCAGAGACATGGGTTGGACCAGCAACTCCCACAACCAACCAGACAATCAGATCAACCAGTAGGTATGACACAGTAACGTATGCATGAGGAGGATATGTGGGGACTCTCGATGGTCAGACACTCACTTACTCAGTGCTACCATATGGGTCAAATAACCAGTGTGTGGAACTGTACATGTTAACAGGTCTGTGGATGGCATGACCAACGACAACACAGAGGCCTCTAGGACATGTGTCCTTGAGGAGAAATTAAACAACGGACCAATACCCTTCAGAGGACCGTTAAGACGGCGACAGCTCGTTTGGCCTCCGATTCCATTTGATAATAATAACGCAGCAAGAAAATACACACTTCTAGAATCTTATGTGGAAAATGTCTGCAAAATATATAGGCAATCTACGTGCTTCTAACTTTTTATCTTGTTATATAATCGTTGAGACACTGCTTGTGAATCTCTCGAGGTCACGTCTTCTAAGACTGCTAAGTGGAATGAGTGCCAGCCCAGGCTAGCGCTGTGGCTACTGACAGCGCATGTCATGCCACGAACATCCACTATGCCAAGTAGCACTGGAGCATGTGTCACAGAGTCACATGAAGGGATGGTATAGGAGACTGTGTCACAGAGTCACATGAAGGGATGGTATAGGAGACTGTGTCACAGAGTCACATGAAGGGATGGTACAGGAGACTGTGTCACAGAGTCACATGAAGGGATGGTACAGGAGACTGTGTCACAGAGTCACATGAAGGGATGGTACAGGAGACTGTGTCACAGAGTCACATGAAGGGATGGTACAGGAGACTGTGTCACAGAGTCACATGAAGGGATGGTACAGGAGACTGTGTCACAGAGTCACATGAAGGGATGGTACAGGAGACTGTGTCACAGAGTCACATGAAGGGATGGTACAGGAGACTGTGTCACAGAGTCACATGAAGGGATGGTACAGGAGACTGTGTCACAGAGTCACATGAAGGGATGGTACATGAGACTGTGTCACAGAGTCACATGAAGGGATGGTACAGGAGACTGTGTCACAGAGTCACATGAAGGGATGGTACATGAGACTGTGTCACAGAGTCACATGAAGGGATGGTACATGAGACTGTGTCACAGAGTCACATGAAGGGATGGTACAGGAGACTGTGTCACAGAGTCACATGAAGGGATGGTACAGGAGACTGTGTCACAGAGTCACATGAAGGGATGGTACAGGAGACTGTGTCACAGAGTCACATGAAGGGATGGTACAGGAGACTGTGTCACATGAAGGGATGGTACAGGAGACTGTGTCACAGAGTCACATGAAGGGATGGTACAGGAGACTGTGTCACAGAGTCACATGAAGGGATGGTATAGGAGACTGTGTCACATGAAGGGATGGTACAGGAGACTGTGTCACATGAAGGGATGGTACAGGAGACTGTGTCACATGAAGGGATGGTACAGGAGACTGTGTCACAGAGTCACATGAAGGGATGGTACAGGAGAGTGTGTCACAGAGTCACATGAAGGGATGGTATAGGAGACTGTGTCACAGAGTCACATGAAGGGATGGTATAGGAGACTGTGTCACAGAGTCACATGAAGGGATGGTACAGGAGACTGTGTCACAGAGTCACATGAAGGGATGGTACAGGAGACTGTGTCACAGAGTCACATGAAGGGATGGTACAGGAGACTGTGTCACAGAGTCACATGAAGGGATGGTACAGGAGACTGTGTCACAGAGTCACATGAAGGGATGGTACAGGAGACTGTGTCACAGAGTCACATGAAGGGATGGTATAGGAGACTGTGTCACAGAGTCACATGAAGGGATGGTACAGGAGACTGTGTCACATGAAGGGATGGTACAGGAGGGTGTGTCACAGAGTCACATGAAGGGATGGTACAGGAGACTGTGTCACAGAGTCACATGAAGGGATGGTACAGGAAACTGTGTCACATGAAGGGATGGTGCAGGAGGGTGTGTCAGAGTCACATGAAGGGATGGTACAGGAGACTGTGTCACATGAAGGGATGGTACAGGAGGGTGTGTCAGAGTCACATGAAGGGATGGTATAGGAGACTGTGTCACATGAAGGGATGGTATAGGAGGGTGTGTCAGAGTCACATGAAGGGATGGTACAGGAGAGTGTGTCACAGAGTCACATGAAGGGATGGTACAGGAGACTGTGTCACAGAGTCACATGAAGGGATGGTACAGGAGACTGTGTCACATGAAGGGATGGTACAGGAGACTGTGTCACAGAGTCACATGAAGGGATGGTACAGGAGACTGTGTCACAGAGTCACATGAAGGGATGGTACAGGAGACTGTGTCACATGAAGGGATGGTACAGGAGAGTGTGTCACAGAGTCACATGAAGGGATGGTACAGGAGGGTGTGTCAGAGTCACATGAAGGGATGGTACAGGAGACTGTGTCACATGAAGGGATGGTACAGGAGACTGTGTCACAGAGTCACATGAAGGGATGGTACAGGAGACTGTGTCACATGAAGGGATGGTACAGGAGACTGTGTCACAGAGTCACATGAAGGGATGGTACAGGAGACTGTGTCACAGAGTCACATGAAGGGATGGTACAGGAGACTGTGTCACAGAGTCACATGAAGGGATGGTATAGGAGACTGTGTCACAGAGTCACATGAAGGGATGGTACAGGAGACTGTGTCACAGAGTCACATGAAGGGATGGTACAGGAGACTGTGTCACAGAGTCACATGAAGGGATGGTACAGGAGACTGTGTCACAGAGTCACATGAAGGGATGGTATAGGAGACTGTGTCACAGAGTCACATGAAGGGATGGTACAGGAGACTGTGTCACAGAGTCACATGAAGGGATGGTACAGGAGACTGTGTCACAGAGTCACATGAAGGGATGGTATAGGAGACTGTGTCACAGAGTCACATGAAGGGATGGTACAGGAGACTGTGTCACAGAGTCACATGAAGGGATGGTATAGGAGACTGTGTCACAGAGTCACATGAAGGGATGGTATAGGAGACTGTGTCACAGAGTCACATGAAGGGATGGTACAGGAGAGTGTGTCACAGAGTCACATGAAGGGATGGTACAGGAGACTGTGTCACAGAGTCACATGAAGGGATGGTACAGGAGACTGTGTCACAGAGTCACATGAAGGGATGGTACAGGAGACTGTGTCACAGAGTCACATGAAGGGATGGTACAGGAGAGTGTGTCACAGAGTCACATGAAGGGATGGTACAGGAGACTGTGTCACAGAGTCACATGAAGGGATGGTACAGGAGACTGTGTCACAGAGTCACATGAAGGGATGGTACAGGAGAGTGTGTCACAGAGTCACATGAAGGGATGGTACAGGAGACTGTGTCACAGAGTCACATGAAGGGATGGTACAGGAGACTGTGTTACAGAGTCACATGAAGGGATGGTACAGGAGACTGTGTCACAGAGTCACATGAAGGGATGGTATAGGAGAGTGTGTCACAGAGTCACATGAAGGGATGGTACAGGAGACTGTGTCACAGAGTCACATGAAAGGATGGTACAGGAGACTGTGTCACAGAGTCACATGAAGGGATGGTACAGGAGACTGTGTCACAGAGTCACATGAAGGGATGGTACAGGAGACTGTGTCACAGAGTCACATGAAGGGATGGTACAGGAGACTGTGTCACAGAGTCACATGAAGGGATGGTACAGGAGACTGTGTCACAGAGTCACATGAAGGGATGGTACAGGAGACTGTGTCACATGAAGGGATGGTACAGGAGACTGTGTCACAGAGTCACATGAAGGGATGGTACAGGAGACTGTGTCACAGAGTCACATGAAGGGATGGTACAGGAGACTGTGTCACAGAGTCACATGAAGGGATGGTACAGGAGACTGTGTCACATGAAGGGATGGTACAGGAGACTGTGTCACAGAGTCACATGAAGGGATGGTACAGGAGACTGTGTCACATGAAGGGATGGTACAGGAGACTGTGTCACAGAGTCACATGAAGGGATGGTACAGGAGACTGTGTCACAGAGTCACATGAAGGGATGGTACAGGAGACTGTGTCACAGAGTCACATGAAGGGATGGTACAGGAGACTGTGTCACAGAGTCACATGAAGGGATGGTACAGGAGACTGTGTCACAGAGTCACATGAAGGGATGGTATAGGAGACTGTGTCACATGAAGGGATGGTACAGGAGACTGTGTCACATGAAGGGATGGTACAGGAGACTGTGTCACAGAGTCACATGAAGGGATGGTACAGGAGACTGTGTCACAGAGTCACATGAAGGGATGGTATAGGAGACTGTGTCACATGAAGGGATGGTATAGGAGACTGTGTCACATGAAGGGATGGTACAGGAGACTGTGTCACAGAGTCACATGAAGGGATGGTACAGGAGAGTGTGTCACAGAGTCACATGAAGGGATGGTACAGGAGAGTGTGTCACAGAGTCACATGAAGGGATGGTACAGGAGAGTGTGTCACAGAGTCACATGAAGGGATGGTACAGGAGACTGTGTCACATGAAGGGATGGTACAGGAGACTGTGTCACAGAGTCACATGAAGGGATGGTACAGGAGAGTGTGTCACAGAGTCACATGAAGGGATGGTACAGGAGACTGTGTCACAGAGTCACATGAAGGGATGGTACAGGAGACTGTGTCACATGAAGGGATGGTACAGGAGACTGTGTCACATGAAGGGATGGTACAGGAGACTGTGTCACATGAAGGGATGGTACAGGAGAGTGTGTCACATGAAGGGATGGTACAGGAGACTGTGTCACATGAAGGGATGGTACAGGAGACTGTGTCACAGAGTCACATGAAGGGATGGTACAGGAGAGTGTGTCACAGAGTCACATGAAGGGATGGTACAGGAGAGTGTGTCACAGAGTCACATGAAGGGATGGTACAGGAGACTGTGTCACATGAAGGGATGGTACAGGAGACTGTGTCACAGAGTCACATGAAGGGATGGTACAGGAGAGTGTGTCACAGAGTCACATGAAGGGATGGTACAGGAGACTGTGTCACAGAGTCACATGAAGGGATGGTACAGGAGACTGTGTCACATGAAGGGATGGTACAGGAGAGTGTGTCACAGAGTCACATGAAGGGATGGTATAGGAGAGTGTGTCACATGAAGGGATGGTACAGGAGACTGTGTCACAGTCACATGAAGGGATGGTGCAGGAGGGTGTGTCACAGAGTCACATGAAGGGATGGTACAGGAGACTGTGTCACAGAGTCACATGAAGGGATGGTACAGGAGACTGTGTCACAGAGTCACACGAAGGGATGGTACATGAGACTGTGTCACAGAGTCACATGAAGGGATGGTATAGGAGACTGTGTCACATGAAGGGATGGTACAGGAGGGTGTGTCACAGAGTCACATGAAGGGATGGTACAGGAGGGTGTGTCACAGAGTCACATGAAGGGATGGTACAGGAGACTGTGTCACAGAGTCACATGAAGGGATGGTATAGGAGACTGTGTCACATGAAGGGATGGTACAGGAGACTGTGTCACATGAAGGGATGGTATAGGAGACTGTGTCACATGAAGGGATGGTACAGGAGACTGTGTCACATGAAGGGATGGTATAGGAGACTGTGTCACATGAAGGGATGGTATAGGAGACTGTGTCACATGAAGGGATGGTATAGGAGACTGTGTCACATGAAGGGATGGTATAGGAGACTGTGTCACATGAAGGGATGGTACAGGAGACTGTGTCACATGAAGGGATGGTACAGGAGAGTGTGTCACAGAGTCACATGAAGGGATGGTACAGGAGAGTGTGTCACAGAGTCACATGAAGGGATGGTACAGGAGAGTGTGTCACAGAGTCACATGAAGGGATGGTATAGGAGACTGTGTCACAGAGTCACATGAAGGGATGGTACAGGAGACTGTGTCACAGAGTCACATGAAGGGATGGTACAGGAGACTGTGTCACAGAGTCACATGAAGGGATGGTACAGGAGACTGTTTCACAGAGTCACATGAAGGGATGGTACAGGAGACTGTGTCACAGAGTCAGATGAAGGGATGGTACAGGAGACTGTGTCACATGAAGGGATGGTACAGGAGGGTGTGTCACATGAAGGGATGGTACAGGAGAGTGTGTCACATGAAGGGATGGTATAGGAGACTGTGTCACAGAGTCACATGAAGGGATGGTACAGGAGACTGTGTCACATGAAGGGATGGTACAGGAGGGTGTGTCACAGAGTCACATGAAGGGATGGTATAGGAGACTGTGTCACAGAGTCACATGAAGGGATGGTATAGGAGACTGTGTCACAGAGTCACATGAAGGGATGGTATAGGAGACTGTGTCACAGAGTCACATGAAGGGATGGTATAGGAGACTGTGTCACAGAGTCACATGAAGGGATGGTACAGGAGACTGTTTCACAGAGTCACATGAAGGGATGGTACAGGAGACTGTGTCACAGAGTCAGATGAAGGGATGGTATAGGAGAGTGTGTCACAGAGTCACACGAAGGCGCTCTGTTGCTGGTAGACTCGGTACCCTTGCATAGCCAAAAGGAGCCGTAGATAGCTGGACTGTGGCACTGTCACCATTCGGTGAGGTTTCTCAGTGGAAGGCCACTCTGAAGGCACAGCATGTCCAACCCTCTAACCCTGCCAGACAGTGCTGGAATGTTATGTAGCGGCCTGTTTCATGGCCTCCCAGCCTCCTGGCAGAGACGCTGTCCAGCTCTCTCTCTCTCTGACAGAGGAGCAGTAAATGCATCATGGCATTGGGATTCAGCTCGAAGGAATGAAGAAAACAGAAAGGGAGGAAAAAAGAGAGCGATGGAGATAGAGAGAGAGTGGCCCCCTCCGTCCATCCAGGCCAGTCCCCACTGTGATGAATGTGCAGGGGTCACGGTGCTGACATCGGCCAGGGCCTCTGGGTGGGCTGGGGCCTCGGCCTGCTTCACTGTTTACAGACCAAAAGGAGAAAGGAGGGAGAAAAAAACTGATTTGTCTTGTCCATGACTTGTCCATGGCCCTGTATCTATCTCCTCTCCCCAGGGCACGGCCGGCAAGTAGAGAGCGAAGTCTCCCAGGGTCTCTCTATTCTGTTCTGTCATGCAAGAAGAGGTTCTGAAGTTCCCGGGATTCCGTGGGCGGGGGATTCCTTCTTCTTTCTGCTATGTTGTCTCAGGTCACCTGGGAGGCGGGTCAGTGGTGGGTTGGGCTTGGCTGGAGTTGGTTCCTCGCAGACCCTGCCCTCTCACAGCTCAGTGACGTGTAGTGGGTAGCTGGGTGGCTGGTGGCCGGGCACTGGGACCTTGAGCCTGCGGATGTGGCAGCCGTGACAGAGCAGGTGGCAATCCAGGGGTAACAGCGGTGACCCTCCTCGTCGTTTAGCTGGAGGCCACAGTCCTACAACACCGAGGGAGAGAGATAGACTCAGTGAACTGCAGTGGCTGGAAATTTGTGAAGGAAAATATTAAATACACCCATCTAATGCATTTGAGCAGGTGCTGGATATCAAAACTATCCATATTTCATATTTCTACCTTTTATACCTCTCGACTGATATGAAAGGCCACTGATGGGTATTCCTGTCAAGTTTACATGGAGTGGCAGGTAGCCTAGTGGTTAGAGCATTGGGCCAGTAACCGAACGTTTGCTAGATCAAATCCCTGAGCTGACACGGTACAAATCTGTTGTTTTGCCCCTGAACAAGGCAGTTAACTTCTTAACTGACTTGCCTAGTTAAATAAATAATAATTACATACGGGGCTCTTAACCATTTCTTAAATATGTGATGAATTTTCCATCCCCTGCCGACCTGGACTTTAGACCCCTGTAATGACTATCAACCCCACAGAGGCTGCTGAATGATTACCTATTGTCTACATAATACCTTTATCACTCACCTAGACAGGATACGAGCTATTCCCTGGAATGTGTGATAATGAAATGAGTCAACCAGCTTTTGCCATTAAACATGGAATTATTGATCAAACTCACACACACTTTATTTGAGCCCTGGTTACAATGACTCACACTTGACACAGCTATCATTAAACTGCTGTGTTAATGAATGCACTGTCAGGAATTCAATTTGGCTGCTTCACTCATGACTTTGTTTACACTGAGGTTTTTAGGTCACGTGGGATGATTTCCTGTACATGTGTCTGAGTGAGTAAGTGGTCTGAGCGGTCTCTCAGAGTGCTGAGATTCCAGGGTAGTCCAACAACGACCCCTGGTCTGATGTCCAGCTGAGTCCAGCGCTATCAGCCTACCCTCCCACCTCCCACAGCTCAACTCTGGAATGTTCCTGGACAATGAGTCACCACATTGGTTTGCCCCTCACTGAGGTTCAGTTTGTGTGTAGCGCGCACACCCATACAGCCATAGCATTTACACTAAAACGGACAGACATTTAAAGATCATAGGCAATGTGCTGGCTACGTTCAACACATAAATAAGACAAGACACACAAACAGGGTGGTAATGACATTGTCTCACCTCACAGTGATAACACTCCACATGGTAGTCCTTGTCCATGGACACCACCCTGATGGTCTCCTCAGAGCCCTGTCAGGAAACACACACAGTCAGTCAGACCCCCCCGTCTCCACTGGCACCAACAACCAGAGCTGGATATTAAGAGAGTTGGGTCAGAACGGACGCCATGCGTTTTTAGAACGGATGCCACATTAGTGCCTTTATTCTCGAAATTTGGGAGATGTAACAATATGAGATCGCCTCTGACAATTCCCTATGAAATGACCCGCTGTAAACAAGCAAAACAGAGCAGCGAATTTAACAGACATTTTTATTGATTAGCATTGGGGATAAGGTGTATCCACGTAGGCACTGGGTTGTGGTGTCAATTACCGTAATTTCTGGACTATAAGCCGCTACTTTATTCCCACACTTTGAACCTCGCGGTTTATACAATGACGCGGCTAATTTTTGGATTTTTCCCGCTTTCGCAATATTCATGCCGCCGCCAAAAAACTGAGCACCGTCACATAATGTGACGTAAATCGAGCGCGCTCAAACTTCCCATCATTCTGATTACGGTAGTAATTTTGTCACCCTCATCATGGCAAAGACACGGAGAAATGCATATGATGCAGCTTTCAAGTTGAAGGCGATCGATCTGTCTGTTGGAAAAAGAAATAGAGCTGCTGCATGGGAGCTTGGCCTTAATGAGTTGATTATAAGACTTTGTAAACAGCAGCGTGAGGAACTGACTCAGTGCAAAAAGACAACAAACATTTCGGAGGGAAGAAAAGCAGATGGCCCAAAGTATTTGCAGCCACTCGACATCAGTGTAAATCGTGCATTTAAGATGGCGCTCCGTGTTCAGTGGGAGGCTTGGATGACAAGTGGGGAGAAATCCTTCACTAAAACGGGCCGCATGCAAAGAGCAACTTATGTTCAAGTCTGCCAGTGGGTCCTGACAGCGTGGAGCATTGTCAAAAAATCCACTATCATCAACGGGTTTCAAAAGGCTGGACTGCTGCGTGTTGAAGGGGCAGCATGAGCTCAGCGGGGTATTTGCCTCCGGATGAAAGTGGAGAGAGCGACAATAAAAACGATCCAACATCGGATGAAGCAATTCTGAGGCTATTCAACTCCGACACCGAAGGAGATGACTTCAGTGGTTTCAGTGCACAGGAGGAGGCTTGGTAGGCGACTGTTTTAATTTGTGTTACAAGCCGTGTTTCGTTAAAGCCTATTTATTTTTGTTACAAGCCGTGTTTCGTTTAAAGGCTGTGTAAAGTTCATTTGTTTCAATGTACCGGTAGGCACCTGCGGCTTATAGACATGTGCGGCTTATTTATGTACAAAATACATATTTTTCAATAATTCAGTGGGTGCGGTTTATATTCAGGTGCGCTTAATAGTCCAGCAATTACGGTAATTGCTCATCTGCTTTCACTGGATATCTTCATATGTTTTGAAAACTATCAGAAATAAACAGCACAGCGCGGAATCATCAATTATCACTTAGCAACTGCTATGGAGGAGAAAATGGCAATCTCGGAATGTTCAGACAAAAACGCATTGGCCCAACCTTCGACAGTATATACTATATATGACTCTGACAAACTCTAGTGCCAGGAGCTGAGAAGATACAAGCAGTCATTGGCACATCATTACCTGAGCAGGGAGGATGGGCTGGTTGCATGATGCACATTTTGGGGCAAAGACCCTGTGGGGGAAACAGAATAGAAGCCAAGACTTGGTACATGCTGTATAATTTATATCAGTTTCAGCACAAACCAGGATTTAAAGAGTACATGTCCTTACGTGTGGTAGTCTTTAACACAGTAGATGTTGTTCTCCACGTCCACAGTGAAAGGTACTCCGTCCAGACCCTCTGTGCAGACCACACAGCGGAAGCAGCCAGGGTGGTAGGACTTGCCCAGTGCCTGCAGGATCTACACACACACACACACACACACACACACACACACACACACACACACACACACACACACACACACACACACACACACACACACACACACACACACACACACACACACACACACACACACACACACACACACACACACACACACAGATAACAGTAAGGCTAGAGATTGAGGCCTCTCAATAGGAGTCAATCACACCAGCCCGTTGGCATTCAGATACAGAAACAAACCTAAACTAGGAGGTATGATGCCACATGTCGAGCAGAGATACAGTACTGCTAAAGAGAGATCCCAGAGAGGGACAGGCATACTGTTCTGCTGATTGTCTCCTATCACTATCTAGCAGGCCCTCCTACCGTATTAGGTTATTTCTTACCATTTCCATGATGAGGTGACCACATACAAAGCACTTCTCTGCCGTCTGCTGAAAGCCAGAGTACTGTGGGAGATTTAAAAAAAGAGACTTATCACTGGGTTGGTTAATATTCTAACATGTAGCAATGGAAAATGATACATTTTGACTGTTAACTGTGTATGGTTGAGACTTGGGAGTGTAGCATTACAAAAAAGAGGATGGCTAAATTTGACACCTGTAAGTGTTTGAGACAGGGTTGGGGTTAATTTCACAAATTACATTCCAATTTAAATCCTCCCTGTAAATTCCATTTAATTCAGTTTTAATTGTATGTCAGTTTTTGAATTCAGAGATAATTCAAATCCTCTCAATTCCAATGTTTTTTTTATTTTTATTTCACCTTTATTTAACCAGGTAGGCTAGTTGAGAACAAGTTCTCATTTGCAACTGCGACCTGGCCAAGATAAAGCACAGCAGTGTGAGCAGACAACACAGAGTTACACATGGAGTAGACAATTAACAAGTCAATAACACAGTAGAAAAAAAAAGAAGTGGAGTCTATATACATTGTGTGCAAAAGGCATGAGGTAGGCGAATAATTACAATTTTGCAGATTAACACTGGAGTGATAAATGATCAGATGGTCATGTACAGGTAGAGATATTGGTGTGCAAAAGAGCAGAAAAGTAAATAAATAAAAACAGTATGGGGATGAGGTAGGTAAAAATGGGTGGGCTATTTGCCGATAGACTATGTACAGCTGCAGCGATCGGTTAGCTGCTCAGATAGCAGATGTTTGAAGTTGGTGAGGGAGATAAAAGTCTCCAACTTCAGCGAATTTTTGCAATTCGTTCCAGTCACAGGCAGCAGAGAACTGGAACGAAAGGCGGCCAAATGAGGTGTTGGCTTTAGGGATGATCAGTGAGATACACCTGCTGGAGCGCGTGCTACGGATGGGTGTTGCCATCGTGACCAGTGAGCTGAGATAAGGCGGAGCTTTACCTAGCATGGACTTGTAGATGACCTGGAGCCAGTGGGTCTGGCGACGAATATGTAGCGAGGGCCAGCCGACTAGAGCGTACAAGTCGCAGTGGTGGGTGGTATAAGGTGCTTTAGTGACAAAACGGATGGCACAGTGATAAACTGCATCCAGTTTGCTGAGTAGAGTGTTGGAAGCAATTTTGTAGATGACATCGCCAAAGTCGAGGATCGGTAGGATAGTCAGTTTTACTTGGGTAAGTTTGGCGGTGTGAGTGAAGGAGGCTTTGTTGCGGAATAGAAAGCCGACTCTTGATTTGATTTTCGATGGGAGATGTTTGATATGAGTCTGGAAGGAGAGTTTACAGTCTAGCCAGACACCTAGGTACTTATAGATGTCCACATATTCAAGGTTGGAACCAGGAGGTTAGATAGCACAGTGTCCAAGGACGGGCCGGAAGTATATAGAATGGTGTCGTCTGCGTAGAGGTGGATCAGGGAATCGGCCCGAGGATTGAACCCTGTGGCACCCCCATAGAGACTTCCAGAGGACCGGACAGCATGCCCTCCGATTTGACACACTGAACTCTGTCTGCAAAGTAATTGGTGAACCAGGCAAGGCAGTCATCTGAAAAACAGAGGCTACTGAGTCTGCCGATAAGAATATGGTGATTGACCGAGTCGAAAGCCTTGGCAAGGTCGATGAAGACGGCTGCACAGTACTGTCTTTTATCGATGGCGGTTATGATATCGTTTAGTACCTTGAGCGTGGCAGAGGTGCACCCGTGACCGGCTCGGAAACCAGATTGCACAGCGGAGAAGGTACGGTGGGATTCGAGATGGTCAGTGACCTGTTTGTTGACTTGGCTTTCGAAGACCTTAGATAGGCAGGGCAGGATGGATATAGGTCTGTAACAGTTTGGGTCCAGGGTGTCTCCCCCTTTGAAGAGGGGGATGACTGCGGCAGCTTTCCAGTCCTTGGGGATCTCAGACGATATGAAAGAGAGAGTTGAACAGGCTGGTAATAGGGGTTGCAACAATGGCGGCGGATAGTTTCAGAAATAGAGGGTCCAGATTGTCAAGCCCGGCTGATTTGTACGGGTCCAGGTTTTGCAGCTCTTTCAGAACATCTGCTATCTGGATTTGGGTAAAGGAGAACCTGGAGAGGCTTGGGCGAGTAGCTGCGGGGGGGGCGGAGCTATTGGCCGAGGTTGGAGTAGCCAGGCGGAAGGCATGGCCAGCCATTGACAAATGCTTGTTGAAGTTTTCGATAATCATGGATTTATCGGTGGTGACCGTGTTACCTAGCCTCAGTGCAGTGGGCAGCTGGGAGGAGGTGCTCTTGTTCTCCATGGACTTCACAGTGTCCCAGAACTTTTTGGAGTTGGAGCTACAGGATGCAAACTTCTGCCTGAAGAAGCTGGCCTTAGCTTTCCTGACTGACTGCGTGTATTGATTCCTGACTTCCCTGAACAGTTGCATATCGCGGGGACTGTTCGATGCTATTGCAGTCCGCCACAGGATGTTTTTGTGCTGGTCGAGGGCAGTCAGGTCTGGAGTGAACCAAGGGCTATATCTGTTCTTAGTTCTGCATTTTTTGAACGGAGCATGCTTATATAAAATGGTGAGGAAGTTACTTTTAAAGAATGACCAGGCATCCTCAACTGACGGGATGAGGTCAATGTCCTTCCAGGATACCCGGGCCAGGTCGATTAGAAAGGCCTGCTCACAGAAGTGTTTTGGGAGCGTTTGACAGTGATGAGGGGTGGTCGTTTGACTGCGGCTCCGTAGCGGATACAGGCAATGAGGCAGTGATCGCTGAGATCCTGGTTGAAGACAACGGTGGTGTATTTGGAGGGCCAGTTGGTCAGGATGACGTCTATGAGGGTGCCCTTGTTTACAGAGTTAGGGTTGTACCTGGTGGGTTCCTTGATGATTTGTGTGAGATTGAGGGCATCTAGCTTAGATTGTAGGACTGCCGGGGTGTTAAGCATATCCCAGTTTAGGTCACCTAAATGTAAGGTCAATTCCAATAATTCAATTCCCAATTCAATTATTTTCCTGAAAAATTCTAATAGAGGCTGATCATGTCATTGTTCAAACAACTTACTTATCTATACGGGAAATATAGAAATACAAGTTTAAATGATTTTAAACAAATTCTACAGTCCATTTTTGATACTAAGTGCATTAATTCCAGTAACTGGGAAATATACAAATATTCAATTCCATTTAAATTCTAACAGTCCAAATAATCTAATTCCAAGTAAATTCCAATTCAATTTGAATTCAACATAAATTCTCCACTTCATAAGTGAATTCAAGAATTGAATTGGAATTGAGCCCAACCCTGGTTTGAGAACCCCTAACACTATGACCTAAATGTAGGGACCCAGAGTACAGCCTAAATGACACCATCTATAGGGGGTGCTACTGGTCTCTTTATATTGATGTGAAAGGAGTTGGTCCTTTTTCCTTTGTCTCCTCTCTTGGTTGAGATGTATATAAGAGACCAGTGGCATTGCTGTAACGATACCTGTCCTCAACCAAACCCATCAGAGCACTATACTAACAGAAGGAGTACAGCACACATCCAGTCCTCAGCTCTCTACTATTGGTGGTCTCCAAAAGTCTGCACCACAGTCACACAAACACAAGGAGATGTACCCGAACTCCAGGTAAGACATGTGTAACTTGAACATAAGATATCACACTGAAGTCAATGAGGGATTTAAATGTGAGTTATACATGCATTACCATCGTTATGTTTGTCCCATAGTGACCATCTGCAAAGCGCATGACCCTGAGGTCATGGCCTGATGAGAGGAGGGGGAGGGTAATGGTGGGACAGAGGCAGCAGGTGGAGATGGGGTGGTGAGGGGTGCATGGGGAGGGGGACTCCGGGCTTCCCCTTTAACCCCCCCAGACAGACCATCTGCCCCGATGACAGGGCAGAGCTGGTGGTCAATACTCTGAGGAAGCTAGGGACTTTGTCAAGGGAGACACTCAAGTGTTTTAGTACTATATCTCTTGACACATTGATGAAAATAATCATGGCCTCTAAACCTTCAAGCTGCATACTGGACACTATTCCAACTAAACTACAGAAAGAGCTGCTTCCTGTGCTTGGCCCTCCTATGTTGAACATAATAAACCTCTCTCTATCCACTGGACGTGTACCAAACTCACTAAAAGTGGCAGTAATAAAGCCTCTCTTGAAAAAGCCAAACCTTGACTACAAAAATATTTTAAAAACTATCAGCCTATATCGAATCTCCCATTCCTCTCAAAAATGTTTGAAAAAGCTGTTGTGCTCCAACTCACTGAAGACAAACAATGTATACGAAATGCTTCAGTCTGGTTTTAGACCCCATTTTTGCACTGAGACTGCACCTGTGAAGGTGGTAAATTACCTTTTAATGGCATCAGACCGAGGCTCTGCATCTGTCCTCGTGCTCCTAGACCTTAGTGTTGCTTTTGATACCATCGATCACCACATTCTTTTGGAGTGATTGGAAACCCAAATTGGTCTACACGGACAAGTTCTGGCCTGGTTTAGATCTTATCTGTCGGAAAGATATCAGTTTGTCTCTGTGGATGGTTTGTTGTCTGACAAATCAACTGTACATTTCGGTGTTCCTTAAGGTTCCGTTTTAGGACCACTATTGTTTTCACTATATACTTTACCTCTTGGTGATGTCATTCGGAAACATAATGTTAACTTTCACTGCTATGCGGATGACACACAGCTGACATCGGCGTTACTCTGGACCCTGATCTCTCTTTTGACGAACATATCAAGACTGTTTCAAGGACAGTTTTTTTCCATCTACGTAAAATCGCAAAAATCTGAAACTTTCTGTCTAAAGATTATGCAGAAAAATTAATACATGCTTTTGTCACTTCTAGGTTAGACGACTGCAATGCTCTACTTTCCGACTACCCGGATAAAACACTAAATAAACTTCATTTAGTACTAAACATGGCTGCTAGAATCTTGACTAGAACCAAAAAAATGTATCCTATTAAGGCTCGGGCTGATTTCAAGGTTTTACTGCTAACCTACAAAGCATTACATGGGCTTGCTCCTGCCTATTTTTCCGATTTGGTCCTGCCGTACATACCTACACGTACACTACGGTCACAAGACGCAGGACTCCTTACTGTCCCTAGAATTTCTAAGCAAACAGCTGGAGGCAGGGCTTTCTCCTATAGAGCTCCAATTTTATGGAATGGTCTGCTTACCCATATGAGAGACGCAGATTCGGTCTCAACCTTTAAGTCTTTATTGAAGACTCATCTCTTCAGTAGGTCCTATGATTGAGTGTAGTCTGGTCCAGGAGGTGAACGGAAAGGCACTGGAGCAAGAACCGCCCTTGCTGTCTCTGCTTGGCCATTTCCCCTCTCTCCACTGGGATTCTCTGCCTCTAACCCTATTACAGGGGCTGAGTCACTGCCTTACCGGTGCTCTTCCATGCCGTCCCTAGGAGGGGTGCGTCACTTGAGTGGGTTGAGTTACTGACGTGGTCTTCCTGTCCGGATTGGCGCCCCCCTTGGGTTGTACCGTGGCGGAGACCTTTGTGGGCTATACTCGGCCTTGTCTCAGGATGGTAAGTTGGTGGTTGAAGACATCCCTCTAGTGGTGTGGGGGCTGTGCTTTGGCAAAGTGAGTGGGGTTATATCCTGCCTGTTTGGCCCTGTCCGGGGGTATCGTCGGATGTGGCCACAGTGTCTCCCGACCCCTCCTGTCTCAGCCTCCAGTATTTATACTGCAGTAGTTTATGTGTCGGGGGCTAGGGTCAGTCTGTTATATCTGGAGTATTTATCCTGTCTTATCCGGTGTCCTGTGTGAATTTAAGTATGCTCTCTCTAATTCTCTTTCTTTTTCTCTCGGAGGATGTGAGCCCTAGGACCATGCCTCAGGACTACCTGGCCGTGCTGCTGCTCCAGTTTCAACTGTTCTGCCTGCGGCTATGGAATTCTGACCTGTTCACCAGATGTGCTACCTGTCACAGACCTGCTGTTTTCAACTCTCTAGAGACAGCAAGAGCGGTAGATACTCTGAATGATCGGCTATGAAAAGCCAACTGACATTTACTCCTGTCCTGCTGACCTGTTGCACCCTCGACAACCACTGTAATTATTATTTTTGTCCCTGCTGGTCATCTATGAACATTTGAACATCTTGCAACCTTCCGGTTACTAGTCCAACACTCTAACCACTAGGCTACCCTGCCGATGCTTTGCTTGCTGTTTGGGGTTTTAGGCTGGGTTTCTGTACAGCACTTTGTGACATCGGCTGATGTAAGAAGGGCTTTATAAATACATTTGATTGATTGATTGTCACTGTCAAGTTCATCATAACGATGAGACCAAGGCGCAGAGTGAGATAAATACATTCTTCCTTATTAAAACAAAGGACACTAAACAAACTAACAAAATAACAAACCGACCATGACGCTATAAACACGAGTGCTGAAATGCAACTACACGTAGACAATAACCCACAAAACCAAAATGGAAAATGGCAACCGAAATAGGATCCCCAATCAGAGACAACGATAAACAGCTGCCTCTGATTGGGAACCAATTCAGGCCACCATACACCTACATTACCTAGACATACAAAAACCCCATAGATATACAAAAACCCTAGACAGGATAAAAACACACATACCCACCCTCGTCACACCCTGACCTGACAAAAAAGAATACATAAAACATAGATAACTAAGGTCAGGGCGTGACAGTCACATCCACCACCTGACCCCTTTAGGATCTATTCTTTACATCTACAGTATGAGGAGACCCAATACCACTCTTAGCACTCATCCTCTGAGCCAATTGAACGTCTGTTTTAGGGGCCAATGGGCAATGTTTATGTGTAATGGAGTGATTCATTTACATTAAGTAAGTCAATTGCAACCTAACAACCTAATTCAGTAGTAATAAACAATAAGTCTGTATCTTTTTGGAAGACAAAAACGACTGCTATAAAACACCTGGGTCCCATTGATCATAGATTGATGGACGTCTATAAGAGATCAATATACGAATAACTTGTGTCTGTTTCCCATTGTGTTCAACCTGGGCAGATGGATACATCATACAGGAGGCCGTCTGAGGCCTGCAGCTGCCCACAGCCACTCCGCCTCCCTCTATAATTCTAAGTGCTGGGGTGTAATGGGATGAGAGCAGTGGGGTAATTGTGCTCCTTGGGGAAATTTTGGGGAAATTAGTGGGAATTTGAGGGGTGGTGCTTAACCTTAATTGTAGCAGTGAAAGTCTGTTTTCTCTGGAGGGTTTTGAATGTGCAACCGCTCCTCTCCCAAGTCTGTCATCGAGGGGTGAGTGTGTATGAAGGACATGGAGAACTCAACCTCTGAACATCTGCATAATGAACATAACATACACATAAATGCATGTGCATAAGGAGGCATGCAGGGACAACAGATGTTGTAACTCACCAGGAAGTCCTCTTCACAGTAGACCTTGCCGTTGACGTTGTAGAAAGCTTTACCTCTCAGCCTCCTCCCTGAAGAAGAGAAGTAAGTGTGTGAGCTGGGGTATAGAAGTGTTGCTGTATCAGACCCTGTCAAAGTGAAGACTGTAAAAATGTTGCTATGTGATTTTACCCAACCCGTAGGCTATAAGAAAGTTAATACATCAAATAGTGTTTCCAGCCTTTTGAGCAATGCTGAAATGCTCCAGGGGTTCTCCTAATGATATTTTAAATAAATTTTACAAAACTGTATTGCTGAGAATAAACAGTAATGGGAGTTGACTTTTTGCCTCCTACTCCCCTGACTCCTCTCTGTTCCATTAAAGCCACAACGATAACAGATGTCAACAGGAAACACCAGTGACTAAAGCAGATGATAGGAGCATAATGTTGGTTTACTCATTTGAGGTCCACACTACTGTTTCAATACTCTGGTCATCTATTGATCACCATGGGACTCCTTCTACTTAGAACCAGCAAACAATCAATACAGCCCCACCATCCAGACCAGGTCCAAGCAGCTTTACAAACTCCCCTTCCTCCTCACCCCCACCCCTGCCATTGTGTACAGCTCACACACACACACACACACACACACACACACACACACACACACACACACACACACACACACACACACACACACACACACACACACACACACACACACACACACCACCACAGCCCAAATACAGGAGCCTGAGCAAAGGATTTCCCCATGTCTGGTATAGGCAGGATCATACTAACAGTCAGTCCCTCCCCAAAGTCACAATTTTGGGGCTCCATGAGCACAGTAGCAGTAAATTCCACAGGATAAAAGGGAATTCCACCTAAAAGGAAAGATCTCCTCACTGCTCACTCCCACTGGCCCTGGCCTTTGCGCCCCCTGCGATGCTTCTCTTAATGCATGCCCATTCAAATGCACTAAATGGCAGCAGCAGTCTCTTCTCTTTCTGGCAGCGCAGTGACTTCACCCTGGCAGACAGAGCGCATGGAGCTCATAAATCTGCAGGATTAGTCAGATTTAATTGCCGTCCTGAGCTGCCATTGATTGTATGGGTGTCCTGGCTTGGGAAAGACATGTCCCCCTTTTTACACCCAAATGTATGCAATCACTGTATTTCACACACAGTGTCACATTTCTGGGAGATAGCAATACATTAACACCCACATAAATGGCTATAGCAGCCGAAGAATGCTGTTCACACAATAGGTGAGACTTAAGACTGAAAGCGAGGAACTATTAGCATTTAGAGTTGGAGGCTGGACGAGAGAGAAAAAACATATTTCCTGTTGACTACAGAGGAGGAGCTCTTTTAATTCATAGTGACTAAACTTATAAAAAGCATTACATTCAAATCAACAACACACCAGTGAGCCAGAGCATGTTGCTGTGTGTCTGTCTGGTGACCTTTGCTCTGGCGAGTGCATCTGGAAGGTGAAACACAAAGCCCTCAGCTCTCGCTGACTGTGGTGCTCTGCTAAGGGAGCGGGCCGCCTGAGCAAACGGGGACATTCTTTCTGCCTGAGGTCACTAGTTGGTCCCATTCAACCCTCCTCCACCACCCTCCCTCCCTCGTTCCCTCATAGAGAGGGGGAGGGCTCCCTGCCTCCCTCTAGCCTTTGTCACAGGAGAGGAAAGTGCTGGGTTGGCTGCAGTGGGCTGGGGCTCAGGGCTCCTCTCCTCTTCTCCTCAGCTCACAGCCCCTGAGCACGGTGGGACATGTGGCATTTTCCATGGAGTTCAGGACCAAATGGCTCCCTGATTGGGATTTTACACTCAAGATACTGTACATAGTTTTTACAGCTCCAACATAGGTTTCCCATGACTCAGTGCTGCGTTTCATAGACATGCACATAAAGGGCCGTGCATCTTGAAATAATGGGAGCGATTCTCTCAGCAAGATATTTAACCCTTCAGAAATCATTTTAAACAATTCAACGGAAATTCCACAAATGAATCACGTAAAGCTGGCAAAAGGCTTGGATATATAAGTAGTACATTCTATAAGAATTGCAAATACATTTACAAGCAACGTTTAAAACACAACGCACTGGTCAAATAAACTGGTCAAATAAAATAATTCTCAGAGGAAAAATTAAATCCTTAGTGAGTCATACTCCAGCAATCAAAGTCTTGTGATCATGTAGTCAGAGTGGTAGATTGTGCACCATTCATGGATGCCTGGTGGCGGTACTGTAGCACTGCTGACTGCCACTCCTGGTGCCAACCAGCCTGGCATCTGGACATGTCATTGGACCTGTGTCATCCCTCCAACCCCATTGAGACAACAACCTCACATCACAATGACCTCACGTTACAGTGATTTCATCCCTCACTGATCTTAAATTCCTAAAACCACAACAGTGTGATGCAGGCTGGGTTTAGTTTGGGCTCGGCTGTGGAGCTCCAGTCCTCACTGGCCCCTCTGCTGTTTAAGTAGGTATGTTATTGTGCCCTGTGAGGTGCAGAGTCTGCAAACTGACAGTGGTTAGGTTACTCACTGTTAAGACTCTCTCCCTCGAGATCCAGGACTAGCCACAGTAGTTCACTACACAAGGTCATTAGTTGGCCTGGCCATGATAATGCCAACATATGGTTTATAAAATCCCTATGCTACTATGTTGACTTTTAATTACCTGGCTGTTGACCACAGGAAACTTTTTTTAAAACTATAGTTGCTAAGCCAAGACAAGAATGTGAATAAATGAATGTGAATCCTAAATTACCATCTCTTTTAAATTCAACTGTACCCAAATCCCCATATGTTCAGTATCTACATATTCTTCCTGTAGGAGGGAAACATCAAGCATGTTGTACTTTCTCAGGTTCCACCCCACCCACTCCCCCCCTCTCCTCCCTCTCCTCCGTTCTCCTCCCTCTCCTCTCCTCTCTCCTCTCAGAACAAGTGGGCCTTTATCACCTGCAGGCAGGCAGCGGGGATCTGAGGGGGAGGAGGCAGAGAGGGAGAGGCGGAGGGAGGGCCTGCCCACTACTGTGGTAAGTAAAAGAAGGATGCTGGAGGTAGTGACTCACTCAGATTGCTCGGGACTTCAGACAGGAATGTTTCGATCCCGGCAACGTGAGCATGTGCTGACCTGCTGCTGTTTCCAAATTGTTTTTAAGTAAGTCTCTCTTTAAAGAGAACAGCCAAGTTAAGACAGCAACAGAGCCACAAGCACATCTCTCAAATAGAAAACCCAGAAGCTACGGAATCTCCCAGTCTCTCTAATATCATTAAGAGCTAGGATAAAACCTTGACCCACTCAGTCTCTCTTAGAAACTCCCCCACAACTAAATCACAGCGAAAGTCATGATCAAGTAGTCGAACCATCGCCAAAGGCAGCATGGGTTACACCACCAAGCTGTTGTACACCATTTAAAACCGTGGCCAGATCCCACAATTTACACTCAGATGAGGGAGTAGCATAGAAATAGAATGACTAGATTATATTTATATGGGGAGTAGCCAGGCTAACTCTACTTACTTCAGCCAGCTACAATTCCCCAGCCAGAACCCCATAGCAGACAGCAGAACATTGAGCTGTGTGCCCTGTGCCAGCCAGCCAGCCAGCCAGCCAGGTGCAGCTGGTGAGTGACTGAGGAAACCACAATGCATCATAAACATGTTTCAGAAATACAAGGCCCTTGGCTGTTTTCTCCTGGTTGGTGTGAGACGCACAAGCAGGATGTGTTACAGTAACACAGATGTAACTAGTTAATCACTAGCGTGCCCCATTAAAGGCATGGATACATGTGAGCAAGCAGACAAAAGGCATGTGGAAGGAGGAAGTGGGTGGTGATCCAGTCAGGAGCTGGGCGTCAACACCAGTACAGGAAATAAACAGGTCACAGAGGTATGTCTTATGACTGTATAGTTGAGACTAGTAAAGTAATGAGGAGGTGTGTGTGGGTATGTTTGGGTGGGTAGGGGAGGGGGGGTTGAGTGTGTGCGTGGTGTGTAAGCGTGTAATTACTCACGCACACATTTCTGTGTGTGTGTGTGTGTGTGTGTGTGTGTGTGTGTGTGTGTGTGTGTGTGTGTGTGTGTGTGTGTGTGTGTGTGTGTGTGTGTGTGTGTGTGTGTGTGTGTGTGTGTGTGTGTGTGTGTGTGTGTGTGTGTGTGTGTGTGTGTGCGTTTATCGGTCTGTATGCTCTTATCTGTGTGTGTGTTTATGTGTGTGTTGTTTGCTCAGAGCCCATGCCAGGCCGGCCCCCTCTGATAAGCAGGCCCGGTACACTTTGTGACTGTCTGATTGAGGTCCTCATGGGAAGGCCGGCTGAAGTGGAGGGGGGTAGTTTGCATTCCTGGCCATTTCATGAAAAAAGGGTGCAACCATAGGAGCAAGCCAAGAGGAGGGCTCAATTATGCATGGTTAAACAAAGCCCAAGGCTACCAGCCAGCAATGTCTCAGAGAACTGAACTCTCTCTGCTATGGAGCTCCTGACTTACAGAATAACATTTGTGGACTTTTAGTCAAAAAGTAAAACAAAAACAGTTTGTCAACAAATAAGTTGATACATCATTAGGTGTGTTTAGAGATCTGCAGGCACTTTAAAACTAAACTTCTCAGAGGGGTTGAAAACACTCTAAAAAGCAAACATTCCCATTCATAAGAGACCCAATAATACATCACAGAGTTTACGTTAGGAATAAACCATCGCAAGAGTCAAGATGGCCTGTTATCATCTATATACAGAGACCACTAGAATAAGAAGGGGAAGACTTGCTTCACTTCTGGATAGATTTCACCAAACTAATTTAAATGCTGAATAACAGAGAGGTATAGATTCTCTTTTTCTGTACTGTTTAAACCATTATAGATGGGCAATAATGTCTGACCAATATAAACAGACTTACAGTATATCTCTCTGGTCTGACTCAAGTACACTTTTCAAAGCAGGTCAAACGGAATCTGTAGAGAAACCTCAGGATTAGAGACACTGCCCCTCATTCTTCGACCACACAATACACCTGGAAGTATATGTATTCAATTACATGTCAATTATATGCATTTCTTCCAAAGCCAAGGGATCAGCATCCATGTACATCAGCGCATTAATGAAAGCAACCTTACTCCAAACTCTCTCTGACTTCACCCTCGTCTCCACTTGAAACTAGAGAGGACAATTGGAGTCAGGTGACAGGACAGCCCTACACACACATATACACATACACACAACATGCATAAACACATTTTTTTCAGGTTGACTGCAGATTCAACAGCCGTCTCTACAACCCACTCGTTCCATAATATCATCCGTGTTCCTGTCAAATAGAGAATAGAGCATTCTGCTGATAACTCCCAAAGACACTCTGGCAACCAACATCAATGTTGTGCTAAGAAATGAAAATACAGGACATCTGTGATGCCAGCCAATGATGCAGCTGCTGAGTAGGAGTAGAGGACAGAGGGATATATACACCTACCACAGGAGCAACAGGTGAAGCAGTTGGTATGGTACAGATTCCCCATGGCCTGACAGGCTTGGCTGGCTCCATATACACCTTTCCCACACTTGATACAGATACCTGGAGGAGGGAATAGACACAGGTTAATAGGGGGCAGCATTTTCACTTTTGGATAAATAGCGTGCCCAATTTCAACTCCCTGCTACTCATGCCAAGAATATAAGATATGCATATTATTAGTAGATTTGGATAGAAAAGACTCTGACATTTCTAAAACTGTTTGAATCATGTCTGTGAGTATAACAGAACCTATGTAGCAGGCAAAACCCCGAGGACTAACCATTCAGATTTTTTTTTTTTAGGTCACTGTCTGTTCAATGAGTTCTCATTGGGAAACTATATTTCTTAGGCACTTGTTTGCAGTTCCTACCGCTTCCACTGAATGTCACCACCACCCCTGGTTGAGGTTATTCCTTTGTGCAATGAAGAAGTACGGTCATCAAGAAACAGGGTAACATTATGTGTACTGTTTGAGAGTTGCGCAAGACTTGAAAAGTAGTGTTGGTTTGTGATCCTCCTGTATTGAAAACAGATAGACCCGTCTTCAATTTGATCGATTATTAACGTTTAAAAATACCTAAAGTTGTATTAAAAAGTAGTTTGAAATGTTTTGGCAAAGTTACAGGTAACTTTTGAAATATTTTGTAGTGACGTTGCGCAAATTGGAAACAGTTTTTTTTCTGGATTAAATGTGCCAAATAAATGGACATTTTGGTTATATATCGACGGAATTAATCGAACAAAAGGACAATTTGTGATGTTTGTGGGACATATTGGAGTGCCAACAAAAGAAACTCGTCAAAGGTAAGGCATGATTTATATTTTATTTCTGCGTTTTGTGTTGCGCCTGTAGGGTTGAAATATGCTACTCCCTCTTTGTTTACTGTTGTGCTATCATCAGATAATAGCTTCTTATGCTTTTGCCGAAAAGCCTTTTTGAAATCTGACATGTTGGCTTGATTCAAAACAAGTGTAGCTTTAATTTGGTATCATACATGCGTAATTTAACGAAAGTTTGAATTTTATAGCATTTTTTATTTTTTATTTGGCGCTCTGCATTTTTCCTGGCAATTGGCCAGGTGAGACATTTGCGTCCTGCCTATCCCAGAGAGGTTTAACATCTGTTGACATAATCATCATGATTTTACATTGACATTTTAGTCATTAGGCAGAGCGACTTACAGGACCAATTAAGGTTAAATGCCTTGCTCAAGGACATATTGACAGATGTTTCACCCAGTCGGCACGGGGATTCGAACCAGCAACTTTTCGGTTACTGGCCCAACACAGTTAACCGCTAGGCTAACTGCCAACCATTATCAGCAACATATTCATCATGAATCCTACTTTCATACAGCAGTAAAGTACACGTTGTTGTAACTGCTTTAGCTAGTAACTTCCATGTTCCATCAATGATCTATAAAGGGTGTATATACAGTACTTGGACCAAACTGTCTCTGTGAGGTTCATTGATCTATGTTGTATCTAAATGAAAAATACATTAACCAGGGGTGTTAGGGGTTGGCAGGAAGCATTCTCTTAATGTGGCACAATGACAAAGTGACTCAGCAAAGGTTAGTGGGCTATGTTAGTGGGCAACGGACGCAGATAGTATAATTACTTGCTGCAGACGACCACTGACCTGCAAACACTAGACAATGTAGAGGAAAAAAGGTGAATTACCCACAGGTGTGGACTAGACACTATCATCTACGTGGTTCTTTTTAGGTTAATAGTAAACCCTTACTAAGGAAGGCACCCAGCCGGTGACAACTATTTGGACATAGCATTGGACTAATGATTCCCCTGCTTTCCTCTCACGTACAAGATGGCCTCTGCCGGGGTCACATTCCACAGTGAGCGCAGGGTCAAAGCCTGGGTGGGGTGAGTCCAGGGTCACCACGCCTACAGGACACAACATCTCTACAGGGGGCTGACTTCCCCCCCACCACCACCTTCCTCCCATGATGACAGTAATGAAGAAAGAGTGTCATCATCTAGTCCTCTCTCTACCAATTTATTCTGACAGTATTTCAAGGCAACGATACTTTCTAGAGCCAGGCCAATTTAAAATATGTGCTGGACTTACACTGCTATAGAAGCAGGTTGTCTCTTTTTGACAGATCTTAACCCCTTAGACTGGTGGGAATTGGCCTATATGGACAGGGCTAAATCTGTTCTTATAGAAAAAAAGATGAAAACGCATAATCATGGTAGCAATTAAAAGGGAACAGTTGGGAACAGTCTACTGAAGTTGAAGCTGTGTGTGAATAATGCAAAAAATATGTGCTTTCAATACAATAGGTAGGCTAACGCATACCACGCAGAAAGAGGACTGTATCAAAATAATCTGTGAGACAACAAAAATATTTTCATCCCAAAGGCGTCTATCTGACCGCCTGCTCCCGCCTGCAGCGTGAAAAATGCTGGCCGCGCCGCCCTGATCTCTGTGGGGACCCGCAGATCCCACATGCATCCTGCGGGAATGCAGCCCTCTAGTGCGGTCAGTACACAACATGCTCATCATGTCTTAGCAGGGTATCAGATGGTGAAAGACCAGTCTATGGAGCTCAGGTGAATTTTGCAGTAGATTCAGTGAATGACACAAAGTTCCATCTTGAATTGATGGGTAGACCTACAGTAGCTACAGGACAGCGGTTTAAAGCTACAGTCTGGGATCTGGGAATAATTGTCACGCCCTGACCTTAGAGATCCTTTTAATTCTCTATTTGGTTAGGTCAGGGTGTGACTAGGGTGGACAATCTATGTTTTCTATTTCTTTGTTGGCCAGGTATGGTTCCCAATCCGAGGCACTTGTCTATTGTTGTCTCTGATTGGGGATCATATTTAGGCAGCCTTTTCCCACCTGTTGTTTGTGGGATCTTGATTTTGGGTAGCTGCCTGTGAGCAGCCCAGAACGTCACGTTTGCTTCTGTATTGTTTTTGGTGAGTTGCATATTTATTAAACATTTGGAACTCTAAGTACGCTGCGCCTTGGTACATTCATTCAGACGATCGTGACAATAATGGTTATTTAAATTATTGAACCATTGACTTTATTCTTGGATAATATAATGAATAAATATACACCAAGGTAATTCTTTCTCATGCCTCATTTTAGGAGGATTAGATGGTGACAGGGGTCTCAGCAGGGTCAGGCAGACAGGGAAGACCAGTCTGGGACAGAGGTGAGGTGAATTCTTGCAGATACAACACTTTATTCATGAGTGGTGCTCAAGTTCAGAATGGTTGTCAGTTAAAACCCATACAGAGACCCTGAGCTCTGACGTCATGTATAGCATATTACTGTACAGCCACTCCGTTACAATTCAGGTGCTTATCAGTGTCCAAGTCTACCATTTTCAATCCGTATACGGGTACGAGTCTAAAGGGCTACCTGTGTTAGGGTCAATTTTGTATTGAGTTGCGAATTGCTCTTAATTCCAATTCAATTCTTGAATTGGAATTAGCCACACCCCAAATAAATGAGACTTTCATGTTCACGTCTCAGTTGAGTTGCGTTGAATGGCTTTGAATTCAAATCAAATTCTATTCAAATTCTGCTTCCTGTGGGGTGTGGTCAATTCAAATTCATTGTTTGAATTTAATTAAATTCCGAATTGACCCCATCCCTGCTTTTTACATCTATGACATCAGAGTGCGAATTATACTGTGACATCCTTGGGAGCCTTGTGCACGCAACATTTTTTTTTGGCCTAACAGTAAAGACAAAAATGCATTACATTTTAATGTGGCATGAACACACCCAGTAATGATGTTTAAATCTGATTTTCAAACAAATCACTTCAAAAAGTAGACTAACTGTGGCAGCGGAGTATCGTTCACTGTAAAATAATTCCAGCATCCAAACAGTGCACTGTGCACAGGTTATTTTCATGAAAGGAAAGAGACATCTGTTAAAAACACCATAGTGACATTCAGCAATTGTCATTAGGCCTACTACAGTGGTGTGTATTCATGGATGCCAATGAAAGATATACTTCACCCAAAAATGTGAACAATAAAAAACGAAAAATCATATGAAATAATGTTTCAATAAAGTTTCATCATTTTTCAATGCGCAAGTGGTTGAATCTAACTCACCGGAGAAAGCATCCGAGCGAGCGAAACTGAGGCCCTCCGTCTCAGTATATGATGCTGTCTGGCCAAAAAGAGTATGACAGGCGCTGTTTTGCTCGCTTGGATGCTTTCTCCGGTGAGATGGATGCATCTTGCTGTTGGCGAGCATCTCGTCAAATTATAAATATTTAACGACCCTCCCAAAGGTGAACTTTTGTTGCCTTTAGAGGAGCTCATGTTTCATTCATCCTTCGTAATTCGCACTCTGTATAAAATTGTAAAAAATGAAGGACTACGGTACCTCAATGCTATCCAAATGTTAGGCCTACATGTTTTCCTTTCAACAAGAGTCATTCAACTGGACCAAAGTCAAATATTGGCATTTCCTATTGCAACTTAAACTCGTGACGCTGTTCCTGCACTCAGAAAAGATAAGAGGAAAAATTAGGGCTATTCTCTCTGATAAGAATAAATAGCCAAACTATGAATCATCTTAATCACAACAGCTTGGCCAAAATAAATATATAGAACGGCCATGCGCAAGAAAATAAAATATTACTGTCCAGATTTGGTAGATCCCATATTACCTCTATATTCCCTTTAATGAGAGAGGCAGAAGACTGCAAAGTGTAGTTATGTAAAAACCTAAAAGTGAACATGAAAAAGATACCAGTGGGGTCGAAATATTGTCTGTTTTGTGTGTCTCAATAAACTACTGTGGGAGTTGAAGACTTTTTAAAATGTGTATCTGTCCAGCACCTGAACTAGTTAGATTTACTAAAAGTGAACAAGATATCAGATTGGAGTGTTCCATGGTGTTTCTGAAGATTCCAGATCTTGAACCACAAGCACTCTGACAATGTTAACATTCACACTGTATTCGGATAATAGCTCATATCCTGGTGAAGGTCTTATTTTGCTTATATTTATTAATCTCTTGTTTGTTGTTCTTTTGTTCTTATTTGTGTATTAGTATTTACTGTTTATTGCACTGCTGGAGCTAGGAACAAAAACATTTTGCTGCACCAGATTTAACATCTGCAATCTGTGTATGAGACAAATAAACTTTGATTTGATTTATTCAGGACAAGCTGTTTACATGCACCTTTGATTTCCCACCCACGAGTATCCCTGTATCCATAAATAAACAGAATATTGCTAATTTAGCCAAAAGTTTGTACCCCTCATTTAGATATTTTTCTGCTTATAATTTCCGACATTAGGAAGGCTATTCGTTAGTCAACTTTGTTAGTCTATAATTATATACACGCAGCTTCTATTCTGTCATTCCTTGATGCTCTAGAACACTAAAAAAATAATTGCTCACCAGAATGATGTCATACATCGATAGAATGAACGCTTTATCAACAATCTAGTTGACATCGCTAGCGTTCTCTTTCATTTCTGCTTCTCTCGCGGAGCAAAGACATTTATGGACCGGGGAGTTTGTTGACCAGTTTTAAGGAAATTAAAAGCTGTGAAAACAATCCTACATGATTCCGACAGTAATTAATTTCACCTTGGAAGCATATTTGTTATGGTTGAAAGTGACATTTTGTCAGCTTTTATGTCGCAGAAAGAAATTGCATGTTTCAGCTGCACAACAGGTACCTAAACGCGCATTCGTATTTTCTCAAGATTAAAGAAAACAATTATATTTCTGTTCCAGAGACAAAATGAACATTTGGTCTATCATTTCACTGCAAGAAACAAGTAATTCTGCATGAGTTAATATTATAATAGGCTACTTGTGAGGACTACAGTCAGTGTCCAGACTTCAATTACTATCCCAACTTGTCCCATCTGAACTTCAAAGCTGATACTATGTGAAACTGAGTCTGCGCAGACCGTTTAAACAACAGTAAATGGGATAAGATGTTTACATGCCACAGTATCCTGTCTAAGATCAGCATATCCCAGGCATCTTATCTGGGTTTCTTAAAACCAGGATAGGAGCTTATTTGGGTTACTGTAAACGGATATGATGTTTATATGAGTCAACTCAAAAACAGGGATATTGGTGTGCATGTAGGGCTGCAGGTAGCCTAGCGGTCACAGCATTGGGCCAGTAACCTTCAGCAAGGTTCTTAACCGTACTACTATGTGTATGTGACAATAAAACATACAGTCTCTCTCTCTCTCTCTCTCTCTCTCTCTCTCTCTCTCTCTCTCTCTCTCTCTCTCTCTCTCTCTCTCTCTCTCTCTCTCTCTCTCTCTCTCTCTCTCTCTCTCTCTCTCTCTCTCTCTCTCTCTCTTTCATGTATACAGTGGGGCAAAAAAGTATTTAGTCAGCCACCAATTGTGCAAGTTCTCCCACTTAAAAAGATGAGAGAGGCCTATAATTTTAATCATAGGTACGTACACTTCAACTATGACAGACAAAACGGGGGAAAAAAATCCAGAAAATCACATTGTAGGATTTTTAATGAATTTATTTCCAAATTATGGTGGAAAATAAGAATTTGGTCACCTACAAACAAGCAAGATTTCTGGCTCTCACAGACCTGTAATTTCTTCTTTAAGAGGCTCCTCTGTCCTCCACTCGTTACCTGTATTAATGGCACCTGTTTGAACTTGTTATCAGTATAAAATACACCTGTCCACAACCTCAAACAGTCACACTCCAAACTCCACTATGGCCAAGACCAAAGAGCTGTCAAAGGACACCAGAAACAAAATTGTAGACCTGCACCAGGCTGGGAAGACTGAATCTGCAATAGATAAGCAGCTTGGTTTGAAGAAATCAACTGTGGGAGCAATTATTAGGAAATGGAAGACATATAAAACCACTGATAATCTCCCTCGATCTGGGGTTCCACGCAAGATCTCACTCCGTGGGGTCAAAATAATCACAAGAACGGTGAGCAAAAATCCCAGAGCCACACGGGGGGACCTAGTGAATGACCTGCAGAGAGCTGGGACTAAAGTAACAAAGCCTACCATCAGTAACACACTACGCCGCCAGGGACTCAAATCCTGCAGTGCCAGACGTGTCCCCCTGCTTAAGCCAGTACATGTCCAGGCCCGTCTGAAGTTTGCTAGAGAGCATTTGGATGATCCAGAAGAAGATTGGGATAATGCCATATGGTCAGATCAAACCAAAATATAACTTTTTGGTAAAAACTCAACTCGTCGTGTTTGAAGGACAAAGAATGCTGAGTTGCATCCAAAGAACACCATACCTACTGTGAAGCATGGGGGTGGAAACATCATGCTTTGGGGCTGTTTCTCTGCAAAGGGACCAGGACGACTGATCTGTGTAAAGGAAAGAATTAATGGGGCCATGTATCGTGAGCTTTTGAGTGAAACCCTCCTTCCATCAGCAAGGGCATTGAAGATGAAACGTGGCTGGGTCTTTCAGCATGACAATGATCCCAAACACACCGCACAGGCAACGAAGGAGTGGCTTCGTAAGAAGCATTTCAAGGTCCTGGAGTGGCCTAGCCAGTCTCCAGATCTCAACCCCAAAGAAAATCTTTGGAGGGAGTTGAAAGTCCGTGTTGCCCAGCAACAGCCCCAAAACATCACTGCTCTAGATCTGCATGGAGGAATGGGCCAAAATACCAGCAACAGTGTGTGAAAACCTTGTGAATACTTACAGAAAACGTTTGTCCTCTGTCATTGCCAACAAAGGGTATATAACAAAGTATTGAGATAAACTTTTGTTATTGACCAAATTCTTATTTTCCACCATAATTTGCAAATAAATTCATTAAAAATCCAACAATGTGATTTTCTGGATGTTTTTTCTTCTCATTCATAGTTGAAGTGTACCTATGATGAAAATTACAGGCCTCTCTCATCTTTTTAAGTTGGAGAACTTGCACAATTGGTGGCTGACTAAATACTTTTTTGCCCCACTGTACATATATATATATATAATGTAAACGTGGTCATTGATTATAATCTGCATTGCCTCAGTTGACAGCAGTTAGACTCTCTTGATTACGCCAAGGCTGCTGGTCGATCTGTACTACCTCCAAACTCCAAGCCCAGCATACTACTCTAGTCTGGTCTGGTCTGCTAATGTCCCTGTATCTCACTGCTAATGGTCTTTAAATACTCCCCCACTGTTCCAGAACATCCAGGAATATTTCTGAACATGTTTTAGTTTTTCCCATAATTGGGGCATTGGCATTGAACAATTCCATGAACAGTGTGGACAAACTGTTGGCTGCCATACAATTTAAACACATGAATCTGCACTGATAATGGCAGGTCCTGAAAATGTAATGGCACCTCTATTATACCATCTGTACCACACTTGCACCTCTTCTGCTCTGCTTTGAAAAGATGGCTGTTCCTAGGTGATACAGGCTGGAGAAATGTGAAGCTAGCAGTGACAAGTCTTCACAAGGTTTACAAGGCAAAGGCTATCTGTGCTTTCTGATCTCGAAGTGTCTGAACTTTGAGTGCAAGGCCCAAGTGCTCCCAGGGAGTAGAGCTGAAATGTGTTATAGTGAGGTGGTTGATTTGGAGGGAATGTGGACTCCCACCACTTGACGATATCTCTGCTAAGCAGGTCATTATCATAACCCCCCCCCACACACACACAGTTTATTGTGCATTCTACAGACCAAGGTCTCCTCCAGCTATCTCAGTCACATTCTGCTGCATTCCAGACTCATGCACTTGCCTGAAGCCTCCTCTGTCTACTACGGTATCTGACTACGAGACAGATAGCGGTGCTGAGATGTTTACAGGGGAATATGCTGACAATGAGGTAGGATAGAGCAACATTCTTAGAGGCTTTGTTGAACTGATATCGTCTGAATACTCATAGGAGCAACTGCCCCAATCCTGTCCTCTCTCTCTGCCTTTGTTTATTTTCCACTATACTTTATTTCCACTGAAGTTTAAGGCTTTGCTTATTTCCACTGTACTTCTATAGTACAATCCTGCTGGAGCTTCAGTCAGAATTGTAAACAAAACAATGGACCATGTCCATGTGCACACCGCCAGGTGCATGTCCATGTGCACACCGCCAGGTACATGTCCATGTGCACACCGCCAGTCACATGTCCATGTGCAGACCTCCAGGTACATGTCCATGTGCACACCGCCAGGTACATGTCCATGTGCACACCGCCAGGTACATGTCCATGTGCACACCGCCAGTCACATGTCCATGTGCAGACCTCCAGGTACATGTCCATGTGCAGATCTCCAGGTACATGTCCATGTGCACACCGCCAGGTACAAGAAAAACTGAACAGAATAGGGAACTTGCAACAAGCTAAGGAAAAGTTCATGGTATTTTGAGCCAAGTTGACTTGAGATGATTTCCCATAAATGTTGCTGTTAAGCCTAAAAGGTCCTCTAAAACAGATGTGGACAGTGTTTACATGACTGAAGGGACTAGGGAGTGGGTTAGGGAGAGAGAGGGACTGAGCAGGAAAAGTCTAATTTGTTGTTAATTTAAAGCAGATCACCAAGTGTCTGGTGCCTCCACCGTGGGTACATTATGTCCAGTGTGCTCAGGACAGGACAACACCACTGGACGCATCTGGAGAAGAAAGATCATTGCCCTTCATCGTCAAATCAAATCAAATAAAATTGTATTTGTCACATACACATGGTTAGCAGATGTTAATGCGAGTGTAGCGAAATGCTTGTGCTTCTAGTTCCGACAATGCAGTAATAACCAACAAGTAATCTAACTAACAATTCCAAAACTACTGTAGCACACTCAGTGATGCTGCCCATAACTCAGAGAGTTCCACACCTTTGGGGACCAGGGGTGTAGTACTGCCGGAGTGTGAAGGAATGGCGCTCCCTCACTTTTTTCAATTTGAAAATACACGCAGATGGTAAAACTATTTCTGGAAGATAAATTCGGATAAATTCGAAATAAATTATACTTCATTACCACAAAAATTCAATGAAAAACAATAGAATGACAAACCAAATAAATATGTATAGCAGCCTAGAGGTAGGAAAATGGTGGTTTGTTCCCTTCCTTCTCTCTGGTGGTGAGAATGATAAAGAACTATAAGCTGTGTGTGTGCACTAAAGCATCTGCCAACTCCTGGACAGTCTGTGGTGCAACGTGGCATTGGTGGATGGAGCGAGACATGATGACCCAGATGTGCTCAATTGGATTCAGGTCTGGGGAAAGGGCGGGCCAGTCCATAGCATCAATGCCTTCCTCTTGCAGGAACTGCTGATACACTCCCGCCACATGAGGTCTAGCATTGTCTTGCATTAGGAGGAACCCAGGGCCAACCGCACCAGCATATGGTCTCACAAGGGGTCTGAGGATCTCATCTCGGTACCTAATGGCAGTCAGGCTACCTCTGGCGAGCACATGGAGGGCTGTGCGGCCCCCCAAAGAAATGCCACCCCACACCATGACTGACCCACCGCCAAACCGGTCATGCTGGAGGATGTTGCAGGCAGCAGAACGTTCTCCACTGCGTCTCCAGACTCTGTCACGTCTGTCACATGTGCTCAGTGTGAACCTGCTTTCATTTGTGAAGAGCACAGGGCGCCAGTGGCGAATTTGCCAATCTTGGTGTTCTCTGGCAAATGCCAAACGTCCTGCACGGTGTTGGGCTGTAAGCACAACCCCCACCTGTGGACATAGGGCACAAAGGCGGAGGTAGCGGTCCTGCTGCTGGGTTGTTGCCCTCCTACCGCCTCCTCCACATCTCCTGATGTACTGGCCTGTCTCCTGGTAGCGCCTCCATGCTCTGGACACTATGCTGACAGACACAGCAAACCTTCTTGCCACAGCTCGCTTTGATGTGCCATCCTGGATGAGCTGCACTACCTGAGCCACTTGTGTGGGTTGTAGACTCCGTCTTATGCTACCACTAGAGTGAAAGCACCGCCAGCATTCAAAAGTGACCAAAACATCAGCCAGGAAGCATAGGAACTGAGAAGTGGTCTGTGGTCACCAACCGCATAACCACTCCTTTATTGTGGGTGTCTTGCTAATTGCCTATAATTTCCACCTGTTGTCTATTCCATTTGCACAACAGCATGTGACATTTATTGTCAATCAGTGTTGCTTCCTAAGTGGACAGTTTGATTTCACAGAAGTGTGATTGACTTGGAGTTACATTGTGTTGTTTCAGTGTTCCCTTTATTTTTTTGAGCAGTGTATTTGTTTTACATTAGTCTATAACCAAATCGCTATACCACTTAGTATTCTTCCTGAACTGGCCAAATGGAGGAGCTATCCTTCAGCACCACAAGCTGGTTTAACTACTTTAAGATCATTGTGCGCTCCTGGCATTTTCCTTTCAACACTACAAAGAGCACTCCAATTGCTTAAAATTAAATCTCATCAAGATCTTTTGCCAACACCGAATAGTCATACTCATCACTTATTACTATTATTACAAATAGAAGACTATCACTTCACACAACGATCCTCGTTTAGTAAAGTTAGAACAAAGCTGAATCCATGTCTAGCAATTTCACATAACAAAACTATATATTATAGCATAGTAATAAGCCTACAATGTTATTGTTACACCAAAAACACCTCCTCATTTCTAATGACATTTTAGGATGGTTATCGGAAGCTGAATAGTCCAAAAGAAATTGACATGTGCCAACTCAGCAGTGCACGCCACTAGGCAGGATATACCCTGTGATTGAAACAAAGGCTAATGGTTTGTTATCACAATCTACACTAATTCGCTCATAAAACAGTAGGCTAATAGTTTGTTATCACAATCTACTCTAATTGGCTCATAAAACAGTAGGCTAATAATTTGTTATCACAATCTACTCTAATTGGCTCATAAAACAGTAGGCTAATAGTTTGTTACCACAATCTACTCTAATTGGCTCATAAAACAGTAGGCTAATAGTTTGTTATCACAATCTACTCTAATTGGCTCATAAAACAGTAGGCTAATAGTTTGTTACCACAATCTACTCTAATTGGCTCATAAAACAGTAGGCTAATAGTTTGTTATCACAATCTACTCTAATTGGCTCATAAAACAGTAGGCTAATAGTTTGTTATCACAATCTACTCTAATTGGCTCATAAAACAGTAGGCTAATAGTTTGTTGTAACAATCTACTCTAATTGGCTCATAAAACAGTAGGCTAATAGTTTGCTATCACAATCTACTCTAATTGGCTCATAAAACAGTAGGCTAATAGTTTGTTATCACAATCTACTCTAATTGGCTCATAAAACAGTAGGCTAATTCAAAAAGCTCTAATACCATATTCCCAGGAAACTGAATGAAATCAAACAAATGATTGGCATGGAGATGCAGTTTGGACGTTTCAGCTGCAAAATGTGAAGAATAAACATTCATGATGGACAGTGATGATGGCCTATTTGAAATGAGGTAGCCTATGCCTATAACTTTGGTTTGAGAGCATTAAAAATATAACATTTTATTTGGACCATATGGTTAGGCAAAGGCAGATGTTGCAATTGTAGAATGTATTTTATGCATATTCTATAATGATAGGCTATTCAATTGGCTACATCTGTCGGTACAAACTTTGATTGAGTAAATAATGATGTAATTTACATTTATATTTTGGCGCTCCCTCACCTAAAAATAGCAGTACACCACTGTTGGGGACATGTGAAATACACTATTAGGCTACATAAGCAAGAATGGAACTAATAAGAAATAGTAACATTCAATTTGTTTGTGTACTTGAAATCATTGTGTTGATGTACCTGCAATGTTTGTCCCAAACCTAGATGTTAGAGAAATGGCATGAAACTGGAAATGAGGCAGAAACTGTGTCTGAAAATCTCTCACAATATTTAAGTGATTATGCTGTGTTCTGTTGTTGTTCAGGCAGGCCAGGGACAGTGTGTGTGTTCTCTCTACTCATGGTCTGTTGTTGGAATGGTAATGGCATCATTCTAAACACTTCCCATATTCATGATAGGGAGCTAAAAAAATACTCACACTTCACTAATGAGAGTGAATTTGTGATTAAGCTAATGCATCATGAACATGTATCCTTAATGTGAGCTATGTTCACGTATCAACTGACACAAGAGTTACCAATGATCCTAAAACATTTAGCTGCCTATTTGTTTTGTGTATTCATAAGTGTATTTGTCAAAAGAGCAATTGTATCTGCTCCATTTAGCTCTAAGCCATACATTGTAGCTCAGACTGCCCTCCAGAGCGGCCGCAGCGAGAGTTGAGAGTTGGGGTGACTGACACCACCACCAACATGGTAAAAGTTGACCAAACCCTTTCTGAGTCAACCATGTAGCATTACTATACCGTCATTATTATTCTGAGCAGGTGATCAGACTTGACCCCCGACCGCCATGTCTGGCCTGCGTGCCAAGATCGTGTGCCAAGTGTCTGGTGCTGCCCGACTCCCCACTGGCTGGTTAATGAAGGGCTTCGTGGGGGGGTCTGGGCGGGGGCGAGCCAGGGGCGGGGCGGCTCTGCTCTGGAGGCCTCAATGCTGGTCTGTCCCGGGCCAGCTGTTGATTCACAGCTCCTTCGCCACCACAACAAACAGAGGCCACACAGGGGCCTGCAGTGAGGCAGAGCACAGAGCAGAGCAACGCAGTGTGACAGCACAGACCTCAAAGCCCGGGCGATCAATTTCTCCACTGTCGCCATGGAAACAGAGCTGGCTCTCTCTCTCTCTCTTGGCCCAGCGTACTGTGAGGGGCTTCTGTCTGCTACATTCTACAGCTCTCACCTGCTCCTCTGTGACAAATGAACAGCCGTCTCAGCGTCACTCTGAGCCAGCTAGCGCACTGGAGGAAAACAAAATCAAACCACTGTTCTGTTCTCAGACTGCAGCCATTTGTCCATCAGCACATTCAATAGGTGAATAGATTCTCCCTTCTTTTCCTGTGGGAGGGGAGAGTTTACCCCTTCAAAAACAATGATTTCAAGTCTCAGGGAGGGAATATGTTGCAAAAAGTTTCAGCTCAGCACACTCATGGAGAAAAAAGGAACAAAAAAAATCTATCTTATGGAATGCACAGAGAGAAACGGCAGAGAGAAGTCTTCCAGAGAATGCCCACTGCAGTGTCCGACTTGCCGGGCGTTTTCACCAAACAGCAAGACCACTGAATCACTGAAGGGTATCTACTCGCTCCCTGGGACAGAACAGAAGGTTCTATTCAGCCCCACTCAGCGCTGTGTAAACGTTAGCTCTGCCAAAACAGAAATGTGTATTTCCCTGCAAAAGCCACTCTTATCTGCCACAGAGGGAGTCGTTGTTGGCATTATAGAATACATGTTAGTTGTTAAGGTTGCAACCAGCCACTAGATGAGATGACAACAAAGCTCAGTGAAGCTAGGCTGAAGTCGTGTATAACGGCCCCTTTTAACTACAGTATGACGATTAAACAGACAAACGTTACAAGCTCCACAACTACACTGGAATAGTAAACAATGGATTTACTTAGCACTACAAAATAGCTGCTTTGTAGTAACATGAGTAACAACAATTAATAACACCTGACTTGTTACACATAAGAAAATCCCTGTTATGTCAATAGGTAATGTAGTTAGGCTGTTATTACTATGTTCTTACGCTATTGTTATTACACTTGCTGTGCAAGGTACAGAGATGGAGATCAGGACTGTGATTTTATAATGAAAAGGATCCCCAGTAACTCTCTGGACAGAATCCCCCCACCCCCCACCTCACCTCACAAAACACCCAAGGACTTGAGGCAAAGGGCTACCTCAGGCGTCACCAGCCAGTTCTGACTGATCAGTGGCAGGGCTGCTGTGGCCAGGCCACAACACCGTTTGACCAATCAGCCGGCTCCATGGACAAAATGGGCCTGATCACTCAGTTAATGCTCCAGTTAGCCTAACGCCGCCTCAGCCTCCCACGATACCAAACACACCAAATATTATGACAACACAAAATGTAATGTGAAGATAATATTCTTAAACTTGAAAAATGTATGTTTAGTTTTTGCACTGCGCTGCGCTCTAAGTTAAAGCCCATGCTTCAAATGAACTCAAATTATCTTCAGTGTAAACACATTATCACAGGGAAAATATGTATTAGGTAAATCAACTAGAACAGGTGATGAGATGTTTGTTTCAAGCAATAAAATTAGGTGTTATAATTGAAAATGTTTCCAAATCTCCATGGCCTGACCTGTGTTGTGCCAATGAACATGTGCTCAGCTATAATGAGGTTAGTGACCCAGCTGAAGATGAAGTAACCCAGTGAAGCCCATCAATTGACTTATCTTTCACACATGTATGGACCACAGGGCACCAGAGTTCAAGTTCATAACCATGAGGGTTATTATCAGACCACCAAACACATGGAATGTGGAGGATGTAGTCTGGCCCTTTTACATTTTTACCTGACTAATTCATTTGACTTTGTGTAAGAATAGCCTAGTTCTTATTGAGACATGTTTAGGGAGCTGTCATAAGTTTACAAGTAGTCTAAAAAAAAGATATACCAAGATCAATCAAAATATTGTTTCATTTCATTTTTTGTTTTTCTACTTTAAAGCTTTATTCTCACTTCATTGCACTCTCATAGTGTTCCTCATAATCAACAGTGTTCATAAGAGGAGTTACACTTACCAAAGTATTCTTTTTTCATGTGCATTTCTAACTCCTTCTCCAGCTCCAAGGTGAGTGCTTCCAGACTCCTTTCTGCTTGGCTTGGGCCACTTTCCCGGCATGGGGTCACCTGGTAAGGTAGTTTAAACCTCTGCCCTGAGGCTGGAGTTTTCGTATGGAGCCCATAGGAAGAAGATGGTGATCCAGCGGGCACCTCTGTGTTCATCCCTGCCTGGGTTGACTGTTGTGGTGCATGCTGTGGCAGGGCCTCTGGCATCCCAGAGAGCGCTTGGAGATGGATACGACTATGAACACCGTTGGTATCGCCACAATCTTGTGTTAGTATGTCCTCCTGCAAACCAGTCCCCAGCATTGAGGACCTGGGTGAAGGCAGTTGGAGATCAGGGTACGTGCTCATAGATCCCCTGGAGCTCTGGGAACTTCTGGAACTGTGACTGGAGATACTGGACCGGGGACTAACGACGCAGTTAGCTATTGTCCCGGGTCTTGCGCACCCGTCCTGGCTGCAGATGCTTGACCGGGGACTGGCCACCGGCATGCCATGCAAAACTGCACCCTCCAGATCATGGTTCTCCACAAGCATGTAACGCGAATCTGAATAGCTAGAGCGTGGACTGGTGGTACAAGAATACTGGCTCGCTGTGCTGGACCTGGGGCTGATGTGCCTTTGGTCGTAGCCCATACTGATGCCGCTGGTGCGGTTACTGCTGGGTTTACTGCAGCAGTCATAGCTGTTCAGACTGGCCCTTGGGCTGGAATGTTTACTTGTGTCGCTGGCTGTACTTGCATAGCTAGACCGGGGGCTGAGGGCACTGCTCCCTTCACAGTGTACCAGACTGGACCTGGGACTAGTGTACTTGTCTTGCCCGGGTACCACCAGACTCGTGCGCGGGCTACTGATGCTCGACCTCGGGCTTGCATGTTTGCTTTGCTCCTGGGAGGAGAGGGAGGATACGAAACTGGACCGCGGGCTGGTTGCATTGTATCTGCCGTCGTGGTTGGTGGTAACACATATACTGTTGCATCTGTTGCCAGGTGAAGGTACTGGCTTGTTCAAAACCACTCCATCGTACGCGCTACCAGTGCTGTACCTATGCCCCAGCACCTCCAAGGAGTACCTCCTGTGTCGCTCGGACGCGCCGCTATAACACGGCAAAGCAATTTCGGATTTGGTGCAATAGCTATCTTCATTAGGATAAACTATGTCTCTTTGAGGGGTGCAATAATCCACAAGAACGGCTCTGTTGCCATTCACGGGGCGCACGGGAGCCGCAGTGTACACTTTATTCCCAGTCATGTAATTCTCAACGGTGTGTGTCTGTTGCTGAGGCACAGAGTTGCCATTCATTGTCGTACTTTTCTGCTCGGGTATCGTTGGTGACGAAAAATCCAAATCGGGGTTGATAACCATGTCCCTCCTTAAACTGTACATTCCATCCTTGTATGCTTCATATAAGGAAAGGTCCTCCATTAATTTACTCGCCCGGAGTCCCAAATCTTCCTCATAGTGATCCATGGTTTGCTCCGGAGCCGACGAACAAGTTCAGAGAAAGAGCGCACTAGTCCACAAACCGACTACGGAGTGAGAGATAGCAGTAATTGCATTTCACTTGGAAATCATAACAAAACGCAGGCTCAATCCAGGCATCGTCGCCTGTTTGCTGAACAGCCAGTGTGCTTGGAAATCTCGAAGCGTTGCATGATCTTTTTCTTCGAAAACATAAACCCGTATCACAAAGTTTCAACGTCAGGATACATTTGTCAACTTCAGTTTGTGTTAAATTGAAAGATCTTTACAGTCAATGGCGCGCTGCGCGGAGGAATTTTCCCTTGTCAAGTTTTTCTCCAGTTTTCCAAAAGAGCCTCACATTTCAATTTGAGGTCGAGAAAATATTGCAATGCACCACTAACAGCCACATCTTACATATTAAAAGAGACAAGAGTGCGCCAAAACCCATTTTAAACACAATTTAGCGCAGGGGACTCGTTTTTGGAGAAGGAATGCGAGGAAGTGGACGGGGTGCACTCCGCCTCTCTGGAATGTGGTTAATGCTGGAGCGAAACAATGATTGCGACCAACTCAGCAAGGGGGTGCCTAAATTTGAAAAAAGAATACTCCCTAGAGAGTACGGCTGTATTCATCTCAGCCTTAAAAAAACTGCACAAAGGACCAGTCTCACCTGGCCCAACTTCCTTTGCCCTTTTCGGTTTCGGGACAGAAACAGCTTCACTGTTTTTAGAATGGATGGTTTCTAGAGCATGCAGGAAGGACACTTATCAAAGTTTAAGTGCTGGACACAATGTATCACAGTTTAAATGCCGAATGCAGGGAAGGCTTCTCTTCTGTCTATCAACAAAGGGCTTTTGCCACCAAGATTATGCATCTCTTATTTGTCGCATGACTCGCATTTATGATTTTGTTCTTGACAGCAAAATATTGCATTCTCTCAAAAACATTGATGTTTTATAAGTTACAAAAAAGTTTATATAATGTGTGATGATTAAGCTGAGACTTGTCCCCACTTTTTTTATGAAGTTAGCCTATTACTTTGTGCAAATCATTACAAACACAAATCACAAATCAAGTCAGTCGTGTAATTTTATTCAATAATATTACGATACCATTATCCAACTAAAATAAAGAAAAATATCCCCTATAGGAAATGTTATTACAGATACCAACAAATTATTGATCCCCATTAGGATTTGGTCACAAAACAACCAGAAAGGTTAGGAATTCAGCAGCACGTCTGATAAAAGATATCACACACTGACAAAAGATCTGTTGGTCACCATGAAACATTTCAAAGTTGTACAGTATAAAAAAAATGCATAAAGTATTGTGTTAAACATCAATACATTGTCCGTCATATTTCTCATTACCATCTTCAAATGAGATGTAAAAACAAAACCAATGTAAATGTTGGGTCCCACTTTAAATGAAGTACAACTTATAAAGGGTTTTGTATAGCATACATAAAGGCTTCATAAGCACTACATAAATGCGTCACAAATCATCTTTAACCGTATGTCATCAGGGCGGCAGGTAGCCTAGTGGTTAAAGCATTGGGCCAGTAACCGAGCTGACAAGGTAAACATCTGTTGTTCTTTCCCTTATAGGAAATGTCATTGTGATGTCATTGTAAATAGGCCATCATTGTAAATAAGAATTTGTTCCTAACTGACTTGCGTAGTTAAATAAAGGTTACATTTTAAAATAAATAAAAAACGGATTAAATGGTGTGTTGTTACATTTGGCAATTCACCCTACAGTGGGAATGGTTGTCACTCTTTATGACATATAGTTATAGATGATTATTTAAGCATTTATGTAGTGCTTATGAAGTCTTTATGTATGCTTTATAAGTTGTACTTCATTTAAAGTGGGACCAAATTTTGTTTGTACCAATAGACATCTGCACCAAGAGATGTCTCTTATGCATAATCAAGTTTAGAGAAAGTTAGTATATCTAACTAGGTATATATTTTTATTTTATTTAACTAGGCAAGTCAGTAAAGAACAAATTCTTATTTACAATGACGGCCTACCGGGGAACAGTGGGTTAACTGCCTTGTTCAGGGGCAGAATGACAGATTCGGGATTCAGGTCGGGATTCGATCTAGCAACCTTTCGGTTACTGGCCCAACGCTCTAACCACTAGGATACCGGTCACCCCCATTGTTGGAATTTACACAAAACACAATCATGGTAATTTATTAAGACAAGGGTATGTGGTCTTTAATTTGAACAGGTCTACTCCAGGTTAATAATATTATTATTTATTTATTTATTTTACAAATTGCCAACATTGTAATTAATAAAGGGAAAACTAAACAATCCATCACCACTAGTATAGCACAAGTTTCAACATTTAAAATGTGCCATTGAGATGTATCACTTTATTACTGCCTGCTGATTAACTGCCAACCACTGGGAGGTATGAAAGGGCCAGAGCTACTAGAGCTGCTAATAGAAGACCATCTAGTATCAGTCGCTGGAGACGTGAACCCCTAGGTTTTCTTCCGTGACCTCTACTCTTGAACCACTGCACAACCTCCTCCAGGTTATACTCCTGGGGCTCATAACCCAGCTCGGCCTTGGCCTTCGCCATGCTGAAGTAATGAGTCACTCCGGTCTTATACACCTCTGTGCGTGTGAGCAGAGGCTGGAAGTTATAGATTGGGCCGATGAGATGGTGAATCATCTCAGTGAGGAATGCAACAAAGTAAATGAGAGAGAGGGGTAGACGTAGTTTGGGGAAAGAGTAACCCAAACCCTCCACCAGAGGTCTGAAGAACTCAAAGTTGTTGACAGGTCTTCCATCTGAGATGAAGTATGCCTGTCCAGCAGAGAGGTGCTGGTGCTCTGACATCAGAGCCTCTGCAGCCAGTTCGTGTGCAGACACCAGGTTGTCTACATGGACAAACTCCACTAAACTTCTTGGATCTCCATACACAAACCTGAATATCCCCTTCTCTATGTACCCAACGATCCTGGGCAGGTGCCTCTGCTCGCCAGGCCCGTATATACCGGCTGGACGCAGAGCACAGGCCCTCAACACACCTGTCCCATCTTTCAGCTCTGTACCACTAGCTTTCATCACGGCCATCTCAGCTACCGACTTGGTTCTGGAGTAGTGGTCAGGGTGGAGATGGAGAGGTAGGTAGGGGAGGCTTTCGTCACCACCCTCAATGACTTGGCCTCCGAACACTACGTTGAAGGTGCTAGTGTAGATGAGCCTGGAGACTCCAGCCTCTACACAGGCCCTGAGGACATGCTCTGTGCCCTGGACATTTACCTCTTCAATCAGCTTCCTGTTCAGCTGCTCCCTGCCAGACATGCCATAGGAGGCGATGTGGAAAACACAGTCCATGCCAGTGACCGCCTTCTCCACCTGAGCATATTCACGAATATCTCCCTTTAGGAACACAATGCCCTCTGGAACCTCTAGGCTGGGTGGGCTCATATCAAACAGAATGACTTTAGCTCCCTTTTTATGTAGTGAGCAGGCAAGGCTGTAAGAAATGAAGAATAGAGTGATCCTGTTAATCTGGAATATTGGGTATAGGGAAACCTTTCACATGTAGTGAGGGATATTCAAGGAATGTTCAGTTCAACATTAAAAACGAAATAGGAAAGTCATTAGCCTACTTATGAACAGTGCTTGACTTTGACTGAAATAGGTGCAAATAGTTATTTTGGGTGGCAGTACTGTTTATATTTAGGTGCAGGAGCTCCACAATACTTTTGAGCTCATATTCTATAAAAGGAACAGGAGCTTAAGCAGTAGAACATTTGAGGTGCTGGTACTCAGCTCCGGTGAGCTCCTGTCCAAATTAAGCACGGCTTATTAAGCTACCATTATTAAGTCACAACAATTTGTTGTTAGCAGGGATTCAATTGATGGGGTGATAAGGTTCTGCCACTTTAGTATGTAACACAGAATAAATAAACAATAGTGAATAACATCATTTGAATAACTGGTATGATAACTCCCCCTAGTGGGGTTTAGAACTACCGTTACCGAATTATTTTGCACATTCACTTGGTAATGTAGAAGTTCTCTTCTGCATTGATGAGATGAAGACTATGTACAGGCAACAATGTAAAATATGTATATTTTGATGGGCTTACCGGAAACCAAAATATCCACTGCCACCGGTAATCAAAAACGTGCATTTTCGCGCCTTTTCCATTTCACTGAAAATAAAACATGAAGGTCATTGTGTTTGAAATAACACCACACAGTACCTTCAGAGAGAGCATGAATTAACACATTGAATTTGTAAAAGAGACACGTACCGAAATGTATAACAACTTGCAACCTCATCACGTCTACAGTAGCCATACTTGTAAGATTGTGACCTATTACTTGATAGTGCTACCTTGACGTTTGGCTACATTAGCTTCATGACGCAACATCTGATGCAAACTAGTTTAGCTACATAAGAGTACGACAATGACAGTTGTGTAAACCTGTACCGTATCAATCAGATCGCTGACATATTTTACTGGTCTACAGGCTGTGATCGAGGCTATTGAACATCAAACACTTTAATTTCAATTGAAAAACAGGCTTTTACCTTGGCGTTATAACGTAGTAACCTTATCGTTGCGGTGAGACAGGCTTACAAACAACTTCCTTGGGCGGAGCTAGTGCAATTCTTGGAAGGAATTGCGAGCGGTTTCATGACTTGTCAGTGCATGGGCTACGCAAACTTCCTACTTTACACTTTTGTCGTGGTAGGTAAATCCTCTTTATTGACAGAGAATTAGAGCTTTTTTTAAACATTTTTTTATTTGACCTTTATTCAGTTAAGAACATTCTTAATTACAATGACGTCCTTTTCGGTCAAACCCTAACCCTGCGACTCTGAGTCAATTGTGCACCGCTTTGTGGGACTCCCAATCATGGCCAGTTGTGATACAGCCTGGAATCGAACCAGTGTCTGTAGTGACACCCCTAGTATTGAGATTGAGTTTCTTAGACCACTGAGCTACTCAGAAGCCCATATATCAGGGATTGTATATGTTGTCTCTGCCAGGGACCTCATTCAGGATGTTGTCAGGATGTTGTATCTGAAATGTACAACAGTTCCCATACATACACCACAAGTAGTGATGGGCATTCCAGCTCTTTTCAGTGATCCGGCTCGTTCGGCTCAGCTCACCAAAAAGAGACGGCTCTTTTAGCTCCCAAACGACTCTTTAAACAAATATGTTTTGTCTTTTTTCAAGTCAAACAGTTTGCGATAGTTTGACCATGATTGGTGTTAAAACAATTCTAATTAAAGGAAATCTTACTCTACCTTAACCACAATTTATTTAGAAATGCATTGGTTTGTTATGAAAAATAATGCTATTAAAAATTTACATTTAAAGTATAACTTAATGTATATAAATAAACAAAGTGCATATAAATCTAACCATTCAATACAAATACAATCTGAACAGCATAATAATAGAATATTGCACCATTTCAAAGAAAAATACATAACAATGTGCAAAACTGCAGCATCCCACTTAAAACATTAAACTGGTCCCTCTTTTCTCTCTCTTCTTTATTGCCATGTTATAACCAGCAGCACACAGCAATGCTGACTATATTTTGCTTTTATGAAAGATTTGCATTCAGAAATCCAAGCTGCCTCACTTTCGAGGGGCTGATGCGGTTTCTTCCCTCAGTCTCCTTGTCATGACTTTAGTAAGCCGTGGGAAGACAAAAGCCTTGTTCTTCCACCAGTTCAGAGGGTCTGCAGATCTCTGGAAGGGCACCTCCAAATAGGATGGGACCTCCATTATGGCATCTGCTGAGGGATTCCTTCATGTTGCATACCCAGTTGCTCTCTCGTCAAAAAGCATCCAAACAGCAGATGTTTGTGGCACTACTGCTGGTGCTTCTGCTCCATCTGATCCCTCTTCTTCCTGTTGCCCTGGTGCCTGAGCCAGCTGACTGCTGGGGCTGTCCCTCCCTGCTGCTGAGGTTATTCTTTGAAGAGCCTCATCAATCGCTCTGGCGTTACTGAAGGCTAACTTCTTAAACCTGGGGTCAAGTGCAGAGGTTTCTAATAGCACGTGATTATATTCCATTCCGTGGAACTTTCTGTCCATTGATGAACATAGGGTGTCCATCAACTCTGTTACGTCCTGTGGTTACATTTGCTTCTCTCTGGCGACTGGCTGTGATTCGCTGCAGACCCTTAACAGGAGTATATTTTTTGAGGTGTCACATAGCTAAAAAGAGAGAACAGTAACTTATTAGTTTAGGTTTATGTTTTGTCTACGGATACTACATTTTCATCTACTGCTTATACATATATAATATTGGATTAAATAATGATGTAGTAATAACTGCTTCCTGTACCTTTCTCCACTAATCTCCACAATGACCTGCTCAATGGGTTCCAGGACTCTGCACACCTCCACCACTTCCCATTCCTCTTGGGTCAGAGCATCAACAGGTGCATTGACAATGGCCAGGGTAGAGATGATGGCATCCTTTGACTCAGGAAAACATTTCAACATAAAATGTTGAATTCCACCTTGTAGTGCAGTCTTGTTCAGGCCTCAGCTGTAGACTTTAGTTTTCAGCACCTACTGTGCTCCTGTGGAAGTATTCCACAGCTGCTTTTACCACTGTCCACAGTGGGCTTTATCACCTTCAGAGCATCTCTTACAATCAGGTTGATTGTGTGGGCAAGACATTGATGATGGGTCCATTTTAAAATGTTCATGACTATGGTTATGTTTGCTGCATTGTCGCTAACAAAACAGACCACTTTTCCATCTACTTGCCATTCTCTGGCCACTCTCAACAGTTCCTCTGCCAAGTTATCTGAGGTGTGTCTGTCGCTGAACTCAAAGTAGTCCAGAAGACAGCTAGACATCGAAAAATCTTCAATGAAGTGACATGTAACCGACATGTAAGAAGTGGTTACCCCTGATGTCCAGCACTCTTTCCCGCACTGAAGTCTGCGTGCTCTCATACAGTTGTGGAATAAGTGATGTTGAAAGGATTTTCCTGTTTGGAATTGTGTACATTGGATTTAGACTATTGCTATAATTTATGAAACCTGTCCTCCACGATCGAAAATGGCTGTAAATCGGTGGCAATCATTTTAGCCAATGCAATATCAATTAGGCCTTGTTTTGCAACAGACATAGTTAGGCATAAACTGGTCCATAGAAGACTGCGTTGTCATGGGTCGCGGAGTAGGCCTACTTTACTGAGTGGATACATCTCCAAGGTACCAGTAGGTACTGGCTCCACCACTATAACTAGCAGGCCCGCTAGTTTCTCGAAGCTCCGTTACGGCTAGCGTCACAGTTGGGTGCACAGTTCCCATATGCCGGTGTAGGTTGTGCGTAGAACTAGCTTTATATTAGATTTTGTTTTGGCAAATTCTACACTGTGCTCCAATATTGTCTACATTATTAAAATGCATCCAAATGCTACTGTGCGTCCGACTCATTTTCCAGATGTTATTTTCACAGCGGTCCTTCCTCTCCCTCCTCCGCTGCTAAGTATGTGACTGTGAGTGAGTTGGCTCCGCCCTCTCTCGTGCATCTTTGGTTCATTGGTTGACACTGCGTGTCTGATTGACAGGAACAACAGGTGAGCAGACAGTCAATGTGTGTGCGCTTGAGCATTTAGGCCTATATTATTTTATTTATTTTTTCGTTTTTTGAATTAGTTAATTATTTTTTATATCTTATTTTTTTTAATAAATAGATTCAGCTCTTCTGATATGCTAGCGGACTCCCAATGTTCACCGACAAGAGCCGACTTGTTCGCGAACGACCCATCACTAACCACAAGGCTCCAGTGTTTTACAAGTGAGGTCCCTTATGCAAGGCTCACTCGTGAACTTTAGTTTTGTTTTCCAGTACATGAGCAAAGTCTAGGGTGCTCCGTTTTAATCATGTAAGAGGCATTCTTATCTCTTTTAATGCACAACTGCTTTGCCCTTCTTTCCCCGCAGAACTCTGAACATTGAAAGTAAAGTAATCATCAAATGGAAATGAAAAATAGCTGCCTGTGCCTCCATGTAGTATCACAAGTTTTTGTCAATTCTTTAATCCTTTATCCTTCAATTCAAGGATAAGGCCTATGTGGTGGTGTTTCAATTGAAAATAGGATCTTACTCCATGTGAAAAACAAATTGTGAATGAGAAATTAGCAGATGTCAGTTTCTGTATATGTAGTCATAAATCCTGCAAAAGCATAAACTCATGCAGTGTCTTTGTTTTGTTATCTCTTGGGACAAAATTAATCTGGAAGAGTACTTCAAGAGGATCGGGTTCCACGGCCCATTTTCTAAACCAGACCTTGAAAGACTGAACCAGGTCCACAAACACCATGTGATGTCAATACCATTTGAAAACCTCAGCATTCACTGTGGTGAGAAGATCACTATGGACCATGAGTTGATTTTCAATAAGATTGTGAGGAGCAATCGGGGGGGTTGGTGTTGTGAGAATAACCTCCTCTTTGCTTGGGTGCTAAAGGAGATGTGTTATAATCCAGTAACACTGGGTTCAAGAGTCTACAACAACACCATAAACCAGTTCGGGCCAACAGACTCTCACCTCATCAACAAGGTGGTCATTGATGGGACTGCTTACATTGCAGACGTGAGCTTTGGGGTATCCTCCCAAATATGGCACCCTCTTGAGCTGTCTCCGGGAAGGACCAGCCACAATCCCCTGACGTCTTCCGTCTCATACAAGATGGAGACCTGTGGAAGTTGGAGAAGACTGGTCGAAATCCTCTGGTTCTCAATGAGGCCTTTACCAACTCGCCTCTGGTACACAAGAGCCCAACCTAGAAGATCTAAGGCTTCACCCTCGTTCCCCGTGGGGTTGATAATTTCCTAGAGACTTTTGCATCTGTCTTCAGACAGATCCAAAGTCTCTATTCACCAATAAGTCCATCTGCTCACTGCAGAAGGCTACAGGATTCAGAGCTCTAATTGGCTGGACCTTCAATGAGGTCACCTACAACAACCAGGATGGTTTTGATGTTTTGGATATGAAAGACATATCTGTTGATGATGTGGATAAAGTGCTGAACGAAATGTTTAATGTGTAGTTAGCAAACAAGCTGGTTCCCATAAACAACAAAGCTGTCTACACTATTTAAGAACTTGATTGCCTGTAACATTTCATATTTAATGTGATGTAATTGTAACGTAGCCGAGGCAAATCTAGTTGCTGCTACGTTGACCAAAGATTCCTCACAACGAGATCAGTGAGATTTACAAAACACATTTAGTATTCTGTCAATATAACACAATTATTTCACCAGAGTTGTCTGTGCGGTCTTTGAACAGTCAATAAAGATGATTTTAAACAAATACATATTCAATTTTTATTTAGTCTCCGCAACCTACTTTCAGATCATATCTGAACAGTGGATGCGTATGTGCTCGGGGTTGCGCCGAAGCAGTTACTTGTTTAAACCAATCACTGTACATTTTCCGAAATCGGCCAATCCACGTTAAGGTTTTCGCCTGTTCCCAATTGCCCATCGGCCAATCCATGTTAAGGTTTTCGCCTGTTCCCAATTGCCCTGGAGAACTAGCTAGCACGTCCACCAGCCGGAGAAAAGAGCAATGAATTCCTTGGAACAGGCCGAAGGTAGTCAACATGGCAAGCAAATTAATTTATTTTCACAAATCATGATGCATGTTATTATAAGTGAAGTTTCGCTATAAAGTAAAACGCACGGTGACAAACGTGCCTTCACAATTCACTTGAGTCGTTTGTTAGCTTGATTAGCCAGCCGCGGTGACGTAGCTAGCTAGGCTAACCTTTTCTCTTAAAGGACATTCATTTGTAAATTCGTCAAAATACCAAACTCAAGCTAATTATATTTTTGCTGATTTCCCTCCGCGGGGGTTCGACATTAACTTGTACAAAATAAATGCACACAAAGGCTTGTTAGCTACAATAATTAGCCGGCTAGCTAGCTATGCTGTAAATAGTTAGCATACCGGTAGTTGATAGCCCCAGAAGACCACCGCTGCACGCTCACCAGGACAGGTAGCGCCAGAACGGTTAAACAATGCAAACGTATCCGCGTACTTTACCTCATTTGATTGATTCTATTTATGTCCAGGTTATCATAAAGGTCGTTAACTATAGGCTTGTTTTGCCAGTCCAAACTAAACATAATTCAGTCCATTTGGACACGCGTCCTCGTGAAGATGTAACGGTTAACTCTGAAGCTACAATTTACTCTTCCAATAGCAAATCAGTGGAATCGGAGCCTTCCTATGCAGTTGTGCTTAATTTACTTTTTGAATTACTCCATCGGTTCCAAACCAATCAAGCACAGCGCATATAAAGGATATTGTATGTTCCTTCATGTGGTGTTGATCAAGAACATTGATAGAAATGTAGATGAATGCCCTGACGCACAGCTTGTTTTTGCAGATCTAAAAGCTTTTGAGAGAAGATTAACAGAATACGTCTCCTGTTTGCAACCTGCAACTGGGAGGTGGCGAAGTAAGTATTTGTAGTTCCAATTCTGTCTTACCATAATGAATGACGCTTGAAACTGACTAACTATAATCAATGACTACACTGCAACTGTCAAACCATAATCATTTCAAGAGTAAATGGCCTCCCAGCCTGAGTATTTTGTATTTTCTTGTACCAGGATTCAGGCCCACATTATTCTGGCACTTTTTTTTATAGTGATATAATTCAATATCTCACATTGTTTCAGTGATTCTAATAGTGGTCTCTGTTTGTACTGCAACTGGAGCCTGGAACTGGTTGATAGACCCTGACACACAGAAGGTCAGTATGTTTGTGATGGCCGCTTCATTGTGTATGTGATAAAGTAGGATACCTTTCACACAGATCAGTGTGTTTGATTTTAGTTTGGTTGTGTGTGTTTGCCTGTCTAATCTCTCTGTACCTCCGGCTGTCTTTCTCAGGTGTCTTTCTTCTCATCGTTGTGGAACCATCCGTTCTTCACCATCAGCTGCATCACTTTGATCGCTCTGTTCTTTGCTGGAATACACAAGCGAGTCGTTGCACCATCAATGTATCCTTCCTCTTGTTTAAAGTTCCACACTTAATCTTTTCAGTAGGATTGTGAAGGAGAATTGCCAATATAGTATCCCAGGTCTTTAGATGTTGTACACATGAAATTGTGACATTCCAAACTTTATCCGCAACGTTATATTCCATTTTGTGCAACTCAAGACTTTTCTTCTACCAGCTGTGTTGCGTGGGCTATGTCCGTGTACAATAGGGACTCGCTCGGCCTGCACAGCTGCGTGGGGGAAACGGTGCTACTTGACCAAAATGGATTGAAATGCTGCGGATAAAGTTCGAAATGACACAATTTCATGTGTACAACATCTAAAGACCTACATCACTGTACTGAACATAATCCTTTAAGTAAATAGTGATACTGTTGGATGGTTAATGATCGCTATGGACCTGGTGGCCTTAATAATCCTATACATCACTATACTGAGAGCGTGTTTGTTTCCCCCAAAAAATGTGTTGTTGCTTTTGTTCATGTCTTGTGTGGCCTGATACTGCACAACAAGCAATGAGAAATTGAATCGCTGTTGTGGTTAGTTTCTCAAAAACAAGCCAAATCACAAGAGAAGTGTCTGGACCCTTCTATAACATGCCATTTACTTAAAAATTGAGATTTACTTCAGAAATAGGACAATTCTCCTTTAACTCACTCTCTTTAAGTATTGCAGCTCGCTGTCGGACAGTTTTAGCGGAATACAACATGTCCTGCGATGATGTAAGTTGCATAAATCATCTTCGTTGAGATTACCTTAATTCCCAATCAATTCAATCCAGCTGTCATGTTTTTGGTCATCCATTACATAATTTAAAAATATGATTTTGAATTATTCCCTGTACATCTATGCATTGTATTGACTTTGATGGTTATGTCTCTTACAGACGGGGAAACTAATTCTCAAACCACGGCCACACATCCAATAACCACAAACTTGGAGAGGTGGGGAAATAAAATGTTCTTAATGACTATGTTGATTCCCACTGAAAGACAGACTGACACAAGGACCAGAATCCTGTTTGGAGGATCTGAAACAATGTAAGAAGGAAGGAGATTGGGGAAATACAGAGGGGTGATTATGTTGTGCTCCATTACGTATTAATGAAGGATTGTGAGGGGAGAGGACATCAAACACCTTTTTAACAGCATCTCAGTCAGTGTTATGGTTTCCCTTAAAGCTGCTTCCGGGCTCACACACCCTTTGACATAACTCATTTGCCATGAGTTCAGATGTGTTTATTTCTAACGATGACAGGCATTTGTTTTAGATAAATCTTTCTATTTTTAAACTAATTGTTATATACCTAATAAATACTTGTATGAAATGTGTTTCCTGTGATTTACTGTAGTATATGGTTGCAACCTGTAGACTTTGCTATGCTTTTGCTTCAGATTGTGAATGCCTGTACAACTTGTTTGAAAGTATCTCCTCAGTGTGTAATTGTCTTTACAGTTATTTTTATTGTATTCATACGTATAAGCATTGTTTAACTATATTCACTGCAAATTAGTTTGTTTTCCAGCCATGTTAGACCGACAATTATTTCAAAGGGAGTAGGAGGATTAATCTATAAAGTTTAAAAACGGGGCCCTGGTCTCGTCTTTGCGACATAAATACGCCACTCCTTCTGCTTTGTGAGAGTAAGCACCATTTTACGGCACCGGACGAATCTCCACGGATGTTCCACATGTCTTAAAATGATGAGGAACTTGAGAGTGTGACAGCCTACTTACTACATGATATATCAATATCGCTTCGCACTTAATCGAAATAAGCTATGGGCAAAAGTAAGACTAACAAATTTAGACGTCCACAGTTCAACGCAGAGGGATTGTCGGTAACTGCTGTAAAGGAAATGGAATCGGACCACGGTGAAGTCTTCCATGGAGTCGACTCTCCAACTGGGGAGTTACTGGAGAAAGTAAGAGCCCCAAGATCTGATAACAGTACTGTTATTTCGGTCTAATTGATCTTATGTTGCACTCTATTTTATAAATGCTTGCAGGTCAGTTCTGCATTTCATAGGCATGTCAATATTTACCAGTGTGTCCATAAGACAAATGTCTTCCTAAGGATCTTCCCGCATATGCAAAAAAAACAAACACGTGTTATTACGTTATGTTCACGCTCAAATGTGCCCCCCTAAAATAAAAATATTTATATTTCACAGAAGTATACTGAACAAAAATAAAAACACATGTAAACTGTTGGTCCCATATTTCATGAGCTGATATAAAAGATCCCAGAAGTTTTGCATATGCACAAAAAGCATATTTTGTTGACCAATAGCTTAAACCTCTGTTCGTGAGCATTTCTCCTTTGCAAAAATAATCCTTCCACCGGTGTGTCATATCAAGTGCACCTTGTGCTGAGGACAAAAGGCCACTAAAATGTGCAGTTTTGTCACAGCACAATGCCACAGATATATCAAGTTTTGAGGGAGTGTGCAATTGGCATGCTGACTGCAAAAATGTCCACCAGAGCTGTGGCCAGAGAATTTAATGTTAATTTCTCTAACGTAAGCCACCTGCAACGTCGTTTTAGAGAATTTGGCAGAACATCAAACCGGCCTCATAACCGCAGACGATGTGAAACCACACCAGGCCAGGACCTCCACATCCGGCTTCTTCACCTGCGGGATCGTCTGAGACCAGCCACTTGGACAGCAGATTAAATTGTGGAGTGTTTCTGTCTCTAGTAAAGCCCTTTTGTTCCGGAAAAACTAATTCTCCCATGCCAACCCATGGCTGCTCCCCTGCCCAGTCATGTGAATTCCATAGATTTGGCCGGGCCTAATGAATTTATTTCAGTTGACTGATTTCCTTATATGAACTGTAACTCAGTAAAATTGTTGCATGTTGCGGTTTATATTTTTGTTCAGTACATTATAAAATCTAGTTCAGTGCCACTAAACAGTGTTTCCCACATATACAACTGGAAGATAAAAGAACACAGATGGTATGGAAAAGTGAATATCCAAATAACCCCGGTTTATACTGTATGTGTTTAGTTGCAGAGTCCCAGTGCAGACATGCGTGAGTTTGCCTGTGCCAGCATATCACGCCTCGTGCAACAGAGCCAGACCATCCCAGGCTTCCTCCAGCGGGATGCGGTGAGACGTCTCGGGCCCCTAATGCTGGATCGCAGCCTGGCCGTCAGGGAGACTGCCACAGGGGCACTCAGGTAAGCCCTCAGCCTCGCAAAGGAATGTTCAATACCCAGTACTAGCCACTTAACAGACCCCCTGAGAAATGTGAGCGGGATGGTGTGGAGTCTGGACTGAGGATCAAGCCTATCAGATATGGCTAGATTGTTCAGAGAGTGTGCTAAATATTAGACTTGAATGTAGATGGTTGTTGAAGCCATTATGTGCTGTAAGACAGAAGTTGGTTAGTGAAGGATGCTATGGCTTGCTAAACAGAAACTGAAAGAGTCCTCTTGAAATACCACACCCTCAATTAACTGTTAGCACTGATGTGATAGTTATCGGTCAAAGACTGTGAATTGTTCTCACGTCAGGAACCTGAGTGCCTGTGGGGGTCATGAGGTGTGTGACGACATGGTGAAACAGGACGTCATGACTCCTCTGACTGCTCTGCTTCGAGAGGTGAGGCCTTCCCTCGTAAATCATTCCTTAAAGTTGATGTATTTATGGGTGTGGCCCTGCTGTGCAAAGGTTGTTTTTTCACATTTTGAACAACATGTTTCATGGTGTGCATGTCTGAAAAGTGAAGCACCTACATATCTCCATTCATTGATGGTTAGTCACCTCCATTCCTTGATGGTTAGTCACATCAATGCATAGATATTTTATAGGGCTGTATGTTTTCCAGGCCTGGGTTCAAATACTACTTCCAATATGTATTACTTACACTCAAAGTAAGTATTAAGATAGATAGGCCTATATTTGATTTGAAAAGACAAGCAGTTGAATATTTTAATGTATTAGGAAATACACTTGGAAACAGCATTTGAAATAAGAATTTGAAAATTCTCTCAAATACAGTTTGGTAGCCTATTTGTTTTTTTTGTTTTTACAAATGACCATTCAAATACTCAAATATAGGTATTTGTTCTGGGCTGTGTATTTGAAAATAATCACACAAAAAAAGTATATTAAGTACTAGATACTCAACTACACATGTATTTGAATCCAGGTCTGGTGTTTTCAAAGTGTCTGAACCCCAGTACTGTTTCTCCATAGTGCTGTGCTGGGTTTGAAACCAATGCTGCCCTCTCGTTAAAAGGGCAGAAAAACACAGTGGAAGATGTAGCCAATGAAGCAGTTAACTTGCTGTGGAATCTCTGGTAAGAAAAAAGTACTAAATGTAGTAGTAACACAAATGTCAGCTGGTCGGTCCACCTAGTGATCTGGACATGCGTCCAGTAGCCTACCCATAGAGATCCAAAATTGTATTAATTTCTGTTAGCTTGCCAATGTTTCTATGGTTCTTTCACACCATACTCTCCTGTTGAATTATCACCCTGTCTGTCAGTGAGAGCAGTAGCCAGGCACTCTCTGTGTTCAACAAAGCAGGCATTCTGGATGTTATCCTACAGTGTCTGGAGCGACACACTCACAACATCAAGCTGGCTTTGTCTGCAGGTTAGTCTCATCAAACCAATTTTCACACTACTTTAATGAGCATTTTCACCATTTAAATATTTGCCTTGATTATGTATTTTGTAGTAAGTCCCTGCTCCCTCTGTCTTTAGGCCACTGTTTGCACACAGTGACTGAGGACAACGCAGAGTTGCTGTGTAGTATGAACAATGCTGTATTAGGGACTCTAGAGAGTGTGCTGCTATCCTCACAGGCGGACATGGCTCACACACTGCTCAGGACACTGGCTGCAGGTATGGCTACAACATATTTGTTGTCACATTATTTACAGATTTCTTTTACCTCACAATGTCAACCGGTCATTCACTCTGCATTCATTCTCTGACTAGAGTCAGGGGTTGGAAGCTGTTTGTCAATAGCCTAACTAAATAACTAGTCTGATTCCAGGGCTCATTGTGTGCTTTGTGCTCCGTCCATTGATAGGGTCAGTGTGGAACCTGAAGAGCAGCCTGCCCACGGCCCACCAGGCTCAGACCCTCACCGCCCTGATGGCCACCCTGTCCCAGTGCTTGGAGCTGGATGCTGGCACGCTGATACCCCAGCTCCGCCAGGCTGAGGTGGCCCGCAGTGCCACTGCCTCAGAGGCAGGGAACATGGAGGACCACCAGGCAGCTGCAGGGAATATGCCTGTAGAGGAGATGGAGGATGATGAGGAGGAGGGGGTTGGACTGAGGAGGAATGGAAAGGCAACCAAGATAGATAAAGACTTCTCTGACCTCCTGCCTGTAAGTCCTGTCCTTTTTTTTATCTTCTCAGAAACAAACCCTTTTCAGTTATGGTTATAGAGATCCAAAGTGACAGGTTTGAGTAAAGAGTATTCCACTTTCAGTTTTTAATATTCTGAGTACGTACCTGACTCCTCACTGTTGAATGCTGTGAAACAGCTGAATATTGATGAAGCAGCACAGAGTATTGCAGTTGGTATTCAGAGTTGTAGTGGCTCTCTCTTCGGGGAGATACCGCTTTGTTCAGCAGACAGGAAGAGAGGGACACACAGCAGGGTTTACTCAGGGACGTAAGAGGTGGCTGTGTCCCTGCTGCAGTGTCAATAGTCTGCTTTTCTTTCTCCAGAGGGGCAAGGAGGAGCTGAGGGAGGCGACGGCCTTGCTGACAGCCCAGCAGACGTCCTTGGAGATCATCGTCAACATGTGCTGCTCTGATGGTGAGTGCTGTGGGCAGGAGTGTTTGGGCAGCAGAGCAGTACTGACCTGGGGAGCTTTGTTTTCATTACTGTTTGACACAGCTGTCTGGTGCATGTTCATAGATAAGACTACAGCATTTTTACTGTTTGATGCTCAAATGCATATTTAGGATTTAAAATGAGATTTATTTGCTTTTGAGGTGTACGTCGGCTGTTGTGGCTCATGGTGTGTTTTTTTGTAGACCCGTCAGACGATGAGTGGGAGGAGGCGTCGAGCAGCGACGAGAGTGAGATGTGTCCTGACGGCCTCTCTGAAGGGAACACCAGCCTCCTGTCCCCACTGTGTCTGTCTGCTGAGGTCCACGCGGCTCTGATCAACCACAACATTCCAGAGAAGGTGTGGGGGATTTCTTTCCTCACCTAGCATAATTGTTTCACTTCACTTCTCATGTTTCTTTTTTGATGTTCCCTCTGTTTTCACATGCAAAATATAAAATAAGTAATGTCATGGTACTAGACTAATGTGTGTTCCTACTGTCTCTGTTATAGCCACTACACTGTATGAAGGTGATAACCATCCATGTCTCTATATGTTCAAGGTTCTCAAGAAGACCCAGTTCCCCAGCAGCGAGGTGATGGACGTATGTCGTCACAATCCCACCTGGAAAATCTTGATAAAAAAGTAATTATCTGTCTAGCATGTTGTCATTTTCTTTGCCCTAAAAAGAACGAGACACTAGATATTCTGTGATCTACTATATTATTATTATAATTTGAGTGGTTTGTCATGATCCTAGTAACACAGAACCAATATGCGTCAATGTATGGCCCCAGTTGATTGAGGTATTCTATTTTTCTGGCTAATAATGGCATTACAGGTATACACTTTGTTTACCACATCGCTACCTGCCTTTAGGAGTTGACTAAAATCCATTTTCCCCCAGGATGCATCGGGTGCAGTACAGGGCCCTGACGTGCCTTCACAACATGCTATCTACTATGGACGCTGAGTCCCTAGGGGGAGCAGCCGCTCTTCAGGCTGTCGCACAACACCTGTCCACGCTGGTCTTCAGTGCTCCAGGTTAGATCTATGTCGTACCATCTCTTCATTATTTGTATTAAATCTTTATTTTACTAGGTAGGTTCATTCACTTTCACAGCAATGACCTTAACAAAGGAGAGTTATTGTCTCATTCATAATTTATTTTTGGTTAATTTGCTTACTCAGAGATCCCTAAGGAGGAGGAATTCCTTGAGGCAGTTACCAGTGCCATGCGATCCCTCTTACAGATCATAGCCTATATGAAAATCCCACAGGTAAGACAGCTGACTCAAGCAGAGGAGAGTTTCCCTCTGAAGTACATTTTACCAAGCCTTACTGTCATCTGTCTGTTAGTTTATATCGTACCACAGCACTATCCCAACATGTCTCTTGGATTACTCATTGTTTATGTCTGTGTTTGTGTGTTGCCAGTGTATGACCCCCCAGCAGCTGATGAGCCTGAGCGAGGCAGCGACCTGCTGTGACGTGGTCAGTGTGAGAGTGAACGCTCTGGCCATCCTAGGCATCACAGGAAGCACACTGGCTAAAGAGAATGGGACAGCTGAAACTCTACAGGTACTTTATTATTTTCATCCTTAGTTTTTTTTTGTATGAAATGTGTTTTAGATAGCTAATGATTACTTCAGAATGAAATTTTAAAAAATGTTATGCTTTATTAACCCATCTTGGCTATGTGACCATGATGTAATAACACTGCAATATATTTTTATAGATGATTGGCAATGCCTTACTCCAAGTTGCAACAAAGGATGCCAACCTTGTGGTTTGTGGGGAAGCCCTGGATGGTCTGTTTGATGTTTTTGCGGATGGAGACGAGGCAGAGAGAGCAGCTGAAAACATCAACTTACTGTCTGCTCTGAAGGCACTTCAACCTGTCTTCAAGGCTAAGGTAATAAAGCTGCAGCCCATCACTAGGAACAGTTTGTATGCATTCTTTATGCAAATCACTGTTGTCATCTGTTTAATTGCTGTTTCCTGTCCTCTATGTGCAGATTCGTAAAGAGGGGAAGGGAAAGTACAAGCCTGAGCAGCTGTGTGTGCTGGACAACGTCAAAGTCAACCTAAGAAGGTTTATTGGCTACTTGGAGACTGTGGTGAAAAAATGATAGCAGCCTGACACTACTACACCATCTGGCTGAGATGAAATGACTCAGAATATACAGTACAATAGACCCTCATTAAAGGGACTGTTCAGTCCAAAAATCATTGTTTTGGAGTGAACTATCCCTTTAACATCTATATAACTGATTTTCATGTTGGTTATCTTTTTTGTTTTAACTGAAATGCGTAACTATTGTCCTTGCTAAGTGAGTGTTTACATAATTATGTGTACAAAAAAGAGGTTCACTATTTTAAATGAATGAATGTTGCAGTACATAGTGACAAATTATTTTACATTTACATTATTATTTTATGCATAAAAGTACATTTCAATGTGCTGTATTTTAAAGAAATTGACAGAACATATGGTTTATTTTACACATATTTATCAACCAACTTTCACGTCACACACTATCATACTGTAGCCCTCCATGTTAGGAATGACCAGTTGTAGTCACACAAGAATCCGCTAACTGATCCCATGTCATGTCCAAAATGAGATCGACAGGCCCAGTGTCAACTGATCATGTGAGATGTGAATAAAGTAGAACTCGCCATCCATTTACAAGGTGATTTAGTTAACATGATTTGGGTTGCTGAAAGTAAATTGATTACCTTGTTCTGATATTGGGGAGAATATAAAATGTATATTGTGCGTTTCACGACACCCAGAGTCACTTTATATACAAGAAAATCAGCAGGATAAAAAGCAAAAATAAGTATGTAAAAGTACCGTTACACTAAACATAAGGACAAATTAACCACAGAGAACACTAAACATAACAGATTAACCATGGAGAACACTAAACATGATGACGGACTAGCCATTGAGAACACTAAACATGATGACAAATTAACCACGGAGAACACTAAACATAACAGATTAACCATTAACCATTGAGAACACTAAACATGATGACGGACTAGCCATTGAGAACAATAAACATGATGACCAACTAGCCATTGAGAACACTAAACATGATGACAGATTAACCATGGAGAACACTAAACATAACAGATTAACCATGGAGAACACTAAACATGATAACCTACTAGCCATGGAGAACACTAAACATGACAGACCAATCAAGGAAGTGAATTAGACAGAAGATAAAAGCAAAGACAACAGAGACAATGGGTAATAATAATAATAATAATATATGCCATTTAGCTGACGCTTTTATCCAAAGCGACTTAGAGTCATGTGTGCATACATTCTACGTATGGGTAAAGCCTGTGTGAAGAGGTCAGTCTTTAGTATTTACCACAGCAGTTTCAGTGCTATGCACAGACCAGAAGCCCGACCTGGTTGGGTTCTAAAAGTCCATGAGAGGTCATGTTCTGTTGGATTTGTGATGCTACCACCCACTCAAGCACTTTGGCGAGGAAGGGGAGGTTTGAGACGGGCCTGTAGTTTGTGAGAAACTCGGGGTCCAGGCCCTGTTTCTTCCGTATGGGAGTTTTTGCCGTTATTTTCAAAGGAGTAAGAACAATGCCAGATATGAGAGATGCATTTACAATATTGACCACCAGGAGGCAGAGAACAGAGAGGCATGCCTTAACTAAGGCAGTGGTCAAGGGAGCAAATTGTGGTTTTGGATTTAGAAAATAGTTCAGCAATGGTGGTTTCATTGACAAGGGAGAAGTCACTGCTGTTGGTTTATTGCTTCCGCAATTGATATGCTGCTTTCATACTTTGAAATAATGGAATTTAAATGTATCAGCCTGATGGATAGAATGTCCTGACATGAAATAACCATTTAAGTTCGGTCTATTTTTGCTTTTTATTATTACAAACCTCCCACATACTTATTTCAGTGTGTGTACCCCATGTTGTGTGAAAATAATTCATCAATCGCCCATTGTTACGCAACAAGTAACATGTTCTGCTCTTGCGTAAGAACGACACTTTCTCCGCCCTTTTCGAATCACAATTTCACTGTGTGAATCTGCGGCTGCGCAGTGTCCGCCATTGACGACCCACGATCAGAAGAAAAGGGTCAGAATCGCTTCGATAGGCAACCGCGCACGTTTCCTTTATTCCTGAATCCAAACTTTGCAAACATCCACACGTCGCCTACTGTATCATAATAATAACTGATATTCGTTTTAACTCATGGATGGCAGATTTAGATATTTTATAGCAATTTGAAGTAACCTACCTAGCAAACGTTAGTCCGCTGTGAAGCTTACGAGTGAGGTTAGCTAGCTAGCCACTGTGCTAGCTTTAGCTACGCGAACTGAGCCAGGCTCTGGGGCAGTGTCGTTTGATGGATCCAAGAATCGCTTGGTTTCAGCCAGAACAACGTGGACCAGCCAACAGCCTGTGGATGCAGATTTGGGAAACAACTCAAGGACTGGGGAACCTGTACTTCAATAACAACTGTAACACGGGTGGTTTGTCAAGCACGTCAAGCCTCAGTCCGAAAAAGAACATCAACGGGACATTGGGTAACGTGATCTCGTGCAAGAACGGAGCTGTCACTAACAGCGAACCCCGGAACCAGGGAATGTCTAACTCAACGAAAGACCGAGATGTAGTCGAACAACGAGACTTTATTCCGTTGGAAGCTAATAACAACCACAACAACCGTTCATCGTTGGGGAGAGGCAGCGCAGGGGGGGGGCAAGTGTATTCTCGGGTCTCTGGGGTCTCGGGACACCCCAACAAAAGGAAAAGAGACAACAAGGCTAGCACTTATGGATTCAACAGTAGCCTCGAGACCGGAGGCTGTGGTTACACGGGAACACCATGGAAAGTCAAGAACTACTCTGAAGGAATCTTGGGGTAAGAAACAATATTACACAAATAAAAACCAGCTACAAGTAACGTTAGTTCGCTCATATAACGTTATAAGTTAATTATAAACCACGCGTTATCTATCTATCTCTGCCACACTAACGTTAGTTGGTTAGACAACTAGCCAGCCAGCTAACTTGGCTGGTGAAGTGAGCGCATATATTCCTATGGTTAGACATCATAGCCATATTTAGGCGTGCCGATTTGACCGTAACGCGTCTTTATCGGTCATTTAGGGAACGTTCCTAACCAGCTAAGGTCAGTTGAAGGCAATGGGACAGTCAACTAGGTAGTTAGTTAGCTACCTCCAGTAGTTTGTTTTATGACCTTGCTAGCTAGCTACCTCGTGGTTGCCAACATCTCGCATGTGTTCGCTACGCTGACGAGCAAAACAAAAAAAATTAAATCCATTCCACTGACATTTGACTAAAAGCACGAGTACTGTTTGGGAAGCATAGTCAAGTCAATGCAGAACTATTTTATTGATAGTTGACACGTTACTGATTGTCAGGCTAAGCCTGCCTAACTAATGCTGGTATTTCTCGTCTGTTTCACTGTTGCCAATTTGCAGCAATTAAAACCGAAAAAACAATTATCTGGTTGATATAATAGAAGCATCTATTCTAGTTCCAAATCTAGTACAAGGTGTGAATAGTATACTTTTGGTCATAGTCAGTATTTTCCCAAATTTAGATTTGCGAGATTTAAGAAATCCATCCATTTCTTTAGACAGCAGATCTACTCTGACTTCTTTGCATGGGACAACAATAAGTCATCGTCGCCAATGTTATGTTGAAGGAACAAGACTTGTTCTTTATTAAACAGCGTGGGGTTTTTCCAACTCGCACATCCTCACGTTTGTGAGGTAACTTTGGCATCAAAAACACAATTTATTCCTTTATCTAAAGTCATAATAGGGTGGCTGTTTGGAGAATGGAACAAACAATAATAACTATCATAGTACATATAGCAAACATAACAGACCCACATCTAACCACAACCCCAAGTCGTAATCTATTTCTTAATGACTGTGGAAAAGCAAGGTGAAATCAGTGAGGTCTGCCCAACTTTAAAGAGGAGTGGCTGGGCAGATTCACCCCCCCCACACTTTTATTTAACCAGGTAGGCCAGTTGAGAACAAGTGCGGCCAGGCCAAGATAAAGCATAGCAGTGCAACAAAAACAACAACACAGTTACACATAAAAAAACGTACAGTCAATAACACAAAATAAAAATAGAAAAATCTATGAACAGTGTGTACAAATGTAGGGAGGTAGGCAATAAATAGGCCATAGAGGTGCAAATAATTACAATTTAACATTAATGGAGTGCTATATGTGCAGATGATGATGTGCAAGTACAAATATTGGGTTGCAAGAGGGTAAGTAATAATATGGGGATGAGATAGTCGGGCGTGCTATTTACAGATTGGCTATGTACAGTGATCGGTAAGCTGCTCTGACAGCTGATGCCTAATGTTAGAGAGGGAGATGTAAGACTCCAGCTTCAGAGATTTTTGCGATTCGTTCCAGTCATTGGCAACAGAGAACTGGAAGGAAAGGCAGCCAAAGGAAGTGTTGGCTTTGGGTTGCAATATACCTGCTGGAGTGTGTGCTATGAGTGGGTGTTGCTATGGTTACCGGTGATCTGAGATAAGACAGGGCTTTACCTAGCAAAGTCTTTTTTTATAGATGACCTGTAGCGAGTGGGTTTGGCAATGGATATGTTGTGAGGGCCAGCCAACGAGAGCAGAGGTTGCAGTGGTGGGTAGTATATGGGGCTTTGGTGATAAAACGGATGGCACTGTGATAGACAGCATCCAGTTTGTTGAGTAGTGTGTTGGAGGCTATTTTGTAAATGATATCGCCGAAGTTGAGGATTGGTAGGATAGTCAGTTTTACGAGGGTATGTTTGGCGGCATGAGTGAAGCAGGCTTTGTTGCGAAATAGGAAGCCGATTCTAGATTTGATTTTGGATTGGAGATGCTTAATGTGAGTCTGGAAGGAGAGTTTACAGTTTAACCAGACACCTAGGTATTTGTAGTTGTCCACATTAGAGGTCGACCGATTTCATCAGAATGGCCGATTTTCAAGTTTTCATAACAATCAGAAATCTGTATTTTTGGACACCGATTTGGCAGTTTTTTTTTTACACCTTTAACTTTTATTTAACTAGGCAAGTCAGTTAAGAAAACATTCTTATTTTCAATGACTGCCTAGGAACGGTGGGTTAACTGCCTTGTTCAGGGGCAGAAAGACAATTTTTTTTTTTACCTTGTCAGCTCTGGGATTCAATCTTGCAACCTTACAGTTAACTAGTCCAACGCTTTAACCACCCGCCTCTCATTGCACTCCACAAGGAGCCTGCCTGTTATGTGAATGCGGTAGAAGCCAAGGTAAGTTGCTAGCTAGCATTAAATTTATCTTATAAAAAACAATCAATCAATCATAATCACTAGTTAACTACACATCGTTGATGATATTACTAGTTTATCTAGTGTCTCCTGCGTTGCATGAAATCGATGCAACGCAGGGGGATGATTTAACAAAAGTGCATTTGCGAAAAAAGCACAATCGTTGCACGACTGTACCTAACCATAAACACCAATGCCTTTCTTAAAATCAATACACAGAAGTGTATATTTTTAAACCTGCATACTTAGCTAAAATAAATCCAGGTTCGCAGGCAATATTAACCAGGTGAAATTGTGTCACTTCTCTTGTGTTCATTGCACGCAGAGTCAGGGTATATGCAACAGTTTGGGCAGCCTGGCTCATTGAGAACTAATTTGCCAGAATTTTACATAATTATGACATAACATTGAAGGTTGTAGAATGTAATAAGAATATTTAGACTTAGGGATGCCACCCATTAGATATACAGAACGGTTTTGTATTTCACTGAAATTATAAAAGTTTTGTTTTCGAAATGATTCAAAGAGCACTTTTGTGCATTTTGCCAGCAGCTCTTCGCAAGCATAGCGCTGTTTATGACCTCAAGCCTATCAGCCTAATGGCTGGGATAACCGATGTGAAATGGCTAGCTAGTTAGCAGGGTGCGCGCTAATAGCGTTTCAATTGATTTTATTGATGTATTATATTAAGTTAAAATAAGTGTTAATTCAGTATTGTTGTAATTGTCATTATTACAAATCTGCAGATTTAATCGGTGTCAGCTTATTTTGGTCCCCAGATAATCGGGTATCGGTATCTGCGTTGAAAAATCCTAATCGGTCGACCTCTAGTACGAACTCTGAAGATAGATGAGGGACGATCAATCCACATATGGTGTCCAGGGAACAGCTGGGGGCTGAAGGGGTCTACAACAAGCGGCTATGGTGAGAGACTTGTATCTAGAAAGGCAGATTTTTAAAAGAAGACACTTTAACTGTTTGGGCACAGACCTGGATAGTATGACAGAACTCTGCAGGCTATCTCTGCAGTAGATTGCAACTCTGCCCTCTTTGGGAATTCTATCTTGTCAGAAAATGTTATAGTTAGGAATGGAAATGTCAGGATTTTTGGTGGCCTTCCTAAGCCAGGATTCAGACACGCCTAGGACATCCAGGTTGCAGAGTGTGCTGAAGCAGTGAATATAGCCAACTTAGGGAGGAGGCTTCTAATGTTATGCACATCATGTATCTTAAATGGTCAGAAATCTTGTTCAGAAGCCATAGTATACCACATGTATAGGAAGACTAAACTATTCCCCTTCTCTCGAAGTGTTCCATACATAAAGGCCTGAGAGTTGACAGATTGTCCCACTTCTGACACAAACATAGTACTCAGGGATGAACAGTTAGTGGGGCTTGTGGTAGTAACCGTGTAGCTACAGGGCAAGTATACCCTCCCAGCCATGTTTAGAATCAATCCTCAAGGTGTTTTTCACACATCTATTCGATGATAAATAATTTGTGGCAGCTGTGTTTCTCCTCGAAGCAAACGAAAAATACACGCAGCTGGAGATTACGCAATAATTGCAACGGAGGACACCAAGCGGCCACCTGGTAGATGTAGTCTCTTATGGTCAATCTTCCAATGATATGCCTACAAATACGTCACAATGCTGTCGACACCTTGGGGAAACGACAGAAAGTCTAAGCTCATTCGTGACCCATACACAGCCATATAAGGAGACATTGGAACACAGCACATTCAAAATCTGGTGCACTTCCTGTATGAAATTTCATCTTGGTTTCGCCTGTAGCATTAGTTCTGTGGCACCCACAGACAATATCTTTGCAGTTTTGGAAACATCAGTGTTTTCTTTCCAAAGCTGTCAATTATATGCATAGTCGAGCATCTTTTCGTGACAAAATATCTTGTTTAAAACGGGAACGTTTTTTTATCCATAAATTAAAAGAGCGCCCCCTATATCCAAGAAGTTAACATAAGTTGGCAATACTAACTTACTGATTATGATCAATACGACAGGTTGGTAGAAAGCAGATATAGAGGTTAGGTTACTGTAACCATTTTCTCTATAATGACAGAGGGTATTTCCCCAGACACGTGACACTGAAATGTGCTGCTTTACAACCATCCAGGTGCATTATCTTATCATTGATTTTTGCCTGGGTCTCCTCTGTTTATTAGTTTAAGTATAACGGACCAGGTCTGTCTTGAAAAAACATATTGACCAATTAGTTTATATAATCTTAGTGTGACATAGAGCTATTTCAGAAATGAAGTTCTTACTAGTTTAAACTAGAGAAATGTCCTGAGGTGGGTGGGATGTTGTTTAAAGGCTGAGGTGTAGAGGCGTTTTTGTTTTCTCTTCTACGTGCCTGACAAGCGTAGGCTAGCAACATGCAAGAGCCCAGAGCGAAGTCTTAGCCAGGCTGATCCTTATTTATAGTAATATGAAGCACACTGTTTGCATAAGGACATTCCTTAGTGATTACTCTAATACCCCAACCTTTACTGTACAGCCTGGCTCACAGTCACAACCAGGTTCGGTCTCTCAAACTTCTGGTTCTTATTCTGCTCACAATGCGTAGTTACTGAGCTGCATTATGAACAGATATTTCACGATATATAAATGTAAAGCCTAGACTTCTGCCAACTGATAGTGTCTCTTTCAGAAAGTGTTTTTCAGGCTTGTGATCTCTGGTTTTGGAAATGTTTCATTAGCTTTCTTCCCCAAGTCCCTGTAATTTCTCAGTCTTTTTTACTGTTTGCCTGTAAGTAAGAATTTCACTGTAACGTGTTGTATTCTGCGCACGTGACAAATTTTGATTTGATAATTTTCCAATTTTGTGCTTCCCAGTCGGGAATTTTTCAGTTTTTGATTTGTTTAAAAAGTTTGAAATATCCAATAAATGTCGTTCCACTTCATGATTGTGTCCCACTTGTTGTTGATTCTTCACAAAAAATACAGTTTTATATCTTTATGTTTGAAGCCTGAAATGTGTCAAAAGGTCGCAAAGTTCAAGGGGGCCGAATACTTTCGCAAGGCACTGTATATGATAAACAGAGAGTAGCAGTAGCATAGAAGAGCGAGTGGCGGGACACAATGCAGATAGTCCGGCTAGCCAATGTGCGTGGGCACCGGTCAGGAAGTCCAGAATCCAGTTGCAGTAGCTTTGAGGGCACTATGGTGTTGCATGCTGAGCTGTAGTCAATGAATAGCATTCTCACATGGGTGTTCTTTTTGGAAAGGGCAGTGTGGAGTGCAATAGAGATTGCATCATCTGTGGATCTGTTTGGGCGGTATGCAAATGTTAGTGGGTCTAGGGTTTATGGGATAATGTTGTTGTGAGCCATTACCAGCCTTTCAAAGCACTTCATGTCTACGCACGTGAGTTCTACGGGTCTAGTCATTTAGGCAGGTTGCCTTAGTGTTCTTGGGCACAGGGACTATGGTGGTCTGCTTGAAACATGTTGGTATTACAGACTCAATCAGGGACATGTTGAAAATGTCAGTGAAGACACCTGTCAGTTGGTCAGCACATGTCCTTGTAACCCGTCTGTCCCCGCAGCCTTGTGAATGTTGACCTGTGTAAAGGTCTTACTCACGTCGACTACGGAGAGCGTGACCACACAGTCGTCTGGAACAGCTGATGCTCTCATGCATGCCTCAGTGGTGCTTGCCTCAAAGCGAACATAGAAGTGATTTAGCTCGTCTGGTAGGCTCGTGTCACTGGGCAGCTCGCGGCTGTGCTTCCCTTTGTAGTTTATCATAGTTTGCAAGCCCCGCCACATAAGACGAGCGTAGGAGAAGGTGTAGTACGATTGAGTCTTAGTCCTGTATTGATGCTTTGCCTGTTTGATGGTTCATCGAAGGGCATACCAGGATTTCTTATAAGCTTCCGGGTCACAGTCCCGCACCTTGAAAGCGGCAGCTCTACCCTTTAACTCAGTGCTAATGTTGCCTGTAATCCATGGCTTCTGGTTGGGGTATGTACGTACAGTCACTGTGGAGACGACGTCCTCGATGCACTTATTGATAAAGACAGTGACTGATGTGGTGTGCTCCTCAATGCCATCGGAAGAATCCCGGAACATGTTCCAGTCTGTGATAGCAAAACAGTCCTGTAGTTTAGCATCTGCTTCATCTGTCCACTTTTTTTAGTCACTGGTGCTTCCTGCTTTAATTTTTGCTTGTAAGCAGGAATCAGAAGGATAGAATTGTGGCAAGATTTACCAAATGGAGAGAGAGCTTTGCGTCTTTGTGTGTGGAGTACTGGTGATCTAGAATTATTTTCCCTCTGGTTGCACATTTAACATGTTGATAGAAATGAGATAGAACTGATTTAAGTTTCCTTGCATTAAAGTCTCGGCCACTAGGAGCCCCGCCTCTGGGTGAGCTGTTTTCTGCTTGCTAATTTCCTTCTACAGCTGACTAGGTGCGGTCTTAGTGCCAGCATCCGTCTGTGGTGGTAAATAAACGGGCACGAAAAGTATAGATGAAAACCAGCTGTTTACAAATATGCACAGACCGCCCCCCCTTCTTACCGGAGTGTGCTGTTCTATTTAGCTGGTGCAGCGTATATCCCATGAGCTGAATATCCATATCATGATTCTGCCACGATTCTGTGGAACATAACATGTTACAGATTTTGATGTCCTGTTGGTAGGATATTCGTGATCGTACCTCGTCTAATTTATTGTCCAATGATTCCACGTTGGCGAGTAATAATGACGGTAACTGCAGCTTTTCCACTCGCCTTCTGTGGGTCCTTACAAGGCACCCCGCTTTGTGTCCTCTGTACCTGTGTCTCTTCCTCTTGCCAATAACTGGAATGTTGGCCTTGTCTAGTGTTCGATGTATGTCCTGTGCGTCCTGCTAGTTGAAAAGAGAATCTTTGTCTAATCTGTGGTGAGTGATCGCTGTCCTGATATCCAGAAGCTATGTTTTGCTTTAAGATGCGGTGGCAGAAACATTATGTACAAAATTCACATCCAGGTGCATTTTCCTTTTGGTTGTGATACCTGGGGGATCGCCTATTCAGGCTCGCGTTAGTCAAGGGGTTTACTTTACATTCCTTAGCTTGTGACCACTGCTGCATACACCATTTGATGGGGAGGGGAAACGAAAGGATGGGAGAAGATGAACGATTTTCCTTGGACGAGTAAGGCACTGTTGGTTGCTGGGGTGGTGATAGGGCAGATAGGGGTGGAGGTGTGTGTATTCATGCAGAGTTGTTGTACTGCTTGGTTGAGCCCAGCAGGTCCAGCCTTCATGTATAAGGGGTGCTGTGTTTACATGCAGCACATGCTGAGCATGTCCTGGCTTCACTCTCCCAAAACAAACCTGCCCCTCCTGGAGAGAAACCTGAGCTCTTTCTCTGAAGTCCCAGTGCCCTCCATCCAATGAGCTCTGGAGCAGCAATGGCGTTCAGCCAGCTCTGATTCACTGAAACAAAAGCTGTTGTGAAAGACCCAGAAATTGTCTTGGTGTGTGAGTGGAGTGGACTGCCTAAAATAGTATGGCTGCACTGTGCTGTCACACACAACTAGCTGTGGAAAGACCAGGGTTGTGTTCACTAGGCACAAAATGGAGAGAACTTACCAAAATGAAGTGAAACAGGGAGGGACTATCTGAACTTGTCCAATAAGAAATGTTTCATTACCCTTTGCTACAGTATGCCCTACAGGTGTGCTATTGAACACAACCCTGTCCTTGGTCCTATGTGTTGAGGTTAGTGGTCACACAGTGCCAGATTAGTTTTGTACAATGTTGACCCCATGAGCCATCTAAATGTGCTGCTAATTGCTCGGTGACTATCAGAAAATCACATTATTGTTTTTAGAACCATCTCTGAGATTTATGATCCAAGTCCCACAGTTCCAGCTTCCAGATATCACTTCTTGTTACCCCAACACAGCGCCACTCATAGAGCTATAGCGCGGTCTGTACTGTACTGGCTGTCAGAGATATCAATGGAGTTTGCTCCCCCTCAATAGGCTCCTTTTGCCAAGGAAACAAGTGTATCCTACCTGAGTCCTTCACGGAAGAGTTTTGAAGTCTGCCACACCCTCTTTGAATCAGCTATTGTTTTCTTGAAGGGGAAAAGCATGCAAACAGTTTAAAATGGCACGCTACTTATAATTTTATCTTTTGACATGTCTTACAAACCTAATTGAGAAAAGGCCGTTGTCATGTCCCCCTTCTGGCATACAGCCAGGTGGTGAGGCGAGGACTTGCAGAGAGCTATAAATGCTGCTGGCCCTTTGGACTGTGGGTAATATACCCTTCCCTCTACCAGCACGTATGGGGAAACCCTCCGTATCTCAGCCATCCCATGTGCTTAAAGAAAAATGTTTTGATATTTTCTCCCCTTCTGGCCAATTTGAAAGCCAGTCGAGTTAATGTAGTCTGAGCTAGAGGGCGACCGATTATGATTTTTCAACGCCGATACCGATTTTTTTTTCCTTTTTTTTTCTTCTAATAATGACAATTACAACAATACTGAATTAACTCTTATTTTAACTTAATTTAATACATCAATAAAATCAATTTAGCCTCAAATAAATAATGAAACATGTTTAATTTGGTTTAACCTCTTACTCCTACCCGACACGCAGGCGTCCCATCTAGACATCTGGAAATGCAAATGTCCTACGCTAAATGCTAATAGCACTCGTTAAAACTAAAACATTCATTAAAATACACATGCAGGGTACTGAATTAAAGCTACAATCGTTGTGAATCCAGGCAACAAGTCAGATTTTTAAAATGCTTTTCGGCGAAAGCATGAGAAGCTATTATCTGATAGCATGCAACACCCCAAAAGACCCGCAGGGGACGTAAACAAAATAATTAAGTCGGCGCTACACAACGCACAAATAAAATATAAAACATTCATTACCTTTGACCATCTTCTTTGTTGGCACTCCTAGATGTCCCATAAACATCACTATTGGGTCTTTTTTTCGATTAAATCGGTCCATATATAGCCTAGATATCGATCTATGAAGACTGTGTGATCAAGGAAAAAAATAGCGTTTTATAACGTAACGTCCTTTTTTTAAATTAAAAAAGTTGACGATAAACTTTCACAACACTTTGAAATACTTTTGTAATGCAACTTTAGGTATTAGTAAACGTTAATAATCGATCAAATTGATCACGAGGCGATGTATATTCTATAGCTGTACGTCTGGAAATAATGTCCGGGTAAATCTCAACCAAAATATCCGGTCGGAGACCGGAAGAAATGCGCTGCCTCGTGTCTGTTTGACCAAGAAACAAATCGTAGGCAAATGACAAGACTGTTGACATCGTGTGGAAGCTGTAGGTATTGCAACCTCGGCCCCATTTAATGTGGTTCACATTCAACAATGGGTTCTAGTGGCGCATGGATATATTTTCGCATTTTCAGTGATCAGATTTTCCTGCGCTTTTATTAGATTGTTCTTTTGATGTCTATGTCCGTCCATAGGTCTCTGTACTTCTGAATATAGGCCTAGATGTTATGGTGGATCGAGCCATAGGGCTTTAATTGAAGAGGATGGTGTAATATAAGTGTAGTCTAGTGTTTATGGCTGGAGTTCCAGCACGCCAGATGTTTTGGAGCCCGTGGAGCCGGAAGCTTTTTTTGCAGCACTAAACACATGATTTCAACCGCAGCTAGTGTGTGCCGGATAACTCCACTGAGGCCAAGCAGGTCACTAATGATCAGGCACAACTGGGGTCCTCGTAGCCCTCGCCACCGCAGTGCTGCGGGAGGATAAGTCAGGCATTGATGAAAGCTTAATGAATTGGCCACCTTATGTTCAGTGTGTGGTTTGGGTTGACATCCTTTCCTGTGTGTGTGTGACTATCGTATTGCTGGCCCTGTCACTCATAGGCTAGCCTACTCATGTTTTTGTGTGAGTGGCATATTTACACATGTAGCACTGCCAACAGAGGGACTGCCTAATAAGCAGGGAGTTATGAAAGGTTTTGCAGGTTCACGTGAAGAGAATGCCTGCTGGATGACATGTCTCTCACTGTTTCTGGAAGCGCTATGAAACATGGGCATGGTACAGTACCTTGTTATTTCTGTCCCTGGTCCTTCTGCAATATTTATAGCTGGTTGCTCTAATGCTGTTCGGTGGAGGCCATTCTAAACCAGGGGGCTGGCCTTGCACATTCGAAAAGCCATCTGCCAGCGAACCCTCTCCTTTCTCAAAGGCACTTTGGTAGCCAGTTTTGATTTGTCTCTCCAGTGTCTTTTGCTGCTTGTGTCTGAACTGAGACACATGCCCTGCCCTCTGACTCCCACACACCTTTATACTGTCAGTCCATCTGAGCAGCTGGTCAATAAGCAGTACCGGTTTGCCACTTCAACAGTGAACTTGCGGATGAGACCTTGAAGTTATGCTTCTCCCCCCTGCTCCTTCATATGAAGACACATTTCCTCCACCACACCTACTCTGCTGCCCTAGAAACCTACTGGCACTTGCTGCTGAGTAGTACACTACAGTATCTATATCTTGGAAAAGATGTTGCCTGTTTCAGTTGCAAAACCATTCCTCTAAACCCAGGGCTCCCAAATGGGTTTGCCTAGTCCTGCTCTGCCTTCCACAGGATCCTCTCTCTCGCTGTGTGTGAAGCCTAATTGCTCTCTCCAGGCTCAGCTCTCTGGAAGCCCTGCTCGCTCTGAGGCGATTACACAATTTCCATATGATTAAGGCAGGCGTGTTATCTTTTACCAAGTGCCAAGGGTCTGTGTTCTGTTCCTTTGGCTGAGGCTGTGCGATCTGAAATGTGATTCAGGAAGGAGCGATATTGTTTCTTTCACATGCACTGGGCTGCTCCCCCTAGTCTAAGCCGGTTCCCAGGATGACGAGATGATGTGGCTTAACCCTGAAACGAAACCCATTTTCCTCTCACACGGACAGCCAGACAGACAGACAGACACTGCTGCTGTGAAATGAAACTTAGCAGCACCACTGGTCTGAGCTGGAATAGAGAGCCTATACTTGGGCTGACTCTCTGAAATGAAACTGACACTGGCACAGTTTGTTGTTTGTTATAAGCACAGTGTAGGAGGCTGGCAGTGTGAGACAACTACATTTGCTAGGAGACTGGCAGGCACACACACTACATTTCTATTGCCATCGCCTCCAAATTGGTGTGAGATTTGTTTGATCTCCCCTGATAAGTGTATCAGTCATTGTGTGGTGCGTGTGACAAAAGTTTGACCATGGTCTTTCTGTGGGAGTGTGGCATGCGCGTCAAATCAATATGTGACGCGTGTGTCAGTCAGTTGAATTGAATGTGTCCCAGTTAATGGCTTTATGGGAACTCTATATGAATGGCTTGCTGATGGCTGTATCTCCTGGCCCAGTGCCAGACTGCTTCCCTCCCGTGTGTATGTCTGAGGACGGCCCCCTCCCGTGCGTATGTCTGAGGACGGCCCCCTCCCCTGTCCTCTTTTGTTACAGGTGGCTCTAGATGGAGTGACTTAAGGCGTCAGCATGCTTCAGTTCAGCTTGCGGCAAACCGAACAAATGTGCTCACATATTCTCTTAACACCTTTTGCTTGAAAAACAAACGGCAATAGTACTGTTTGGCCATGTTGAGACGCTGTAGCCAGTATACACTTCCTCAAAATAATCTGAATTTAATCTGTCATTAATTTAGATGTTTTCGTATAGATGTTTTTTCCCCATTACTAGTTCCCACTGTAGTCATACCTTGCTATGTTGACTCTAGGTGTGTTCACGGTGCAGTCTTTGTTGCAGTGACTGGGCTTGATGAATGCTGTCAGCCAGGTTGCCTCTGCAGAGCGTATCTGTGGGTCGGTTGCTGTGGGTGGGGGTGTGTCACATGTTGAAGGTACTTCAACTCCTGTTCCACTGTCAGTCTGACCAACACCAGAAGTGAAGAGACAAATAGAAAGAGAAGGAAGGAATCCCCCGCATAGTGCTCCGCTTCAGTCACCTCAGAATACACTGTAATGTGAGGCCCTGGTCCATCCAGAAAAACAGCTCATGGTACCTCAGGACAGGGAACCTCATGGTGGGTGTCTTCACACACGATTACCGGGCCTGCCCTGAGGAGTTAGCTTGGCCTACTTAAAATGGGAGAGGCTGGTGCTTGGGTGAGGAAAGGTATAGAAGTTAGATTAGTTTAGCAGCCTATTGTTTATATTACAAGCTGTGTGATACACCCCTCTGTGTGAATATAAAGGGATCGTTGTTTGAGGATGAACACCTGCAGTGATGTCGCTGGAAAGGCCTGGTATCATCACATCAGGGAGGAGTACTTCTACCCAGGGGCTGATGGCATTGAACTGGCATGACTGTCTGGCTGGCTGGACTGCTGTGTAGATTGGGGCGGCTGTCGGCTGGGGTTTAACCGGGTCGGGCCCTTCAGTTGGACTCCTGGCTGCTACACCAGGAATGTCTGTCTGGGTGTCGATGAGGATTAGGTGAAACACAAACTACTGTAAGCGCCAGAGAAGCCTGTTATCTAAAACCCTGAAACGCCAATGACAAGCAGGCTGAATCGTCTGCAGTAGCTACTAGTGTTTCTCACAGCTGAGCCCTCTCAGGCACACACGCTTGGCTAAACAAGCTCAGAATTTGCTACCATTTCTCTCCCACTCTCCTTTTGATTTTCCTGCCAAAGGAAGCTGTACTGCAGGCCTGTCATTGGCTGGGTGCTGTGCTGTGTTTACATGGCCCTGTGGGTGACTGGGATTGTGTGTGAACAGACCCAGTAAATGGGCAGCCAGGGCAGAGTGACCTGCTCCACTGCCAGTCCCCGACAGCCCCAGCCCAGCCCTCATGTGTCCTGGCCTCTACACCCCCTCCAGTATGTGGTGTTCACTCACATTACAGCTGCTCACACAACAGGACTGCTGCCTCTGCTCTACTCACAATCATAATGCTGTATGTGCAGCTTGCTATTCAACTCAAGCTAGTAGAGTTTCCTTTGTAAGATTAGGAAAGGGAATAAGTATTTTATCCTCCGATGACTGAGTTTCCCTACGGCCTTAGTGTTGGTTGGTCACTGAGTGTTAGACCTCGTGTCCACGTGTTGTCTGCTCCAATCCCCTTTGACTGGCTTGATTCCTCTCCATTCTGTTCCTGCTGCGCTTCCTGCCCCCACACTAAGCACTGGCCAGAACATACAAGAGCTAACCAGTAGAGTTTGGAACAACAAGGACGTGTGTTGGTTGGGTCAAAGTTTGAGGTGGCAGCTGGTTTAGGCTGCACTGTGTGTGTGTGGGCGGCAATCGGTATCACGTGTGAATGTGTGTGTGACCCAGTCTTTAGTGTTATTGTTATAGCCTCTGGTCAAGGCCCTGTGGTTGGGTGTGTTGGTCAATCTGCAGCTTTAATAATAGACAGACAGCAGGGTGAATTGCAGGCAGAAATAACCCCAGTCAGTCAATTACTGGCCCAGTCACGGTCTTGTCTCTGTGCCATTGTTTAATGTATCTGACAGTTGCCACAGTCCCTGGTCTCCCTAAACCTGCCCTGGCATTCATACCCACCTATCCAAGGACCAAGTTTACCTGACTAACGTGGTGAAGGGAAGTGACCCTGCGGCATTGTTGATCGTTTATTAAAGTCGATTTGTTGGTTAATAAGCACCCATTTTTAACTCGAGGACAGCAACACTTGTACTTATTAGCATTGTCCTCCCAAACTATTTAATTTGACCTTAGGCAAGGGAAATTACATTTATGCCAACTGCTTTGGTACCAGTGAAGAACTGGTCCATACCCCTAACAGTGGGAATATGCCCTATGATTTGTACCAAAGGTGTAGATGTATTGCGTTATTGTGGCTTTTTGATCTTTTCTCACATGTCAGCCTATCTGTCATAATCCTGTAGTTAATGCATTTCTTCCAGTCTTCAGTAGATGCTACTTGATTACAGTTTGTTGGCACACAGGTGTTGGCTGTTAGCCTTTCACATAACACGCCTCCGGTAAAGAAGCCAGTTTATGTAGTAATGATGCTTTGCGATTAACCCCACAAATGCCTAGCGTGTTTGAGGAAGTGTCATTTCTGTTTTCTCTATTTCATTAGATTGTAGGGCAGGGGAGTTGTCTTTGTTTTCACCATTTCCATTACATGGTAGGTTGGGGTAATTGTCTCTGGTGGCTGTTCAGTGGGCCACCAGTGAAAGTTGTTTACAAATTGCATTGACTGGAATAATAAATTATGTATTGTAGACCCCACCAATTGTATTGTAGACCTGTTATTTAGTTTTTTCTCTTACGATATATTCTGCCATCAATCTTTGTCAGTGTCTTTTGATCTATTTCAGACTCCTACTATCCCTATGAACAAGCTACTTTCTCCTTTAGTTTTTTCTCTCGCTCAGTCTCTGTCTCCCTCCCTAACCCGGTTTTCTTTCTGTGTTCTGCAGGCTCCATGAGGAGATCAATGACTTCTACAAGCACATGTCTCCTCGGGCGGAGGAGGAGAGGATGAGGATGGAGGTGGTGGACAGGATCGAGAGGGTCATCAAAGACCTGTGGCCCACTGCTGACGTAAGAGATCACTCGCATCGCTACAGTTCCAGTCCTAAGCCCATACAGGTCTAGCCAGGTCTCAGATCTGTTTGACCATTATTGGTGTACAGCAAACTCCTCTGGTTGTTGAAACTTTAACATAGTTGAAAAGATCTGGGCCCAGGCTAATACGGGCCATAGTTCAAATAAATATTGCAACCATGTAGAGTTCATGCTTTCATAAAAGCCAACACCAACTACTAGAAGTGACAGGCAGAGCAAAGATTTGGAATGGAAGTGGTTTCTAGCTACACAGACAGGTCTCACCCACACAGCAAGCTGCTTGAGATTCCCACAATCTCCTGTTCCCTCATACAAATTCCCTTCATTGCTCGAGACAGCTTGAGAACTTGCTGTTCTATGTAGAATTGCTGTCTTTACATCTTTCTAGTCTTTCTCTGGCTGGCTCTATAGCTGTCTGAAAGGAGTCGTGACTCTGTAGGAGAGAGTTATTTTCTCTTCCTATAGGCTGAGCTGTAATGAAGAGGAGGGGGGGGTGGGGCGTGTGACCAGCAGCCATTTGTGAAAGTGCCTGGTCGGTCCGCTGTTATCTCCCGGCTGTGTTATATTTTGGCCTGTAATCTACAGGTGTCCGTATTCCTGCTGACTTGGAGCTTGCTGATAGAGCTGTGTGTGTCTGCTCTCAGCTTTACAAGCTGTACCAGGGACTGCCATTTTGTAGGCCCGCGGATCACTATTTTTGTTTTTTTGTTTAGGAACTCAGTCTGGGTCTCAATTTACTGTTGAGTTGGAATAGTAGAATACACAAGGTGCAATTTTGAAATGTGGTTGTACATCAGCAGTTTTCTTATGTCAGTCACTGACAGTAACTCAATTAGCCCCTGTCAGCTAAAATGTCTAGTGGCCAGCTATCTTGTAGTAATCATGGTTGAATTACCAACCGGGGGGCCCCCATAGATTTAGTTAGTCACTCTCACTCAGACATCATATAAAAACATGTCATTTCTTCATCCTATGGCAAAAGATGTAGAATTACAGGGACTTTGCTGTGAAACTGCTAATTTTCTCTCTGCCCCATGAAAAATTGTGTAGTATCGCAGGAAATTAACTCAAAAAATTTAGAATAATTGCCCATCCCTGAGCTAGACAGAAAAGCCCACTGCTGTCCCTGGCACTGTTCCTACCTCTTACTCTTATCCACTGAGGCAGGAGAGCAGTTAATATCCTGTCCACAACAAGAACAGGACTAAGACTCCCAGCAATCACCTGACCTCTTACACACACTCAATGCGAGACCTGTCTTTGACTGGGTGAACTGAACAACTGTGAACCCACCAGATAGCTGAGTAATCTGTCTAGGTCAATTTGTCTGAGGCGGCCCCCATGTCTTTCTTTCCCTCTCTAACTTCACCCCGTCTCTCGATAATATAAGTGACAACCACTAGCTCTTTATACAGTAGAGAGCCGAGCCATGAGTTAAGTTTACCTTGGGGACCTGTGTGTGGATGTGTTCCCCCTCACTGGGATTGGAACTCATCCACACAGTGGCAATCCATCACCCCTCTCATTTCCACCCACACCACAATCACATGCCCACGAATTAACCTAATGCACCTCAAGTAAGCAGATTGGAGTCCAGGCTTTAACCCTCTTGGTCGGTTCAGGCAGGAGCTCAGCCCAGGAGGGAGGTTTAAGGGAATAACGGATGGTTTAAGGCTTCAGCAAAGGCTATTTTTGAGCCCTCAGAACCAATGTGAAATACTGTTACGTGACGTGACATTGGTTAATGCCCACAAAGCTCAGATAAAGCGGGATATTTGTCTGGTATCTGGACGCGTTAAATAAAAAGCTTATTTCATTTATTTTTTGTCCACTGTTAGGTTTTAAAGCATAATTTGATCCCTTTTCTCATAACTATATTCTGTTCCCATTTTTTACACCCAAGGACATTGCATGGTTGTCCCGTTACCCTCCCCATTTAGCATAAAGATTATATTTTTATTGCTTTAATTGACACCTGTCCCGAAATATCAGACTGTCACAGGAGAGTAGCATATCACGTAACTTGACAGAAGTCAAATCATATAATTTGCCTTTATTTTCGAACTAAATACCTGCCATTGTATCAGTTCAAAGCTAGTGTATAGCTCGGCTTATCTGATTGATAAGTGAAATCAATGAGTAACACATTTGACTTTGTTACAGGTTCAAGTGTTTGGGAGTTTCAGCACGGGCCTCTATCTGCCAACCAGGTAAGCTGTTTGATTCAGGTAATGGAGTACATAACGGCCTTCCTATCATAATCTCTCTTATAGTGTGTTGGTGATATGTGTGTTGACTCATAACCTGCAGACCCTGCGGATATAACCGCGGGGCGGTCGGGTTTAGCGTCATGAAATATTGTGTGGATGAAGGGTGGGTGGTGGATTGAATAGAGAAAACAATATCTTAAAAAATCCGGGTTAGTGCCGGTTGTGGGCCTCAGATTTACCTTTTCACATATACTTGGGCGGTTGTGGATGGGTTATTAGCAATAGCTGGCAGGTGAACAAACAGCTGACCCGGGCACCATTAGTGAGTGTAAACTGACCCGTAACCCAATGAGTTCCAACTTATTGCTGGTGTGTTTTGGACTTGATTACAGCCTTGAGTCTTCTTGGGTATGACGCTTACAAGCTTAGCACACCTGTATTTGGGTAGTTTCTCCCATTCTTTGCAGATCCTCTCAAGCTCTGTCAGGTTGGATGGGAAGCGTTGCCGCACAGCTATTTTCAAGTCTCTCCAGAGATGTTAAATTGGGTTCAAGCCCAAGCAGGGCCACTCAAGGACATTCAGATACTTGTCCTGAAGCTACTCCATTTGTTGTCTTGGCTGTGTGATTAAGGTCGTGGTCCTATTGGAAGGTGAACCTTCGCACTTGTCTGAGGCCGTGAGTGCTCTGGAACAGGTTTTCATCAAGGATCTCTCTCTACTTTTCTCCGTTGGTCTTTGCTTCGATCCTGACTAGTCTCCCAGTCCCTGTCGCATAAAAACATCACAACATGATCCTGCCACCACCATGCTTCACCGTAGGGCTGGTGCCATGTTTCCTTCAGACGTAACGCTTGACATTCAGGCCAAAGAGTTCAATCTTGCTTTCATCAGACCAGAGAATCTTATTTCTCATGGTCTGAGTCTTTTGGTGTCTTTTAGCAAACTCCAAGTGGACTTTCATGTGCCTTTTTACAGAGTGGCAGCTTCTGTCTGGCCACTCTACCATAAAGACGGCAGCGTAGCCTAGTGGTTAGAGTGTTGGACTAGTAACCGGAAGGTTGCGAGTTCAAACCCCCAAGCTGACAAGGTACAAATCTGTCGTTCTGCCCCTGAACAGGCAGTTAACCCACTGTTCCCAGGCCGTCATTGAAAATAAGAATGTGTTCTTAACTGACTTGCCTGGTTAAATAAAGGTTTAAAAAATTTAAAAAAAAGACCTGATTGGTTGAGTGCTGTAGAAATGGAAGAACCTTCCAGAAGGACAACCATCTCCACAGAGGAGCTCTATCAGAGTAACCATCGGGTTAGGGCCGCCTTGGTCAGGGCCTCCTCCGACCAAGGCCCTTCTCCGATTGCGCAGTTTGCCCAGGTGGCCTGTTCTAGGATGAGTCTTAGTGGTTCCAAACTTCTTCCTTTTAAGAATGATGGAGGCCACTGTGTTCTTGTGGACTTTCAATGCTGCAGAAATGTTTTGGGCACCCTTCCCCAGATCTGTGCCCCAAAACAATCCTGTCTCGGAGCTCTGGCCTGCACTGTCAACTGTGGGACCTTATATAGACAGGTGTGTGCCTTTCCAAATCATGTCCAATCAATTGAATTTACCACAGGTGGACTCCAAGTTGTAGAAACATCTCAAGGATGATCAATGGAAACAGGATGCACCGGAGTTCAATTTCAAGTCTCATAGCCAAGGGTCTGAATACTTATGTAAACAGGTATTTCAGTTTAAAAATGAATACATTTGCCAAATGTATGGGGTTAAACTACAAAAACTACCCACTGGGCAAAAATGGGTTTAATCAACGTTTCCAAGTAATTAAAAAAAAGAATCTGTGATTACGTTGAATCAACATGGAAAACTGATTAGATTTTTAAAAACTGTAGTTAGTCTTTCCCTATCACTGCAACTCCCGTACGGACTCGGGAGAGGCAAATGTCGAGAGCCATGCATCCTCCGAAACAAAACCCAACCAAGCCGCACTGCTTCTTGACTCAAATTCAAATGTATTGGTCACAGACACATGGTTAGCGAAATGCTTGTGCTTCTAGTTCCGACAATGCAGTAATGTCTAACAGATAATCAAAACAATTCATAACTACGTTATACACACACATTTAAAGGGATGAATAAGAATATATAAATATATGGATGAGCGATGGCCTTGCGGCATAGGCAAGATGTAGTAGATGGTATAGAATACAGTATATACATATGAGATGAGTAATGTAGGATATGTAAACATTAACGTGACTAGTGATACTTTTTTTTTTTTTCATTTATTAAAGTGGCCAGAGATTTGAGTCTGTATGTAGGCAGCAGCCTCTCTGTTAGTGATGGCTATTTAACAGTCTGATGGTCCTGAGATGGAAGCTGTTTCTCAATCTCTCGGTCCTAGCTTTGATGCACCTGTACTAGAGATCGACCGATTAATCGGAATAATTTCTAGTTTTCATAACAATCAGCAATTGCCATTTTTTGACACCTGATTAATGCAGATTACATTGCACTCCCTGAGGAGACTGTGTGGCAGGCTGACTACCTGCAGCAAGCTGCCAAGGTAAGGTGTTAGCTAGCATTAAACTTACCTTATATAAAACAATCGATCTTAACATAATCACAAGTTAACTACACATGGTTGATGATATTACTAGTTTATCGAGCTTGTCCTGCGTATTGCCTGCTAACATGAATTTCTTTTTAACTAAATTGTGTCACTTCTCTTGCGTTCTGTGCAACAGGGTATATGCAGCAGTTTGGGCCACCTGGCTCATTGCGAATGGTGTGAAGACCATTTCTTTCTAACAAAGACAGCCAAATTCGCCTAACGGGAGATGATTTAACCAAAGCGCAAAAGCACAATCGTTGCACTAATGTACCTAACCATAAACATCAATGCCTTAAAATCAATACACAGAAGTATATTTTTTAAAACCTGCATATTTAGTTAAAAGAAATTCATGTTAGCAGGCAATATTAACTAGGCAAATTGTGTCACTTCTCTTGCGTTCATTGCACGCAGAGTCGGGGTATATGCAACAGTTTGGGCCGCCTGGCTTGTTGCGAACTAAAATGCCAGTTTGTACATAATTATGACATAACATTGAAGGTTGTGCAATGTAACAGCAGTATTTAGACTGATGGATGCCACCCATTAGATAAAATATGGAACGGTTCCATATTTCACTGAAAGAATAAACGTTTTGTTTTTGAAATGATAGTTTCTGGATTTGACCATATTAATGACCTACGGCGTGTATTTATGTGTTATTATAATTAAGTCTATGATTTGATAGAGCAGTCTGACTGAGCGGTGGAAGGTAGCAGCAGGCTTGTAAGCATTCATTCAAACAGCACTTTCCTGCATTTTGCCAGCAGCTCTTCGCAATGCTTCAAGCATTGCACTGTTTATGACTTCAAGCCTATCAACTCCTGAGATTAGGCTGGCAATACTATAGTGCCTATAAGAACATCCAATAGTCAAATGTATATGAAATACAAATGGTACAGAGAGAAATAGTCCTATAATAACTACAACCTAAAACTTCTTACCTGGGAATATTGAAGACTCATGTTAAAAGGAACCACCAGCTTTCATATGTTCTGAGCAAGGAACTAAAACGTTAGCTTTCTTACATGGCACATATTGCACTTTTACTTTCTCCAACACTTTGTTTTTGCATTATTTAAACCAAATTGAACTTGAATTAAATGTTTCATTATTTATTTGAGACTAAATAGATTTTATTGTTGTATTATATTAAGTTAAAATAAGTATTCATTGTTCGTTCAGTATTGTTGTAATTGTCATTATTATATTTATATATAATAATATAATATATATAATATATATAATATATATATATATATATATATATATATATATATATATAATTATATATATATATACATATTTATATACATATACATATATTTATATCATATACATATACATATTTATATATTTATATATATATATTTATATATATATATATTTATATATATATATAAATATATATGTATATATATATATGTATATAAATATATATATATGTATATGTATGTATATATGTAAATATAACCCGGACGACGCTGGGCCAATTGTGCGCCACCCCATGGGTCTCCCGGGTGCAGCCGGCTGCAACAGAGCCTGGATTCGAACCAGGATTTCTAATGCCACAGCGAGCACTGCGATGCAGTGCCTTAGACCACTGCACCACTCGGGAGGCCCATAGAAATGTATTTTTTAAACAAGATCCGATGACTGGTGAATGTTTTTGTTGATTTCACATTTAATTTACCTTAGTTGACTAGATGTTTAACTGACGTCTGTGTCAACTTTGTAAGCTCTTAGGCCTTTTCTACGCATGCCTTTCCTACACACTAAGCTGTATTTGGTATTCAGACATGCCTTATTCATTCGCTTAATGTCAATATGATTTGTGTTTTGCATCATATAATGCAAAATGGATCATACCGGCTGTATTTATGTATGTTTTAAGTTATACATCTTAAACTTGAATTCTGACATGCTAAACATTTTGGGACTATATCAGCAATGGACTAATGAAACAAATACCAAAATATTGTTTTTGGGTGGAGTTTTCCTTTAAGTTCAAGGTCAAAATACATACGCATAGAGAGAAGTGCATAAAAAGATAATAATTATACATTTACGCACGTTTAACTGTGTTCAGAATTCACCCCTTTGTGAGTGGTTATATGGAGAAAGAGTGATGTGGCTGGCCATGGTATAATTATTTGCCTTTGTTTTTTGGGATTAAGGCTGTGGTCATTTATCGCTGCTGATCCAAAGCCTTTTTTAACCTTGTTTCTTGACGAGCCAGACTGCTCTCCGCTCCGACGACACACACACACACACACACACACACACTGTAACTGGGGACTCTGGATTAGTGACAATAAGCTGTGTGTGAAAGTGAACTGGAGAGTCCTCTCTTCAGATCCGAATGTGATGTTGCTCTGACCTCTACTACTTACTCCACTTCCTAGTGACATCGATCTGGTGGTGTTTGGGAACTGGGAAAACCTGCCCCTTTGGACCCTGGAAGAGGCCCTGCGGAAGAAAAACGTGACTGACGAGAACTCCATCAAAGTGCTGGACAAGGCCACGGTATGTTTGTATTTGTATTAATTATGGCAGCAGCTACTCTTTCTGTGGTCCAGCAAAATGAAGGCAGTTATACATTTTTTTAAACATTACAATACATTTGCAACAAATTTCACTACATATTTAGTGTGTGCCCTCAAGCTCTTACTCTACTACCACATATATCTACAACACAAAAACCATCTGTACCTGTGTGTGTATAGTGCATATGTTATCATGTGTGTGTATGCATGCATCTCTGCCTTGTGTTGCTTCACAGTCCCCGCTGTTCGGTAAGGTGTATTTTTTAAAATCTGTTTTTTAATTTTACTGCTTGCATAAATTACTTGATGTGGAATAGTTCCATGTAGTCATGGCTCTATGTAGTACTGTGTGCCTCCCATAGTCTGTTCTGGACTTGGGGACTGTGAAGAGACCTCTGGTGGCATGACTTGTGGGGTATGCATGGGTGTCAGCTCTGTGCATTCAATATGTTAATACTTATCACAAATACAAGTAATGACGAAGTCAATCTCTCCTCCACATTATAATGTAAGCTCTCTGTGTACATCCAAGGGCCAGCCGTGCTGCCCTGTTCTGAGCCAATTTCAATCCCAAGTCCCTCTTTGTGTTACCTGACCACACGACTGAACAGTAGTCCAGGTGCGACCAAACTAGGGCCTGTAGGACCTGCCTAGTTGATAGTGCTGTTAAGAATGCAGAGAAGCGCTTTATTATGGACAGACTACTCCCCATCTTAGCTACTGTTGTGTCAATATGTTTTGACCATGACAGTTTACAATCCAGGCTTACTCCAAGCAGTTTAGTTTCCTCAACCTTCTCAATTACCACATTATTCATTACAATATTTGTTCTAGGGTTTAATGAATGATTTGTCCCAAATACAATGCTTTTAGTTTTTGAAATATTTAGGACTAACTTATTAATTGTCAACAAGCTCTTTGTTAAATGTTGCAGTCATTTCAGTCACTGTGGTAGCTGACGTGTATAGTGTTGAGTCATCTGCATGTTCTGCATGCATACTAACTGCAGTGTGTCATTGCCTCCAGTGACTGTATGTGTAAATCCATCCTCATCACTATGTTCCAGGTACCCATCATCAAGTTGACAGACTTCCGCACAGAGGTGAAGGTGGACATCAGCTTCAATGTGAAGAACGGAGTCAAAGCTGCCCTTCTCATCAAAGACTACAAAAAAGTGAGTGAAGCAGGCATCTCTTATTCAGGATACATTACGTAATGCAGTCCGGTAAAAGAGCTAGCTGATGAAACAGGCTTGACAGTTAGCAAGCATAGATTGTTGTACAACACTCCTTCCGTGGCCTCTAACTGCACTTTAATGCTAGTAAAACGAAATGCATGATTTTCAACCGATCGCTGCCCGCACCCGCCAGCCCAACACAAGCATCACTACTCTGGACGAATCTGACTTAGAATATGTGGACAAATTTAAATACCTAGGTGTCTGGCTAGGTTGTAAACTCTCTTTCCAGACTCACATTAAGCATCTAGAATCGGCTTCCTATTTCACAACAAAGCATCCTTCTCTCATGCTGCCAAACATACCCTCGTAAAACTGACTATCCTGCCGATCATTGACTTTGGCGATTTCATTTACAAAATAGCATCCAACACTACTCAGCAAATTGCATGCAGTCTATCGCAGTGCCATCTGTTTAGTCACCAAAGCCCCATATACTACCCACCATTGTGACCTGTATGCTCTCGTTGGCTGATCCTAGCCACATTATTGTTGCCAAACCCACTGGCTCCAGGTCATCTATAAGTCTTTGCTAGGTAAAGCCCGGCCTTATCTCAGCTCACTGGTCACCATAGCATTACCCACCCGTAGCACGCGTTCCAGCAGGTATATTTCTCGGGTCATCCCCAAAGACAACACTCCCTTTTGGCTGCCTTTCCTTCCAGTTCTCTGCTGCCAATGACTGGAACAAATTTCAAAAATCACTGAAGTTGGAGACTTATATCTGCCTCTCTAACTTTAAGTGTCAGCTGTCAGAGCTGCTTACCGATCGCTGCAGCTCTACACAGCCTATCCTGAAATAGCCCATCCAACCAACTACCTACCTCATCCCCATATTTGTTTTTGTTTTTCTGCTCTTTTGCACACCAGTATTTCTACTTGCACATCCTCATCTACACATATCACTCCAGTGTAAATTGCTAAATTGTAATTACTTTGCCACTATTGGCCTATTTCCCTCCTTACTTAATTTGCACACACTGTATGCAGATTTTTCTATTGTGTTATTGACTGTACATTTGTTTATCCCATGTGTAACTGTGTTTTTGTCGCTCTGCTTTGCTGTATCTTGGCCAGGTCGCAGTTGTAAATGAGAACTTGTTCTCAACTGGCCTACCTGGTAAAATAAAAGTTGTATATTTATGTCAGGTTTTTTGGGGTTCTGACGGAGGTGATGGTAGCTAATACACTTAACTACGTCTCCTCAGTCCCTCAATCCAGCCATACCCAATGTCCTAGTCTGAGACATTCCCCTCTCGAGGGCACTATAACCATGGGTTTCTTTTGTCCATAAGAAATACCCAGTGCTTCCGAAGTTGGTTCTGGTGCTGAAGCAGTTCCTGCTCCAGAGGGATCTGAATGAGGTTTTCACTGGAGGGATCGGCTCCTACAGCCTTTTCCTTATGGCTGTCAGCTTCCTGCAGGTGAGAGACTTCTGCTATTCTCTCAAGTAGCCCACACACACAGTGCAGGATAGATCGCATCTAACATTAGAATAATTTACTGTCCATAATAGACTTTTGACACATTTTAAGTCTTTCTCATTCAGTGAACTAAGATGATTTGGCTTGTTCTTCTATGCAATTGACCTCTTATCCTGTGCCCTTGTATTTCAGCTTCACTACAGAGAAGATGCCTGCAGCCCCAATGCCAACGTGGGCGTTCTCCTTATAGAGTTCTTTGAGCTCTATGGGCGCCACTTCAACTACCTGAAGACGGGCATCCGGATCAAAGATGGTGGTAGCTATGTGGCCAAAGATGAGTTTCAGAAGAACACTGACCTCTACAGGCCCTCCATGCTCTTCATTGAAGACCCCCTAGCACCAGGTAACAATGCCTTCCGTTCAGCATGGGAACACTTGCACAGGTGATACCTAATTTTAGCACTGTGACATCAGTCAACTACTGATAACACTGAACCTAAGAATCTATCACACACTTTAACGGCCATGAATAAGACAGCTAGAGGTCCCAGGTGCCCATAGCAAAGGGTGAAATATTAGACAGTGTCTGAAATCAGTCTCTTCCCAAATAGAGATGATCTAAGCATGCCTCTTGCCTCCTGCAGATAACGACGTTGGCCGCAGCTCATACGGTGTGTTGCAGGTGAAGCAGGCCTTTGACTATGCCTACGTAGTGCTCAACCACGCCGTATCGCCCATCGCCAAGTACTACCCAAACAACGAGTGTGAGAGGTAAGGAGATGGTGAGCTAGGGCTCGCTTTAACCAACGACAGCTCTCACATTCTTTGGCAGCTATTATTTACTAAATACTCTGTTGATATTTGCAATATGTCCTATTTTCTTTCCTCCAGTATACTTGGCAGAATAATTCGGGTGACCCAGGAAGTGGCTGAATACAGGGACTGGATCACCAAGCTCTGGGGACCACAGTCTCAGAATGAACCTACCCTGAATGGTATGTTTTCACAGTACTACTGTGAGTCTAGACATGGTCTCAGATCTAACGAGGTGATAGTCAGTGTGTTTGAGGGGATCAGTTTCAATAAGGCAAGGTTCAAAATTGGTCATCTTTATTATGTTTTAAGTAGTTTGGGATCCAAGGTGATTTGTAGATCAGTGAAGTGCGACTGCTATTTAGTCGATCTAAAACACATTGTCTTACCACTGTTTGTCCATGTGCTGCTGTTGTAGGAAATGATGTCACACTGTTAGTGAAGCCTCAGCAGCTGGACGAGTGCAACAACAACCTGACGGAGGAGGTGACTGCATCTCGCAGCAAGTCCTCTTCCAACTCCTCCTCATTAGTGTCATCCTCATCCTCCACGGTATCCAGTTCCAGCGACGTTGAGTTTTGTTACACAAACACACCATGTGTGCACACTAAAACTACTATCTGAGGAAGTCAACTCTTAACACTACATTTATTGCAATGCACCCATTGGTTGCTGACCTGATTTACTGAGTTGTGATTGGTTGTCTCCAGGATTCTGACGGGACGCCCTGTAAGACAGTGAAGCAACTGCCTGGACGGGGCTCCAGCGCCCACAGAGAATCCTCAGGTGGCGTGACCAATCACAGAACACAGAGCCACACCACCAGCACTCCTACTGACAACAAGGGGGGCAAGGTAGGGTCAGCTTGACGAAGCCAAAGTCAACCACTGAAAAACTCTGTTACTGTACCTACAAATGCCTTGAACTTTTATGACCTGAGCATTACAACACTGTCGGTACATAGATAACCTTTTAGATTTTACATTTCAATGGCACATATAGGCCTACCAGTGATATGTTTACTTTCATTCATCTATCTACTGATCTAACTAGGTGTGTGTCTGTCTTGTTTCCCAGGCCAGGTTGTTCCGCTCGTCCAGTAAAAACACCCACCACGTCCAGCAGAACTCGTCCTCATCCAACATCAAGAGCCACCCGAGCAGCAAGCCACACTACCAGGGCAACAGCAAGAAGAGGAAACCTCAGCAGCACTCAGAGGCCCAGGACCTCTGCAGATAGGACTGTCTTGGTCTGCTCTGTGACAGACTGACTGTCCCACTTCTGCTGCCAGACCACGTACTGACTGAGGAGTATTAAGGATCTTCCTTCTCTGAAGCGACATGCATCTTTTTATAGCTGAAAAATAACCCAAAAAAAGAGATGGGAAATGCTGGGGCTTAGTTCTAGAAAGAAATGTGTATTTTCTTCCTACGTTCTACAGTGGAGCTACACACCACTTCCAGTACCTACAAATCTTGCCTTTTACCATAGCGCCATCTGGTGTTTGAGGAATAAGTGTCTGGAAAGTCATGTGGACTGCGCAATACCTGGAACTTGGCTGGCGAACATACTTCAGCAAGAAAAGTTTTTTTTTTAAATAATAAAATACACAAATAACAAATGTACAAAATATTATATTGAAGAAGAAAAATGTACACAGATTGACAGACAACCTCAAAATGCAATCTGTAAGTAGAGACGATGACTTAATGTTTTTGTTGATGGAAGGATATTTTTTGGTTGTGTCAGCAGATTATACAAAGATTTGTACAAAAAGAAACATGTGGAAAAATCTTTTTGGGTAAAAATGATCACAAATGTACTTTTTACAGGATAATACTGATTCAAGGCAAATGTAGATGTACACATTTGCCTGCTAATCGTGAGTAGTGGCAGGTTTGTGTTTCATTGCCAACATAAAATCATCAGCATTCTATTTCTACTTGGCTGCTCTCTCTGAATGTGTTTGACAGGCTTCTTTCCAAATTATACCCCCTTCCCTATATAGTACACTACTTTCACTAAATAGGGAATTAGGGTGCCATTTGGGATGCACGGACAGAGTGTTAACAGTGTCAGGTAATGCGCACACAGCCCAATGGATTACTGGTTGGCTGGGGACAAATCACTCATTCATACACACAGCTCTATACACCAGCATGTTTTTAGTTTTCCCAGACTCATAGAATTACAGTTAGAGGACATAATGATTTTAGAAAAAGTCTACAATATATGTCAAAGATCCATAGGTGTGGGAGGTAATATTCTCCCATGTATTTATTGTTATATGAATATATAGTTACTATACACGTTATGCGTATTAACACTAGAGACTCTTGTGTCACATATTTGGATGGGACTAGTGGAAGTATAATTGGTCAGGTACAGTACCAATGTTGATGTTTTCCCTTTCAGTGATGAGTGACCAAGTTAGTTTGGAAACCATTTTATGAGTCATGGGCCATTTTGTTTTAATATGTGGCTGGTCTACTTCAAAAGGGAGCTGAGGTTTTGGTTGGTTTTGTTTTTGTTCAGAATATAATGTCAACAACCCCTTGCTGAAATGTCCGCTATGGCAACCTCTGATTGCAGTTCCACAACTGACCTGTAGATGGTGGCATTACTCAACTCCTTTTTCACAACTGGCCTGTAGATGGTGGCATTACTCAACTCCTTTTTCACAACTGGCCTGTAGATGGTGGCATTACTCAACTCCTTTTTCACAACTGGCACCTGCATACTGCATTTATACATTTTCAGCATCTTACAGTCAAGCATTCAATCCCTTGACTTTATCCACATTGTTACATTACAGCCTTATTCTAAAATGTAATAAATTGCCCCCCAAGTCTACACACAACTCATAATGACAAAGCAAAAACTGAAATAACATTTCCATAAGTATTCAGACCCTTTATTCAGTACTTTTGTTGAAGTACTTTTGGCAGCGATTTACAGCCTTGAGTCTTGGGTATGCACACCTGTATTTGGGTAGTTTCTCCCATTTCTTCTTTGCAGGTCCTCAGGCGCTGTCAGGTTGGATGGGGAGCGTAGCTGCACAGCTATTTTCAGGTCTGTGCAGAGATGTTCGATCGGGTTCAAGTCTGGGCTCTGGCCTGGTCACTCAAAAGACATTCAGAGACTTGTCCCGAGGCCACTCCTATGTTGTCTTGGCTGTGTGCTTAGGGTCCTGTTGGAAAGTGAACCTTCGCCCCCGTTTGAGGTCCTGAGTGCTCTGGAGCAGGTTCATCGAGGATCTTTCTGTTCTTTGCTCTGTTAATCTTTCCCTCGAGCCTGACTAGTCTCCCAGTCCCTGCTGCTGAAAAACATCCCCACAGCATGATGCTGCCACCACCATGCTTCACCATAGGGAGGGTGCCAGGTTTCTTCCAGACGTGACGCTTGGCATTCAGGCCAAAGAGTTCAATATTGGTTTCATCAGACCAGAGAATCTTGTTTATCTAGTCCTTGAGGTGCCTTTTGGAAAACTCCAAGCGGGCTATCATGTGCCCTTTACTGAGGAGTGGCTTCCGTCTGGCCACTCTACCATAAAGGCCTGATTGGTGGAGTGTTGTAGACTTCTGGAAGGTTCTCCCATCTACACAGAGGAACTCGAGAGCTCTGTCAGAGTGACCATCGGGTTCTTGGTCACCTCCCTGAGTAAGGCACTTCTCCCGATTGCTCCGTTTGGTTGGGCGGCCAGCTCTAGGAAGAGACTTGGTGGTTCCAAACTTCTTCCATTTAAGAATGAAGGAGGCCACTATGTTCTTGGGGACATTCAATGCTGAACAAAAATAATGTTTGTACCCTTGACACAGTCCTGTCTCTGAGCTCTATGGACAATTCCTTTGACCTCATGGTCCACCTCACAGGTGGACTCCAGTCAAGTTGTAGAAATATGGATGATCAATGGAAACAGGATGCACCTGAGCTCAATTTTGGGTCTCAAAGCAAAGGGTCTGTTTTGCTTTGTTATTGTGGTATTGTGTGTAGATTTTTTAGAATAAGGCTGTAACAAAATGTGGAAAATCATTTTCGAATGCACTGTGTGTGCACGAGCTAAGCACTGTTTCCCAACCTTGGTCCTCGAGGATCCCCAACAGTACACCGTTTTGTTGTAGCCCTTGACAAACAACTCATTGAGGGCTTGATGGGAAAGGGGGATACCTAGTCAGTTGTACAACAATTCATTCAACTGAAATGTGTCTTCCACATTTAACCCAACCCCTCAGGGGTGCGGGGGGCTTCCATAATTGACATCCACATCTTCGGCATCTGAGGAACAGTGGGTTAACTGCCTTGCTCAGGGGCAGAACGACCAATTATAATTTTTTACCTTGTGAGCTCGTGGATTTGATCCAGCAACCTTTCAGTTACTGGCTCAACACTAACCACTAGGCTACCTGCCTGACGATTAGTTGAATCAGGTGTGCTTGTCCAGGGTTACAATACTGTTAGGGGTACTAAAGGACCAGGATTACAATACTGTTAGGAGTACTAAAGGACCAGGATTACAATACTGTTAGGAGTACTAAAGGACCAGGATTACAATACTGTTAGGAGTACTAAAGGACCAGGGTTACAATACTGTTAGGAGTACTAAAGGACCAGGATTACAATACTGTTAGGGGTACTAAAGGACCAGGATTACAATACTGTTAGGGGTACTAAAGGACCAGGATTACAATACTGTTAGGGGTACTAAAGGACCAGGATTACAATACTGTTAGGGGTACTAAAGGACCAGGATTACAATACTGTTAGGAGTACTAAAGGACCAGGATTACAATACTGTTAGGGGTACTAAAGGACCAGGATTACAATACTGTTAGGGGTACTAAAGGACCAGGATTACAATACGGTTAGGGGTACTAAAGGACCAGGATTACAATACTGTTAGGGGTACTAAAGGACCAGGATTACAATACTGTTAGGGGTACTAAAGGACCAGGATTACAATACTGTTAGGAGTACTAAAGGACCAGGATTACAATACTGTTAGGAGTACTAAAGGACCAGGGTTACAATAATGTTAGGGGTACTAAAGGACCAGGGTTGGGAACCATGATCCACTGGCTGTAATTACAATTATACACATAGGAAAGTCTTAATTTTAGCAAATATGTTAGACAACATATTTGGTCATTTTTAGATGGTTAAATATTGTCCTGGGAAAGTACAGTTTGGGCCTAAATGCAGTATATATCGGCTAATCTGTGAATTTGATTTGACACTTAGGGAACACAAGTCATCTGTGCCATCACAATCTGTAATCATATCTTCTCACTGCAAATACTTCAACAAAACTGTATCGACTCATCCCAATTGTAGTTAATACAGCTATTCAAATCCATGCAATAAAATCCACAGTACAATAATTGAAACTCCTGGTGAATGTTCTTTTTAAGGTATATTGCTGCTCCCTGGTGTCATTCCTGCACCCCTAACAGGGAGGAAGGGTAACGGAATAGATGTAAAGACAAAATCATGCAAGCAACACCAATCTGGGGAGACATGTGGGCTGTGTTTACACAGGCAGCACAATTCTGATAAGTTTGTTCACTAATCTGATCATAATTGAAAAAAATATTGATGTGAAAAGATGATTTGTCAGAAGGCCAATTAGTGTGTGTGTGTGGGGGGGGGGTGTAACTGGGCTTGCATGTATAAACACAGGACATGTCTACCCTGATAGGTGTTGCTTTCTTTATCTAGTGGTTTAAGTAGATTTATTTTATTGGGAACGTGTTCACACAGCACAGAAGACAAAGTGCAATGCTGCTATGTAGACTGGCAGATGTCCCTCACTACCATGATGAGCTGTATTTCACACAGTGAGACGGATTTGATTCATATTCCCCCAGTTGTTACATAATTGTGCAACTCATAAACGCCTAACAATCAGTTAATACCTGAGAGTGGAATGGCTTTGGCAAAACCGATAACTATCTTCTGTTCACTCTTAAATGTGGGTGTGAGTACATCGTAGCTACTTGATGATCATCTTTTCCGCATTCAAAAGCAAGTCCTCAAGAGCGCACGCAGAATGCACACGGGGACCCAGAGAACATTTCGCTCGCGGTGGAACTAAACTTGCAGAGTGGACAAGAGAATAATTCGTCCACCACGAACTCGTCTCTAGAATACGTTCATTCTATATTTGGAGACAACCGGTATACGTTTGCCTACAACAGGTAAAACGCATTCTTAATTTGGGTTTGCGCTAGTGTTACTACGATGTAAACTACTGAGATGAATTTTATTTTTGTGGTGCGCTACCCCAGTGTAAAAAGTTGCACATTTCAAAGTATGTTGTCTATACGTGTTACAATGTTGGTTTTAATGTAGCCTACGAATCCCACTACATATCGCAGTCTCACCTTCGCTTTACGTAAGTACTAAGTAGAGAGGTAGTACATTGTAGGGGGTAACCAGTCGGTCTCGTGCAGGGCTGCCCAATTCCGGCCTTAATGGGCCGAAACACTTCTGGTTTTTATCCTCCCAATCATGGACTCATTCAGACCTGGGACACCAGCTGAGTACAATTTAACTACCAGGTAGAAACAAAAAACATAAGTGTTTCGGCCCCCAGGACCGGAATTGGGCATGCCTGGTCTAAAGAACAGAAACTAATAAAAGTGTATCTCGTTTGAAGACCGTTGAATCAACTTTACCTTGTCCTCTTAAATAAGTGGGGACCTACCTTTTTGTATTGTAGCGCATTATAAAAAAATATTTGCCTAAGGACACATCTAATAATCTACTCAACCTAAAATCAGTTTCTGATCTGCACAATGGTAGCCTATATAATAATAATTATAGGCATATTTATCAAAATATAGAGAACCAGATCTGTAGTGTCTGTGACATGTCCATCTAAAAACGATCCCATTAAGAAATAATAAAGGTTATGTTTTTAAATATGCAGCAGTATCTCGTTTAAGAATTTTATTTCAAGGGTTTATCCCCTGATATTTACCCTTTCAGCTAATCAGGTTCTCTTTGTTTCTCAGTGGTCTGCCCATGGGAGATAAACATGATAAATCTTCTGCTTATTCCATACAAAAACAGGGAATCTGAAAGCCGCGTGTGTTTCGTCACATAATAATACCATATGTTACAATTAGAAATACAGTGAGTGGTGTGCATTGATTTGCCCCTTATGGCCTCAAAATCGGAGAGTATTACTGTATTTGACTCATAAAAATTGTTGAAAGAATGAAAAAGAACATCTGAGGTTCTCCCTCTTAGTAGGCTACCAAAAATTGTATTCATGAGATTGAGCAAGGTTTATTTTTCTGGAAAAGAGCCTAGTTTAAAGATTACATTTACTGGGGGCATAAATTGGGCATTTCCTAACCCACATTTGTAGACCGAGGAGTCTAGACCGAGCAGTAGAACACTATACCACTGTGTGACGCGTTTACCGACATGTGCCTGTTTGGCAACGCTTTGGTCAGATAGTTCTGATTCGGAATGCATCGGCGAACGGTGCCCAGGAAATAATTAAATCCAATTGTTAGACGCTACCAGCTCTTCCTCCAAAGAAAAACCAAACATGGATTCCATGTTGTTCTCGCGTTGCACGTTCAGTCTGTGTTTCACACCTGTTTATCCTAGCTAATCAGCCTTGCAATACCGGTAACATGCTTGGTCTAGAAACCGGGCTAAGTAATATCTTTGTTTGTGCTCTGATGAACTGTCACTGTAGCAGACAGACCAGTAATGAACTCAGCGCAGATCAAATATTCTGGTCTACAAGAGCTTTCGATTTGTGAGGAATGGTTTTTGGCTTGACCTTCAGTGGTGATTTCACAGGTAAAGAGCAAAATGGGTGTTTACCTGTTATATAAAATCTTAAAGAACAATATACTGTTCCGGTTATGGACAGCATGAATGCTGCTATCATCATGCAATCTTATTCGGTAAACAATAAGGAGCGCTGACATATTTTCCCCCCATATAATTAAATTGGAAAAAAACAACTGGCTATGTATGAATGTGGATTTAAACAGGCTTATGCAAGTTACAGTGAACGTGTCTCATCCTTTGCCACACAGCTGGGTGTAACAGCTGGCCACTGCAGACTGTAGTGCCTTCAACTTGGGTCAGAATGGGGCATTGGCACAACGCCAACAGCACCATCCTCAGTCCGCGTCATTTCCCTTGTGTGGTGAATTGCATATAATATAAAACTGCGTGCTGACTAAAACAATGAGTTGATTTATTCAAAACACACTTTCTAGGTGAGTAATGACATTTATGTAGCAGATGTATTGTTTGTTTTGGTAGAGGATTTATTCCTCTCTATGGTATGTCTGGTTGTAAAAAATGATTTATTTGTAGTGTGCCGCTTGGCAAGTTGTGTTCTGGGCTTATTGAAGCCATTTCAATATCTCTTATGTCAAACAGCTCCGCCTGCACTAGCAAAGAAGAACCATCTGCATATAGATGTCACCAGTGCATACATTGGGCTTTGTATATGCTATGTGTATCATTTGGCTGATTACATCACTAACCCATTGTCATTTTGACTCGGTAGTTATGGAAAGGCTGGTACTTTTGATAGATTTGACAGTTTGACTAGTTGGAGCGGAGCAGAGCAGGCCTCAGTACTACACTGAAGAACACGTCTACACTGGCTGGACAGATGCCAGGTTCTCCATCCTCATTGAGAGTTTTGTGTTGAATCTCTAATCATTGTTTTGCCTCAGTTGTTTTTCCTACATCGTGGGGTGTTTGTCCTGTATGTCTCTGTCTCACCCTGTTTGTTTGCGTGCCGGACCATATTGCAGGCAAATATTCTGATTTGTCAGCAATTATTAACTTTCCTAAAATCCTAAAATCCTTTTAGGGGCCTGATTTTCAAGGGGGAGAAATATATTTAAGAGTTCGGCTGTTGATTCCACTGGATCGGAGGAAGAATTATATTCAACTGGGTCATGGAACCTACAGTATGGGTGAAGACACGATGAGGAACATGCTGTATGCTGCGCCATGTTGAATTCAACATCTTTCCATTGGTGGTAAAGACAGTACAGACAGTGAAGATATACAGGCAGTTACAACAGGAAGTGAAAGTGTCTGTTTGCAGTGTCTCTTGAGAACGGGGGTCGCCACAATCTGTCAGAGCCACCAACATGTACACACACTCTCCACTACTAGCTCTCCTGTGTGGAAGACTAGTGCCGCTCCTCCACCTCCTGGAACCCCTGAGTGTTTCAAATGCTCCATTTGCTTTAGTGCTCCCTCTGCTTCCGTACATCAGTGTTTCACAGAGAGTTTACTTTGTGTGTTTCAATTTATAAAATAATGAAAGTTCAGCCTCAGAGCAGATACTGGCATGATGATGATTTGGCTGGCCCCAGCCTGATCCTCTCTCTTATCGCTGTGTTTCTGGTGGGGTCCAGACAGATCTACATCTCCCTAGTGCAAAAGACTTCCTTCCTCTATCTCCTGGGGAAGAATTTGTGCCCCCCCGTTGACATGAGGAGGCTTCAGTGTGGCCAGTGTGCTAATCCCTGGGAACACACAATGAGGACTAATATGACTAATTAACCTTGACTGCAGGGTCTCCAGCCAAGGCCTTCTACTAATCCTGCTGTCCTCACAGCCCTCACCACAACCACCCACCCATCATGATCATACTATGTGCATGCAACACAGACTGACAAATGTTATGCACTCTCAGTGAGATATGAAAATTGACTAAAACAATGAGTTAATTCATTCAAAACACACTTTCTAGGTGAGTAATGACATTTATGTAGCGGACGTATTGTTGTTTTGGTAGAGGATTTATTCCTCTCTATGTTATGTCTGGTTGTAAAATAATGATTTAGGAGGGGGTTGGATATAGGCTATAACTTGTGCATTTAGCTTTCCATTGCTGTTGAATGCTTTAACCCAGAACGTGTTTGATCTATTTGTAGTGTGCCGCTTGGCAAGTCGTGTTCAGCATACCTGTTCTCTTCAACATAGCGCTGAGGTCAAAGGAGCATTGGGTGGACATGACCTTTTGGGTGAAGTCCCCCTGTTGTCACTCCCAGGATATCCGCCTCTTTTGTGTTCTGTAAGCATAGGAAGTTTACCCCCTGAAAAAGATGGGCATGAGGACGACATTATTGCGAGCAAAGTTCCTCCGAAGCAGCTAAAGGATAAAAGAGACCATTCTATATGATCATCTACATACTAATCTTAGGCTGTTCTTAACTCTTCTGTTATAAAAGGCCCAACTTGACAATTTACCTTTGTCACAGACATGCACTAATGTAATGTGTTCTGTGGGAGGGTTGACTTTGATTCAATGGAAACAATCACATTACCTGTAGGTCACAACACGTCACTGTTGACCTGTTGAAGTTGTATCATTATGTACATCAAGTGTTATTTGTTTTATTTAGATTTGAAGGTATGCCCTTTATATACAAATTAGTCCAGCTAACAATAATACTGTATATTATGAAAACATTTTGGTCATTGTACCAGACGCTCTTATCCAGAGCTACTTTCAGTAAGTAGTTAGTGCATACATTTTCTGTACTGGTCCCCCGTGGGAATCAAACCCACAACCCTGGCTTTGCAAGCGCCATGCTCTACCAACTTAGCCACATGGGACCCATTGCAAACATTTGTTTAATAATTGTATCATTACTGGCATACTGTGAGCTGGCACACTGACTAGGATATTTCTCAGCCAAGAGGCAGGACACAACAGACAGTTGGCCGCCTGTCTGACTCAGCCTGCCATTATCACAGTTGTTGTTGCATCAGGACAGACTGAGCCTCTAGTCTGCTACTCTATAATGATTTCAAGTCTTACTACCTCTCTTCCTCAGTCAGCTACTCTACAGGCAATGACACTCTTATTACAGCCCAGAACACCTGCAGTCAGCAGAGTTTGGTTGTGTGCTGCCTTTTGTGAGGTGTGCCACTACCTACCCAGCCTTAGTAGCCAGCCAGGCAGGCAGTCTTCACACCTCATTTAAATGATGATTACCAGACCACTGTTAGCAGATTGGAGAATTACTAGATGCAATTGTTGGAGAATTACTGGATGCAATTGTTGCAACATAGAGGAGGGAAACTAGATGGAAGGCTTGACCTCCTTCCACTATTCCCAGCATACGCTTAGGTTGTGCAGTACGGGGGTATGGCAGCTAAGTTTGGTTGTCATATGATTTTCCCTGTTACTCCAGTAGTCGACTTGGATAATCATTGATGAGTGCACTAATCACCACCACACCAAACTCAAATCAAACAAGCTAATTTCCCCCATGTCAAATGAAAAGTTGTTGACAACATCTCTTGATGTGAACAAAACAGACCCTAGGTACAGACCCTAGGACTAACCTCTGACCAGGTGGTCTGGCTAATTGCCTGGAGCCATACGAGAAGTCTGTATATAAGGAGTTGCTGAGTGTCATGTAATGGAGGAATGTCAGACACCAGGCTTTGTCTGAATGTCATCTCTGTTCTCTCACACGCTGATGGACAAGTCTGAGGGAGCTGTGACCCATTAGTTTACCTCAGGACAGACAAGTTATGTGGTCTTTTTAACTGTCAAAAATGACTCAACTTTCGGAGTCTGTCAATAATATAGTGTTAGATTTCCTCGAAAGGACATTGGCAGTACACTGAACAAAAATATAAATGGAACATTTAAAGTGTTGGTCCCATGTTTCATGAGCTGAAATAAAAGATCCCAGAAATGTTCCATATGCACAAAAAGCTTATTTCTCTCATTTTGTGCACATATTTGTTTACATCCCTGTTAGTGAGAATTTCTCCTTTGCCAAGATAATCCACCCACCAGACAGGTGTGGCATATAGAGAATCTTATTAAACAGCATGATCATTACACAGGAGCACATTGTGCTGGGGACAATTAAAGGCCACTCTAGTTTTGTCATGCAACACAATGCTACAGATGTCTCAAGTTTTGAGGGAGCATGCAATTGGCATGCTGACTGCAGGAATGTCCACCATAGATGTTTCCAGAGAATTTAATGTTAATTTCTCTACTATGGTGCATTTATGTTTGTAATAAAGCCCTTTTATGTGGAAACACTCAGTCTGATTAGCTGGGCCTGGCTCCCAAGTGGGTGGGCCTATGCCCACCCATGGCTGTGCCCCTGCCCAGTCATGTGAAAACCATAGATTAGGGCCTAATGAATTTATTTAATTTGATTGATTTCCTTCTATGAACTGCAACTCAGCAAAATCTCTGAAATTGTGTGCATGTTGCATTTATAGTTCAGTTTACAGTGCCTTCAGAAAGTATTTAAACCCCTTGACTTTTTCCACATTATGATAAGTTACAGCCTTATTCTAAAATGGATGAAATAAATAAAAATCCTTAGCAATCTACACATCATGACAAAATGAAAACCGTTTTTTAGAAATTTCTGCAAATGTATTAAACATAAAAACATAAATACCTTATTTACATACAGTTGAAGTTGGAAGTTTACATACACTTAGGTTGGCGTCATTAAAACTAGTTTTTCAACCACTCCACACATTTCTTGTTAACAAATATAGTTTTGGGAAGTCTGATAGGACATCTACTTTGTGCATGACACAAGTAATTTTTCCAACAATTGTTTACAGACAGATTATTTCATTTATAATTCACTGTATCACAATTCCAGGGGGTCAGAAGTTTACATACACTTAGTTGACTGCCTTTAAACAGCTTGGAAATTCCAGAAAATTATGTTTTGGCTTTAGAAGCTTCTGATAGGCTAATTTACATAATTTGAGTCAATTGAAGGTGTACCTGTGGATGTATTTCAAGGCCGACCTTCAAACTCAGTGCCTCTTTGCCTGACATCATGGGGAAATTGTAGAAAAATTGTAGACCTCCACAAGTCTGGTTCATCCTTGGGAGCAATTTCCAAATGCCTGAAGATACCACGTTCATCTGTACAAACAATAGTACGCAAGTATAAACACCATGGGACCACGCAGCCGTCATGCCACTCAGGAAGGAGACGTGTTCTGTCTCCTAGAGATAAACACACTTTTTTGCGAAAAGTGCAAATCAATCCCAGAACAACAGCAAAGCACCTTGTGAAGATGCTGGAGGAAACAGGTACAAAAGTATGTTTTTCCACAGTAAAACAAGCCCTCTATCAACATAACCTGAAAGGCCGCTCCGCAATGAAGAAGCCACTGCTCCAAATCCATAATTTAAAAAGCCAGACTACGGTTTGCAACTGCACATTGGGCCAAAGATAGTACTTTTTGGAGAAATTTCCTCTGGTCTGATTTAACAAAAATAGAACTGTTTGGTCATAATGACCATTGTTATGTTTGGAGGAGAAAGGCGAATGCTTGCAAGCCGAAGAACACCATCTCAATCATGAAGCACGGGGTGGCAGCATCATGTTGTGGGGGTGCTTTGCTGCAGGAGGGACTGGTGCAGTTCACAAAATAGATGCCACCATGAGGTAGGAAAATTAGGTGGATATATTGAAGCAACATCTCAAGACATCAGTCAGGAAGTTCAAGCTTGGTTGCAAATGGGTCTTCCAAATGGACAATGACTCCAAGCATACTTCCAAAGTTGTGGCAAAATGGCTTAACGACAACAAAGTCAAGGTATTGGAGTGGCCATCACAAAGCCCTGACCTCAATCCTATAGAACATTTGTGGGCAGAACTGAAAAAGCGTGTGCGAGCAAGGAGATCTACAAACCTGACTCAGTTACTCCAGCTCTGTCAGGAGGAATGGGCCAAAATGTACCCAATTTATTTTGGGAAGCTTGTGGAAGGCTACCCAAAACGTTTGCCCCAAGTTAACCAATTTAAAGGCAATGCTACCAAATACGCAGTGAGTGTATGTAAACTTCTGACCCACTGCGAATGTGATGAAAGAAATAAAAGCTGAAATAAATCATTCTCTCTACTATTACTCTGACATTTCACATTCTTAAAATAGTGGTGATCCTAACTGACTTCAAACAGGGAATTTGTACGAGGATTAAATGTCAGGGATTGTGAAACTAAGTTCAAATGTATTTGGCTAAGGTGTATGTAAACTTCTGACTTCAACTGTAAGTATTCAGACCCTTTGCTATGAGACTCAAAATTGCGTTAAGATGCATCCTGTTTCCATTGGTCATCCTTGAGATGTTTCTACAACTCGATTGGAGTCCACTTGTGGTAAATTCAATTGATTGGACATGATTTGGAAAGGCACACACATCTAACCGATCGCTTCAGCTGTACATAATCCATCAGTAAATAGCCCACCCAATTTACCTACCTCATCCCCATACTGTTTTTATTTATTTACTTTTCTGCTCTTTTGCACACCAGTATCTCTACCTGCACATGACCATCTGATCATTTATCACTCCAGTGTTAATCTGATAAATTGTAATTATTCGCCTACCTCCTCATGCCTTTTGCACACAATGTATATAGACTCTTTTTCTTTTTTTTTCTACTGTGTTATTGACTTGTTTATTTATTTACTCCATGTGTAACTCTGTGTTGCTGTCTGTTCACACTGCTATGCTTTATCTTGGCCAGGTCGCAGTTGTAAATGAGAACTTGTTCTCAACTAGCCTACCTGGTTAAATAAAGGTGAAATATATATATATATTTTGCTCTGACCCTCACTGTCAACTGTGGGACCTGATATATATTTTAAAAAAAAAAAAAAAATATATATATATATATATATATATATATATATATTTTTTTAAATATATATCAGGTCCCACAGTTGACAGTGAGGGTCAGAGCAAAAACCAAGCCATGAGGTCGAAAGGAATTAACCGTAGAGCTCCGAGACAGGATTGTTTCGAGGCACAGATCTTGGGAAGGGTACAAATGGTTTTTTCTTTAGCATGGAAGGTCCCCAAGAACACCGTGGCCTCCATCATTCTTAAATGGAAGTAGTTTGTAACCACCAAGACTACCTAGAGCAGGCTGCCCGGCCAAACTGATCAATCGGGGGAGGAGGCCCTTAATCAGGGAGGTGACCAAGAACCCGATGGTCACTATGACAGCGCTCTCGAGTTCCTCTGAGGAGATAGGAGAACCTCCCAGAAGGACAACCATCTCTGCAGCACTCCACCAGTCAGGCCTTTATGGTATAGTGGCAAGATGGAAGCCACTCTTTAGTAAAAGGCACATAACAGCCCGCTTAGAGTTTGCCAAAAGGCACCTCAAGACTCAGACAATGAGAAACAAGATTCTCTGGCCTGATGAAACCAAGATTAAACTCTTTGGCCTGAATGCCAAGCGTCACGTCTGGAGGAAATCTGGCACCATCCCTACGGTGATGCATGGTGGTGGTAGCATCATGCTGTGGGGATGTTTTTCAGCAGCAGGAACCGGGAGACTAGTCAGGATCGAGGGAAAGATGAACGGAGCAAAGTACAGAGAGATCCTTGATGAACCTGCTCCAGAGTGCTCAGGACCTCAGACTGGGGCAAGGGTTCACCTTCCAATAGGACTACGACCCTAAGCACACAGCCAAGACAACTCAGGAGTGGCTTCGGGACAAGTCTCTGATTGTCCTTGAGTGGCCGAGCCAGAGCCCGTACTTGAACCTGATCGGACATCACCGGAGAGACCTGAATATAGCTGTGCAGCAACGCTTCCCATCCAACCTGACAGAGCTTGAGAGGATCTGCAGAGAAGAATGGGAGAAACTCACCAAATACAGATGTGCCAGGCTTGTAGCATCATACCCAAGAAGACTCAACGCTGTGTTCGCTGCCAAAATTGTTTCAACAAAGGACTGAATACTTGTGTAAATGTGATATTTCTGTTTTTTTTTAGCAAAATTGTCTAAACCTGTTTTTGCTTTGTCATTATGGGGTATTGTGTGTAGATTGATGAGGGAGAAAAAACAATTGAATACATTTTAGAATAAGGCTGTAGCGTAACAAACTGTGGATAATTAAAGGAGTATTTTCCGACGGCATTGTAGATTAGTTAAATTCCCCTAAAGCAGACCCACACTCTAAGAATGTGCTTTCTTTCAACACTGTCAAACAAGTCATGACCAGATTAGTTTGCATGTGCCAGATCAAATCAAAGTTTATTTGTTGCGTACACAGATTTGCAGATGCATCAAAATGCTTGTTTTAAGCTCCAATATGTTTGGATGTCAGTGTGTAGCATTGAAATATGCAATATAGCAGTATATACAGATTTCATCCAGCTAGTATTACCTTGAGCCTCTCTGTCCCGGGCTGCAGTTCTGAGCACCGGCAGTCTCTTCTGAAGAGCTGAGAAGACTCAGTGAGACTGCCTTGGGGGCGTATAGGCCTATTTGAATCCTATAGACTAAAAACCATATGTGCATACATAAGAAGTATGGCAAGGATGTATGAAATTAAAAACTTGCATACATAATTGTGTCGTCACATTTCTCTTTCAGTCTTTCAATAATGAGACTTTATGTGGTATACACATTCCAAAAATGTGATATTTGACCATATCATAATTTTTGTAAACTAACATAAATGGGTCTTTGTTGCAAGGGCACATTTGTTTCTCCCGTTTGAAGTGGATGGGTGTTATAGTGATGTGGTGCTTAGAGTACTCCATCCCATCAGTGGAGAAAGTGCTCTTCACGTTATTGTCCGGTTAATTGTTCCATTTCCAGGAAACCACTGGTAGCCCTTGTGAAACCACTCATCAGAATCCACCATCATGGGGCTGGGCAATAAAACATTCCAACGTGAACTCACACTCCCTAGATGTTGCGATGGATAAAAGTCCACAGTCTGTGTGCTTGTGTTTGCAATTAGCTACAAATACTTCTGCATATGCTCTAGAGATGACAACTCGATGCATGTGTGTAAGTAGACTGAGTCAATGTGTGCGTTTACACTGTGTGCGTGTTTCTGCCTAGCGTATGATTGTGGGTGTGTGTCTCTGTGTGTGGGTGTTATTCTCTTTTTCGATCCCGTTATTTTTTTGCGTTCTTTATGCTTGCGGCTCAAGGACGTTGTGTTATGCCTATGACAGCACCCTAACTGGATAAGTGCCATTTGACGATTCCAAGCTGTTCACAGCTCACCTAGCGACAGTATTTTAGCTGGGTGTCCTTTTTATCAAAGACAATGCCATTTGGGGATTAGTCAGAGTTGACATTTTGAGTTGGAACAAATAAGTATGAATAAGTGGAGTGACTTCATCGCCATTACTGTCCTATTGGAACAGAGGGTTAGAGGGTGCGGTCCTTGGTTTGGTGAGTGTTTATCTGAATACTTTGCTAATATGGAAGTACAATGCATTGCTAATGTAAAAGATGCTAACTCTCATTATTACAAGGTGATTCTAATGATGCAATGTTATGTCTTACAGGTTGTGTCGTGGACCTGGACTGTAATGTATGATTTGTTCTTATTGTTCGGATGTACTGTATGCTCTCTCTCGGATGGGTATTTCTTGCATGCCACAGAGGTTTTCAGTAGCTGGAGGGACGGTTGCAGACTGGAAACATGTTCAACAGACCCTCATTGTGCTCGGTTAGTTAATGACTGATTTTTCATGATTGGGTCTCTGTTTGAAGAGAGGTTGTTGAGGACCTGTTTGGCTGAATAGTGAGGAACACACTGACCCTAAACTGGAGGAGGCAGGAAGGGATGCAGGGATTGGATGGACTTTGGCTGGTCTATTGTTTTGAGAAGACCGCACCACAGTGAGCGAATGGATGCTTTTGTGTTTTGCCCTTCGAGCAACTGGATCCTCTAGATGTGGCCGCCACCCCACATATCATCCTTTTATCATGCTGTCAGTCACACAAGGACCAGGACTGTCATCAATTGTATGTGATGCACTGGCCTCTACCTGACAGTGGAGAGAAGAGCATTGATTTCAGATGAGGTCAGAGGTGAATTGGAACATCTTCATGTAATACATTACTCATCAAGCCAACTAAGTATGTTCTGTCTTCCAGCTCAGGGTTTCCCAAACTCGGTCCTGGGGCCCACCCTGGGTTCACTTTTCGTTCCCCCGAGCACTACACAGCTGATTCAAATAATCAAAGCTTGATGATGAGTTGGTTATTTGAATCAGCTGTGTAGTGCTAGGGCAAAAACCAAAAACGTACACCCAGGGGAGGGAGGGAGGGAGGGGCAGGACTGAGTTTGGGAAACCCTGTTCCAGCTGACAAAGCAACCTTTAGCTATAGAAATGGCCTTGCTGTTTTGGTGAAAGAATCCCTTGGCCTATGGTCAATCCCCTTTTCAATATATGAACGTATTGTAACCCTATGGAGTTCTAAGCCTATTGCAAATAGTTGACCATGGAGGGCTGAACTGAAAATGACATGGTCCTTGTCGAATACAAAACCATAGTCTGCTTCTAACAGAGTTATCCAGAAAACAGATTAATTTATATATTTTGTGCTCCGGAAATGACATCAATCATTGCTTTCACTAACATAATTTGTCAAAGACTGAGGCTGACTGACTGTTGCAGCTGTTGAAGCTTCCCTTTATGAACATGTCCTTGCCCTGTTGTCAGGGAAATGAATCACGGTTGCTAAGGAAATGAGACTGTGTGTGGTTGACTACGGTGTTGACTAAGGTTCGCCTTGGCAAGACTATTTTGATGCAAAAGTAGACCCACATGCTTGGATGCAGTGTGAAAAAGTCATCAGGATTCATTTGGAGATCCATTTGTCCCATTGTTAGCTGATTTATGCATGTGAATCAGTGGCTTTATTGACATTTCCACTCTGTAATACACTTAACCATGTCTCTGTTGTTTGCTTCTGAATGCAACAATAAGTGGGGTTAATCAGTTCCCTAAATGTGCTCTGTGTGTGTGTGACTGTGAGGAAAAAGAGAGAGAGAATTAGAGACCGAGAAAGGGGAAATTACATTTCCTCAACCTTGGTTGCCTTGATGCTGTTGTCTGGGTTTCTATGTTCTTATATTAGAGGCATTTAAATGCTGTCAGAACCACTGCCGGGTAATCCACAGGTGGTTGAGAGCGAAATGGGTGGGGGGGGGGGGGGGGTGTAAGATACACATGCTATTACAACTCATACAGTACCTACATACCTCAGTCTTTCCATGACATCACTCCTACTATAGGCATGGTTTTCACTTCTAACAAGCCGTACTTATGAGAGGTGATACAATTAGGAAAGAGGACTATAACAACTGTATCGAGAGTAATGTATGCTACTGCTCTGGTGTGTAGGATAATGCCTTTTTTTCTAAAAAAGGAGAAACTGCTAAATGGCATAGAACCCTCAACTTAATATCTGGACTTCGAAGCTTGTTCCACTGCTTTAAAAAAAAATATTTCCCTCTAATCAGGCACTGGGACACCAGGTGCGTGCATTTAATTCTCAGGTAGAATTGAAAACCAGCAGGCTCCGGACCTCGTAGGGTAAGAGTTATATACTCCTGGCATAGAATAATGGCTCTTTATGCCGTTTTCATGTCAGCGTCCAGTTTTTAATTGGACACATCTGTGTAGTGAAAGAGTAAGTCGGCATGTGTGTTTTTGTAGTTTTCTAACACCAGCTGGTAAGTGAACCAGTGAAGGTTCTGGACAATGGAGCTGTGGAATCCAGTGAAGGGAGGAAATTCCTGTGGCGTTCAGGCTGAACTATCTTCCACCCTCTGACTAAAGTCAGCTCGGTTGCTCGTTGATATACTGTTGCCTATTTCCTGGAAATATGTTTCATTGGTTTCCTATCCTGTGGTGATTTGACAGCACCCAGTCAAGATCATACCACTGAAATGAGTCATTACCATGTTGATATGGTACACTACTAGCAGTAACACTTGGAGTGTACACTTCACACTTGTATGGTTTTGGCTGAGAAACACTGAGTAATGGCATGTGGCAATGACTCGTGTTGAGGCAGAGGAGTAGGCTGCCATCTCCATTCTCCAGCCCCACCACAGTCCCTAGTACACCAGACACACCCAGCTATAGACAGTAGCCTCTCCTTTAGCTCAACTCTCTACCACAGTAGGAAACTCTCCACCAGGAAGGGTGCTGGTTGCTTCAGACATTCCTGACTGTGTGGTTGTTAGACTGAGTCCTTTTTGGTCACATTCCTTGGTGAATACAGGAGGAGCTTTAAAAAGAAACTGTAACCCTAGCTCTGCACATATGGGTTACCCGCTGGCACAGACAAGGGATGCATTGAGAGCTGTGCGAGTCTCCGTGGCAACAGGAGACAAAGTAGTGTAAGTCTCAAGACCTGAGAGGAAATCTGGATATATTAGTGTAGATACAAAACTCCATCCTAGGATCAGGACGTTTAGTGATAATTCCCTGGGCAGGCCCCAACGAAGGACACAGATACAGACAAAGAGGCTGTGCCCTAATCAACAATGATGACAGGACTCGTGCACATTGGGGATGGTGAGGAAAGGGGGATGCATTAGGCATTAGTCTTCTCCCAGCTCCATCCACATCCAAACAGTAGTCCTCAAAGAAGGCAGTGAGGGTAATGAGAGCTCCCTGTGGTCCCTGAGCTTCTCCTGCGTCACTCCTGCTGTCTGGTTGGTTGTTCTCCGCAGCACAGCTGTAATTGAGAACCTAACAGTGCGTGCTCTCTGCTACACTTAAGGCACATGCAGAGTTGCCCTCTCCAATGTTGTCTTTTGGAGCTATTGTCATCAGCAGGGGATCACAATTCCAGTAACTGGGTGAGGCTGATGCTTAACCGTTGCTGTCTGGCCCTGTCCTCTGTGGCCCTGTCCTCTGTAGCCCTGTCCTCTGGCCCTGCTCTGCGGCCCTGCCCGGAGGGTGTGTAGACTCTGGTCTGGTCCTCAATGACTGAGTCTGGAGGACTGGAGTTGGGCCAAGCAGCTGCTACTAGCGTTGAGTGTTCTGGCTCTCTGGCATACGGGGTGACCGACGATCACTCCCTGCTGTCAAATCCCCACTACACATGTCACTAAGTTTTTAAAGTCTCCCCATGCTGCATACACACATAAGCTGCCATTTACACACACTCCTTTCACACACACATCAATGCACTGACATGTTTGGCATCAACTGGAAGTAAAGCTTCTTAGCACTGCCTCAGGCCTTCACGGTATGCTCAGAATGAACACTACTTTTTCTATTTGTGCAAACAGGCAGTCTGCACCACCTCTTTCAAGACTTGTAGAAAACACTTACAGGTGAACATCTTAAAGCGGACATTATACGCCCTATGAGATCAACTTAAAGGCCACCATGCCTGAATGACATCACTGTCCGTCTCCTTTCTGTAATCAAGTCACCCATGTCACTGCCTCGACTGCTGCTGATGTTACAAGTCAGAAATCACAAAATGTTTGTTCAATCCTACGTATTTTACATGCTGCTGAGCATTCCTGTAACCCCTAACCCCCTGTCCATTTAACAGACCTGGGTTCAAATGAATTATATGTATTAACCCTAGATGACTGACAGACACCTTAATGCATACTTTAAATTATATTAAGTGAACATGACCATTTTAAAAGACTAAATGACATTCCTTAAAATATATTTTTTGGGGGACCTAATGTTATTGACCCTACTACAACAAAGAAATGCTTTTTAAAATATGTAATTTATTGAATTACTGTAGAATTCCATTCATTCCTATGGAGGTCTGCTCCTTCTGGGGAGTGCCAATATGGTGGCCGGAGGCCTCAAAGCCTCTCATTGGCCATTTTACATAGCATCCACAGTCCTGGATTTCTGCACATCATTGGTTCAAATACAATTTAGGGTATTTCAATTACTTTCAAAAACATTTCGAAGTAAGTATTTGAATATGTTTTCTTAGAAAATATAAGTAGTTGAATATTGCCATGTGTTTGAAAATACTGAAATACACAGTCGAGTGTATTTTCATATACAAATATTTAAATACATGCATTTAAACATGCACTATGCAGAAATCGCTCTGCCATTTCCTGGTTGCTAAAAGTCTAATAGCCTAATTTCCTTTTGTGACAAAACAATCAGTCATTGTGTAGATAATCATTGTACCATCTAACCCAAAATATTGTATTTTCAGCTGTTTTGAAGCTGTTGAACTAAGCCGAAAGTAAAAGATGCAAAAACAAAACTTAAGAAAGGCACATAGAACAGGATCTACCACTTGTTAGACTTGCTTTCAATGAGAATTAAAGATCTATAACTTGCATTTCTATGTGAATTTGGCCGGGTAGCCCAAATAGTTACATATTGCAGTTTTTAAACCCTGATCTGTTTGGTCCTAGGGTAATTTGAAATAATGTATTTGAAAATAGTTTCAAATAGTAGGTGAAAAACACTAAAATAAATATTTCAAATACTCAAATGCACATTTATTTGAACCCAGCTCAGCCTGGTGATAAAACATGTTTTTTTTCCTAGTGCTTTTCAAGCACCGAAAGACGCTTGTACGATAAGCCCATCTCTCCTTACGACAAGGCACCATTTAACTGATGTGAACTGTCTGTATATGTAAAGCCCCAGAATGAGGACAGATGTGGCCATCAGACCTACCCGCAGGCAGCGTCTGCCTGACCCAGAGCCCTAAGACCCTCAGCTGCTGCTGCTCTGGAGGAATTACTGGAGGATTACATTTTTTCATTTGTGGTGAAGCTGTAATCCACTAGCCTGGCTAAACCAGACTGAAAACTACAGCGCCTGAGTGTAGTGGCGTCATAGACCTTAGGAATTAGAACACTATAGTAATTTAATAGGATCTCTATGAGTGGCGTTCAGTCTATTTTAACCAGGCTAGTAGGCGTAATCCACATGCCGTCTCTATTAGAGACTAAACCTCAGGACCGCCTGTGGAGAGACTGTGGTTTGGCGGGGCAATGAGAAGATGAACTGTGTGTGGAACCAGATTAAATGATGGGCCTTGTACACTAGTACTAAGAATTAAATAGTATGGTGGGATGGATGAAGTCAGTCTGTGCACAGACTAGAGGTTGACCGATTTATGATTTTTCAACGCCGATACCAATACAGATTTATTGCGGGACCAAAAAAGCTGATACCGATTTAATCGGCCAATTTTTGTTTATTTATTTATTTATTTGTAATAATGACACATACAACAATACTGAATTAACACTTCTTTTAACTTAATATAATACATTAATAAAATTAATTTAGCCTCAAGTAAATAATGAAACATGTTTAATTTGGTTTACATAATGCAAAAACTAAGTGTTGGAAGTAAAGGTGCAATATGTGCTATGTAAGAAAGCTAACATTTCAGTTTCTTGCTCAGAACATGAGAACATATGAAAGCTGTTGGTTCCTTTTAACATAAGTCTTCAATATTCCCAGGTAAGAAGTTTTAGGTTGTAGTTATTATAGGAATTATAGGACTCTTTCCCTCTATACCATTTGTATTTCATGAACCTTTTGACTATTAGATGTTCTTATACCTAGGATAGGATAAAGTAATCCTTCTCACCCCCTTAAAAGATTTAGATGCACCATTGTAAAGTGGCTGTTCCACTGGATGTCATAAGGTGAATGCACCAATTTGTAAGTCGCTCTGGATAAGAGCGTCTGCTAAATGACTTAAATGTAAAAAATGTAAATGTTATAGGCACTTTAGTATTGCCAGTGTAACAGTATAGCTTCCGTCCCTCTCCTCGCTCCTCCCTGGGCTCGAACCAGCAACATAACGAAAACAGCCACCATCGAAGCAGCGTTACCCATGCAGAGCAATGAGAACAACTACTAGAAGGCTCAGAGCGAGTGACGTTTGAAACGCTATTAGCGCGCGCTAACTAGCTAACGATTTCACTTCGGTTACACCAGCCTCATCTTGGGAGTTGATAGGCTGGAAGTCATAAACAGCGCAATGCTTGACGCACAATGAAGAGCTGCTGGTAAAACGCATGAAAGTGCTGTTTGAATGAATGTTTACACGCCTGCTTCTGCCTACCACCACTCAGTCAGATGCTTGTATGCTCAGTCAGATTATATGCAACGCAGGACACTCTAAATAATATCTAGTAATATCATCAACCATGTGTAGTTAACTAGTGATTATGATTGATTGTTTTTTATAAGTTGAATGCTAGCTTACTGCATTCGCGTAACAGGCAGTCTCCTTGTGGAGTGCAACGAGAGAGAGGCAGGTCGTTAATGCGTTGGACTAGTTAACTGTGAGGTTGCAAGATTGGATCCCCCGAGCTGACATGGTGAAAATCTGTAGTTTTGCCCCTGAACGAGGCAGTTAACCCACCGTTCCTAGGCCGTCATTGAAAATAAGAATGTGTTCTTAATGTTCTTAACTGACATGCCTAGTTAAATAAAGGTATGAAAAATATTTAACAAATTGGCAAATCGGCACCCAAAAAGACCGATTTCCGATTGTTATGAAAACTCGAAATCGGCCCTGATTAATCGTCCATTCCGATTAATCGGTCGACCTCTAGCACAAACTCACAGGGGGGATTTTAATCCTCTGATCTAAAAGCTTTCGTCTAGTGCTACAGTAATGAACTGCTGCATTTGAACATTAGATTGGTCAGTCTTGACTGATTGATATTACTGAGGGTCAATCGATGCTTTGTGAAAACTGTGTGTGGGTGTGTTACAAAGTGTTGCAATAGTAATCAAGGGCTCTTCAATTATTGCGCAATAAACCCTTTGTTAATGTGATAAAGAAATCACATCTGTGAAAGACTGGCTGGCCTTAATTTGATATTGATTACAAACAATCTCACCACCCTGCTCTACAAACACTATATCTAGGAGAGAGGTTATATAAATGGCTGCGGCCGTGCTGCTGACTGCTGTTTTGGTTTACTCTTACAGGAATAATTAAGGCCCAGTGCACTACTTTGATGAGATTTATTTTGAAATACATTTTTTATTTAATTCTGATTTGTCGGGGTGACAAATCAGAATTAAATAAAAAATGTATTTCCCATGGCCGTTTTATTTCCAGCTTTAGTAGAACTGGGCAATATGGACAAAACTCCATATCCAGATAATTCAGTACATTAATCATGATATGGGGCCTCCCGGGTGGTGCAGTGGTTAAGGGCGCTGTACTGCAGCGCCAGCTGTGCCACCAGAGACTCTGGGTTCGCTGTCGTAACCGGCTGCGACCGGGAGGTCCGTGGGGCGACGCACAATTGGCCTAGCATCGTCCGGGTTAGGGAGGGCTTGGCCGGTAGGGATATCCTTGTCTCATCACGCACAGTGCACGCTAACCAAGGTTGCCAGGTGCACAGTGTTTTCTCCGACACATTGTTCCGACTGGCTTCCGGGTGCGGCTTGGTTGGGTTGTGTATCGGAGGACGCATGACTTTCAACCTTCGTCTCTCCTGAGCCCGTACGGGAGTTGTAGCGATGAGACAAGATAGTAGCTACCCCTTTTTCTCCCCACAAAATTGGCGAGAAAAAGGGGTAAAACAAAATGTATTTTGATAGTTTTTTATATTAGTAGTTATTGAAACTATTACTACTTCTAATGTTGCATCTATCAATTGTCCCATTAACAATCACCCATATTAGGAAACTTATTTCATTTTAAACCTCACATTTCTCTAGTAGGGCCCTATCGGTTATTTATCGTAATGAAAAATATCAGCCAAATGCCCACGATAAGTGGACGGTTTGGTCGATATCGATAATGTTCTGTTTATTGTACCAGCTCTAGGTTTTAGGTCAGCCTAAATTTAGTGTGAGTATGGTTTCAGTTTCCATGCACAGTAGGTTATGTTTAATGGTCCCAGAAGAACATTTTTGTTTTCAATGCATCACTAAACATCATAGTTGGTCATAAACACAAACATTCTAGAATTGTAGGACCTGAGTTTAGTCACATTATGAGCCTGGCTTCATGTTCAGGAGAGAGCAGATATAGGCCTAGATGTTACACACACACACACACACAATCAAAGTGCTGCTACTATAGTATGCAGTGGACTCATATGCTTATGGAAAGACACACCTGCCCAGTTTGCAGCTGTGTAAAAATAGTCTATACAGTAGAAAGCACATACTGTATGCATAATATTGATATCAGGTATATTCGTTCATGTACTTATAGTTAGATCATTTTCAATCTGAGGAAATAAATACAGAGTCTGCTCTCTGGAAGCTCAGTTGTGACTGGTTCACTGAGGTATGTCATTCAACACTGGTATAAAAAATTGTATATTGTCCGGTAAGTTCATGTACTCTCAGTATTCGCTGTAAAAGAGGGTCGAGTCCTGGTTCACCAACTGACTAACTCAGAAGATTCATTGGAAAATTTACAACAAGCAGGTTATGACAGCTCAGTGTTCAAAACATGGACCATATGGCCATGTCAACACCTTTAACTGTATGGCACCATGGAAAATTACCCTCATTAAGCCTAGCTGGTGCTGAAGCTGGTGTCTCCCTCCCTTTCTCCCTACAACACCTCAGTAGCAGAGGTCAACACTGTCTAGACATCAAATCTACTTAAGTGATAATGCCCGAGAAGCCGGTGTTTGGAGGATATATTGGCATGGGTGTTGTTGCAAACCGTGCCAATGTATCTTCTAAACACCAGCTTCGAGGGCATTATCACTTTTATACAATGGGTTACCAACACAATCAAATAATGATTGACATATTTTCATTAACATTATTTTGATGAATTTATTCATTTTTATTTATTTATTCATTACATGCTTGTTCGTTCTCTTGGTTCAGTTGCCAGAGACACGACTCAGTCATTAAGTATTTTTGTTCCAGTCTTTGTTATAAATTTTCTGTTGCTATACTGGCTGGCAACCTTCTTATCCCTTGCTTGCTAGCTAGTCAACTTTGGCTAACACATTCACGTCAAACAATGCAGCCTGTCACGCCTGCTCCCGCTTCCCCTCTCTGGAGCTCGAGGGCGCCAGGCCTGTCACCATCATTGCACACCTGCGCTCATTGGACTCACGTGGACTCCTTCACGTTTTGATTGCCTTCCCTATATCTGTCTGTTTCCTCTGTTTCATCCCCATGTCAGCATTTTCGTTTTGTTTTCTCCCTGTCCAGACGCTGTCCGTATTCTGTTCCTGCCCGTGTTTCATTAAATGGTTTCTCCCTGTCCAGACGCTGTCCGTATTCTGTTCCTGTCCGTGTTTCATTAAATGGTCTCTCCCTGTCCAGACGCTGTCCGTATTCTGTTCCTGTCCGTGTTTCATTAAATGGTTTCTCCCTGTCCAGACGCTGTCCGTATTCTGTTCCTGTCCGTGTTTCATTAAATGGTTTCTCCCTGTCCAGACGCTGTCCGTATTCTGTTCCTGTCCGTGTTTCATTAAATGGTCTCTCCCTGTCCAGACGCTGTCCGTATTCTGTTCATGTCCGTGTTTCATTAAATGTTTTCTCCCTGTCCAGACGCTGTCCGTATTCTGTTCATGTCCGTGTTTCATTAAATGTTTTCTCCCTGTCCAGACGCTGTCCGTATTCTGTTCCTGTCCGTGTTTCATTAAATGTTTTCTCCCTGTCCAGACGCTGTCCGTATTCTGTTCCTGTCCGTGTTTCATTAAATGTTTTCTCCTGTCCAGACGCTGTCCGTATTCTGTTCCTGTCTGTGTTTCATTAAATGTTTTCTCCCTGTCCAGACGCTGTCCGTATTCTGTTCCTGTCCGTGTTTCATTAAATGGTCTCTCCCTGTCCAGACGCTGTCCGTATTCTGTTCCTGTCCGTGTTTCATTAAATGGTCTCTCCCTGTCCAGACGCTGTCCGTATTCTGTTCCTGTCCGTGTTTCATTAAATGGTCTCTCCCTGTCCAGACGCTGTCCGTATTCTGTTCCTGTCCGTGTTTCATTAAATGGTTTCTCCCTGTCCAGACGCTGTCCGTATTCTGTTCCTGTCCGTGTTTCATTAAATGGTCTCTCCCTGTCCAGACGCTGTCCGTATTCTGTTCCTGTCCGTGTTTCATTAAATGGTTTCTCCCTGTCCAGACGCTGTCCGTATTCTGTTCCTGTCCGTGTTTCATTAAATGGTCTCTCCCTGTCCAGACGCTGTCCGTATTCTGTTCATGTCCGTGTTTCATTAAATGGTCTCTCCCTGTCCAGACGCTGTCCGTATTCTGTTCCTGTCCGTGTTTCATTAAATGGTTTCTCCCTGTCCAGACGCTGTCCGTATTCTGTTCCTGTCCGTGTTTCATTAAATGGTCTCTCCCTGTCCAGACGCTGTCCGTATTCTGTTCCTGTCCGTGTTTCATTAAATGGTCTCTCCCTGTCCAGACGCTGTCCGTATTCTGTTCATGTCCGTGTTTCATTAAATGTTTTCTCCCTGTCCAGACGCTGTCCGTATTCTGTTCATGTCCGTGTTTCATTAAATGTTTTCTCCCTGTCCAGACGCTGTCCGTATTCTGTTCCTGTCCATGTTTCATTAAATGTTTTCTCCCTGTACTTGCTTCTCTTCTCCAGCGTCTGTCCTCACAGAATGCTGACACCACTATTTGAAGCATCAGGGTGTTCTTGATTTTGGATTTTGGTGGTGACGTCGGGTCAGGGTGCCGCTGCCGATAGAACCAGTGGTGCTTCAGCTGGCTCGTCGGGCTTTCTCGTCTCGGCCGGTTCGTCGGGCTTTCTCGCCTCGGACCGGTTCGTCGGGCTTTCTCGCCTCGGACCGGTTCGTCGGGCTTTCTCGTCTCGGCCGGTTCGTCGGGCTTTCTCGCCTCGGCCCGGTTCGTTGGGCTTTCTCGCCTCGGCCCGGTTCGTTGGACTCCCATGCCTCAGCTGGCTCGTCGGGCTTTCTCGCCTCAGCCGGTTCGTTGGGCTCCCATGCCTCTGCCGGCTCATCCGGCGCCCACGCCTCGGCCAGGTGGAACGCCATGTGGCGCTCCTAGAGGGTGGTGGTACTGTCACGCCTGCTCCCGCTTCCTCTCTCTAGCTTTCGAGGGCATTCACTTCATCACGCACACCTGTCACCATCATTACGTGCATCTGCGCTTATTGGACTCACCTGGACTTCTTCACTTTTTTTATTGCCTTCCCTATATCTGTCTATTTCATCCCCATGTCAGCATTATTGTCCTTTTTGTTTTCCCCAGTCCAGACACTGTCTGCATTCTGTTCCTGTCTGTGTTTCATTAAATATTCACTCCCTGTACTTGATTCTCGTCTCCAGCGTCTGTCCTCACACAGCCAGAATAAAGTAGCTGCATTTGCGTTTGTTTAAGCTGTTTTCCAGTTATTGTTTGGGGGGGAGGATACATCTATAAAAATGAGCAATTTCGCCTGGCATAGAACATTTGCTCTCTCGCCAGGCCATTGTTCAGAAGAGATAGCAAACACAATCACTTCAGACTGAAGCTGGAATGACAGCAAACTAGCTGCATTTTGTATTTTTCTATTGACATTTCTTTGTAAATACGCATAAAAATGATGCTGATTCATGATTTTGACTGGCTGAGAAAAGCTGCCATTCTGTCTCGTCCCAACTCCGGATACGTTCATAGGACAGCTGGAGATCGAATTTCAAAGTTGAAACAATGTTGCAAATGTCGGAGAGACAGACCAAGGTTATTACAATTCTCTGCTGTTGAAACACAAATGCTAGTCTAAAAGAAATGGAAGACCATGTCTAAATGCTTTTTTACAACGAATATGTAAATTGCTTGGCAAGGTTGATGAGACAGTGGATTGCACAGTCAGATGGAACAGTGTAAATAGGCATTTCAACGTCATAGATTTAGCCAGTGGTATCTTGTGGAATAGACACGGTCTGGAATGCGATTTTAACCAATCAGTATCCAGGATTAGACCCACCCATGGTATAATCTACTGTACTGCACTCTGTTGGGATTATTTAAGGGTTTTGAGTGTGTAGTTCATAATATTTCTATGATGTACTTGCTGAGATTTCTCTGAGGTGGTGTCAGTAGTTCATTGGCTAGCGTACTGAGTAGTCATTATGGCTCCATGATCAGTGGAGGCCAGGGATGGCCGTGAGGGCCGTGAGAGGGGTCCAGAGCCAGACCCTAGCAGGCTGCTGTGGGTTGGGAGGTCCTGGGCTGGGGCACTTAGCCAGCTCGCCTCAGCCTGGCCTGGCTCTGCTAACAGAGGGGTTATGAAACCAGAAATAGGGATGTGGTTGGCTGCACTGACTGGAAACAATGCTCTCTTCTTTCTTTCCTTTTCATTTTCTTTCCTCCTCCAGTGTTTTCTTTTTGTTTCCATTTTAGAAAATGCTTTACTCGCATGCACAGGGAGTTATTGATTATTCAGTATGGGAAGGAAGGAACACTTATGATATTGAATGTGCAGGCAGAGGTTCTCATGTCCATAACTAGCTACATCTTGAGAGAACAGGAAATTACCCAGTCTGATTGATTCAACCTAGATATTGGCTTTTAATGATTAATTTTCTATGAACATCACTGTTCAGGACCATTCATTGTGTGTGTCATGTAACAAAATGGATGGCTCCACTTGTGTGTATGTGACACAGCGTTTGTGGAACACTTGTGTGTGACAAGGGCCCGGCTTCCGACCCACGCTTTCGCTCCCGCCTGTACTTCCTGTGTTTATCATAAACAAGCTATGATAAAGTAAAGAGCTGAAAACAGCCTGAGATAACATCCTGTTAATGTCATTGTCTTTCGGCAGCTCTCCCTGCTGCACCAAGCTAATTCAATACCACTGGATGAGGGGGAGCCTGATCTAATTTAAGGACAGTGCATTACTGTACATATTTCAGTCAGCTGTGAGACCATGCAGACATGGTCCTGTTGTGTGGTGAGTTGGTTGACTCAGGTAGCCTGGTTAAACGAGACTGAATGCAGCGCCCTGCGTGAAATGCACTTATTTGCTTGATATACAGTGCCTTCAGAAAGTATTTACACCCCTTGACTTATTCTACATTTTGTTGTGTTAATCTGAATGTAAAATGGATTACAATGAGATTTTGTGTCACTAGCCTACATGTCAAAGTGGAATAATCTTTTTAGACATTTTTACAAATTAATAACCAATGTAAAGCTGAAATGTCTTGACTCTAAGTATTCAACACCTGTGTTAGGTCAAGCCTAAATAAGTTAAAGAGTAAAAATGTGCTTAACAATTCACATAATAAATTGCATGGACTCATTCAGTGTGCAGTAATAGTGTTTATTATGATTTTTGAAAGACTACCTCATCTCTGTACCCCATACATACAATTATAGGTCCCTCATTCGAGCAATGAATTTCAAACACAGATTCAACCACAAAGACCAGGGAGGTTTTCCAATGCCTTTCAAAAAAGGTCACCTATTGGTAGATGGGTATCAATAGGTGGTATTTATTATGGATCCCCATTAGCTGCTGCCTTCTTCCTGGGGTCTGGCAAAATTAAGTCAGTTATACAATTTTAAAAACATAACAATACATTCATTACAGACTTCACAACACACTGTGCCCTCAGGCCCATACTCCGCTACCGCATATCTACAACGCAAAATCCATGTGTGTTTGTGTTACTTCACAGTCCCCACTGTTCCATCAGGTGTATTTTTAAATCTGATTCTACTGCTTGCATCAGTTACCTGATATGTAATAGAGTTCCATGTAGTCATGGCTCTATGTAGTACAGTGTGCCTCCCATAGTCTGTTCTGGACTTGAGGACTGTGAAGAGACCTCTGGTGGCATGTCTTGTGGGGTATGCATGGGTGTCCAAGCTGTGTGCTAGTGTTTTACACAGACTGCTCGGTACCTTCTGCTTGTCAACGCCTTTTACAAAAACAAGTAATGATGAAATCAATCTCTCCTCCACTTTGAGCCAGGAGAGATTGACATGCATGTCATTAATGTTAGCTCTCTGTGTACTTTTAAGGGCCAGCCGTGCTGCCCTGTTCTGAGCCAACTGCAATTTTCCCAAGTCCCTCTTTGTGGCACCTGACCACACTACTGAACAGTAGTCTAGGTGTGACAACTAGGGCCTGTAGGACCTGCCATGTTGATAGTGTTGTTAAGAAGGCAGAGCAGCGCTTTATTATGGACAGACTTCTCCCCATCTTAGCTACTGTTGTTTTGATCCACGGTTATTCCAAGCAGTTTAGTCACCTCAACTTGCTCAATTTCCACATTATTCATTATGAGATGTAGTTGCAGTTTAGGGTTTAGTGAATTATTTGTCCCAAATACAATGCTTTTAGTTTGGGAAATATTTAGGACTAACATATTCCTTGCTACCCATTCCGAAACTAACTACAGCTCTTTAAGTGTTGCAGTCATTTCAGTCACTATAGTAGCTAACATGTATAGTGTTGAGTCATCTGCACCCATTGGCCCGCAAAACACCAGTCTCAACGCCTTCTAGGCAGAGTTCCTCTGTTCAGTGTCTGTGTTCCTTTGCCCATCTTAATCTTTTCTTTTTACTGGCCAGTCTGAGATATGGCTTTTTCTTTGCAACTCTGCCTAGAAGACCAGCATCCCGGAGTCGCCTCTTCACTGTTGACGTTGAGACTGGTGTTTTGCGGGTACTATGTAATGAAGCTACCAGTTGAGGACTTGTGAGGCGTCTCTTTCTCAAACTAGACACTCTAATGTACTTGTCCTCTTGCTCAGTTGTCCACTGGGGCCTCCCACTCCTCTTTCTATTCTGGTTAGAGACAGTTTGCTCTGTTCTGTGAAGGGAGCAGTACACAGCGTTGTACGAGATCTTCAGTTTCTTGGCAATTTCTCGCATGGAATAGCCTTCATTTCTCAGAACAAGAGTAGACTGACGAGTTTCAGAAAAAAGTGCTTTGTGTTTCTGGCCATTTTGACCCTGTAATCGAACCTACAAATGCTGATGCTCCAGATACACAACTAGTCTAAAGAAGGACAGTTTTTTTTATTGCTTCTTCAATCAGAACAAGTTTTCAGGTGTGCTAACATAATTGCAAAGGGGTTTTCTAAGGATCAATTAGCCTTTTAAAATTATAAACTTAGGTTAACCAACACAATGTGTCATTGGAACATAGGAGTGATGGTTGCTGATAATGGGCCTCTGTACATCTATGTAGATATTTCATGAAAAATCTGCCATTTCCAGCTACAATGGTCAATTACAACACTAACTATGTCTACACTATTTCTGATCAATTTGATGTTATTTTAATGGACAAAGAAAGTGCTTTCTTTTCTTTCAAAAACAAGGACATTTCTAAGTGACCCCAAACTTTTGAATGGTAGTGTACATTTAAATGTGAAAAATCATGGAATTGCCCAGCTGTGGCATACTCTGACTCATAAAAATGTAGTATTTTATGGTGGTCTCCTGCACAACAATCCCACCAGGTCAAATATAGTTTGCTCCCCTTCAATTGTAGTGGCAACTTTTTTCATTTCCTAGCCCTCACATGTTGCGAGGCCAAAGAGAAGACGACATCCAGTCCCTTGAACTTCACAACCCCTATCTCGTGTTAATGCATGTTGCCTGTTTGCGACAGCAGCCATGTGCGTTCTCAATATTGTGGCAGGGCTCTGGGTTGGCGATGACGTCTGTAGTTTTGTGCTGCGGCTGCTCCAGGAGTCAAATGATGCCAGTTTGAGAGGCCTCTGTGAGAATGCCTCGATTTGCCTCAGCTCTTTCAGAGAAAGGCCTCCCAGACAATGCAGTGCAGTTACTGCTATTCATCCTGTTCTTGAGAGACTCCAGCCTATTCAAGCCAGGCCGCTATTCCAGCACTGCTCCGCACGACTCCACTCAGCGGCAAAGGCAGACAGAGATCCGCTGCATCGGTCCTTTGCCATGGCAACTTTAGAATTGGAACATAAAGAGGTTGTCGGGCTGGGAGCTGTAATATCAAGCCGTTGTCTCACAAACAAGCGCTCTATGGCGGTGTTAAATGGCTGTCTCTGAACAAAACATCCTGGAATGATCAGTACTAGTGTCCTACTGTCCGACTGAGACGGACCTATTCACTGATTGTTAACATCGTGGGGAACTGGGCCATCTGCCCCAGTACGAGGCTGCTCTCCAAATGTCTTTATTATTTCCTCACTGTCCTGACCTCATAACATTGGAATGCACACAGACAGTATGTCAGGCAATAAAAGTGATCCCGTTGTATGTTAGTTAAAAAGTAGGCTACAAAGCCACTGAAAAGCACGAAAAATACATTGCGAAAGAGCACCCTCTTGTCATGAGCTGCTTGGTTTAAGTGAACAGGAAGATGCACAGATTGAAAGGAGAACCATCATCCTGAGTTCCATTGATAAGCAGAAGTTCCCTGGAGCCTTCTAGATAATAAGTCTCCACTGACTGCTCTCTGAGATATACTGTCTCAGTGCCATTTCACCGTTCCTTTGTCCCAGAACCATTCTCTAACAGTACCACCTTTAATGGTCTATTTAGACTTCCCTCACAGTTGTGGCTCATTGTCTATCTCCATCTGCCTATCTCTGTCTCTGTATCTCTCACTGCGGACTCATAACTTACTCTCTAAGTCTCCCTGTTTAAGGATGATAACACCAACCTACCGTGCTGCATTATCCAGGAGATGAGTAGTCATGACAAAATGGGACCTTTGGTCCTTTACTGTCTGCCATTGGGGCCTGGTTATCCTCACATTCATTCAACCTCCTCCCTACTGTTTACTCTGGTTGCATGCATGAGCAGTCATCTAGCCAGTGGGTTGAAAGGTCTGAAGGAGCTAAATCAGAGATATGATCTCAAATTTCACAACATGTCTGATGTAAGGCTTGTAGTGTTTTGTGTGGGTGTTCTTTTTGAAGGAGTAATTTCCTTCATATGAACAGTGTGTATATCATAGATCTGAGGGGCCCTGACCTCCTCAAGGCCCCAGCTGTTTTCTAATAGAGAAGACGGATCCCTTACCAGTATGTGCTTTACCTCATCCTCTGCTTTAACTCCCTAACTCTGTCTGTTAGTCAGACTGCAGCGTAGCCTGGGTAGTACAGGATGGGGGTTGGGTAAAGGGTTGTTAGTTGTTTGGCAGTAATAGTGTTAAAGTAATAAAAGGAACAGTTAAACAGCAGGGCTGTAAATTGCTGACCGGACCTCCAACACATGGCCTGTTGGGACAGAGCAGGTTGTCACTATGACTGGAGCATCCTGAGTGGTTGGCTGGCTGGGATATCCATTCACACAGCCCAACAGGTGTCCCTCCCTCTCTGGCCTTTAGGTACATAACCTCATCAGCCTTTGCTATTTTATGGCACATGGCAACTGTTGCAGTTGCCATGCTAAAAGACAAACAGGCAACAATGCTTCATACTGTTAGGACAGGTCCAGGAGTCAGGACTATTAGCAACTGCTGAGATGAGGTTTATATTAACTAACTTTATGCAAGGTTAATTTCATATAGTTTCAACCCAGCAACATCTGGTGCTTCCCAAACACACCAGCCTGTTTATGAAGCCAAGAATATAATCCCTTCTCCGAAATGAGAGGTGATATCATAATCAGTTTCTGAGTCCAATGGTTTACGGTCATGCCCATATTGTAGCTGTGCTGTTGTGTTCTGTGATTTTTATTACCAGGTGAGACAAAGACCAGCCGCTGGGCCCTCTTTAAACCAACCAGAAAGGATGCCTAGTACTTCCTACTGCGTGCTTGAGACGAGAGCCTCCCAAATGTATTTTTTATTCAGCCTTAGTTTTGTAAATACAACGTAGCCTCTGATTCACTGAGCAAACTTCCTGTGTGCCAGGAAGCCAGCCAGCGAGGGCAGACGAACTAAGGGGAATCAGACTCCTCATATACTGACTGGCTTTAGTGGCCTCTGCACTGTGCTCATTAAGACTGGAGCAAAGTACATACTCTGCCCAGCCAATGGGATCCTAACAAAACATAGACCTGGTTTATTTTCCTACAGCTTAATACACCTTGATTTATTGATATTTAATGTAACTTCTAAGGGGCTGCATTCATGTCCTTAATCATTAGCAAGACTGCAGTTTCACGTAAAGAAGAACAGTTTGGCCATACCCCAGTGCCGGAGATTTAAAATATTCTTCTTTCAGAGAGGACAAGTTATTTTTGTCCATCTTTGAAATTTGTTACATATTAAAACTATGAATGACAATCTCCTTAAACTCTTGTGAATGATTGGTTGCTAAGGTAAAATTATTGGCAGACATAGACTGAGACTCTTGGCTAGCGTTTAAACTCCACAATGCTGAATGTGTTTTGTCAGAGTAAATTTAATAAGACAGAAGTAAATGAAGTCGAGGCCATGATGCAAGAGTTCCCTCGATGGCGTATTCTAGAATAAAGCTCTCCATGGAGAGCTTATTCATTAGACGGGCTAGGTGTCATCATGCCAGTTCTCCATGGAGAGCTTATTCATTAGACGGGCTAGGTGTCATCATGCCAGTTCTCCATGGAGAGCTTATTCATTAGACGGGCTAGGTGTCATCATGCCAGTTCTCCATGGAGAGCTTATTCATTAGACGAGCTAGGTGTCATCATGCCAGTTCTCCATGGAGAGCTTATTCATTAGACGAGCTAGGTGTCATCATGCCAGTTCTCCATGGAGAGCTTATTCATTAGACGGGCTAGGTGTCATCATGCCAGTTCTCCATGGAGAGCTTATTCATTAGACGGGCTAGGTGTCATCATGCCAGTTCTCCATGGAGAGCTTATTCATTAGACGGGCTAGGTGTCATCATGCCAGTTCTCCATGGAGAGCTTATTCATTAGACGGGCTAGGTGTCATCATGCCAGTTCTCCATGGAGAGCTTATTCATTAGACGGGCTAGGTGTCATCATGCCAGTTCTCCATGGAGAGCTTATTCATTAGACGGGCTAGGTGTCATCATGCCAGTTCTCCATGGAGAGCTTATTCATTAGACGGGCTAGGTGTCATCATGCCAGTTCTCCATGGAGAGCTTATTCATTAGACGGGCTAGGTGTCATCATGCCAGTTCTCCATGGAGAGCTTATTCATGAGACGGGCTAGGTGTCATCATGCTAGTTTTCCGTGGAGAGCTTATTCATTAGACGGGCTAGGTGTCATCATGCCAGTTCTCCATGGAGAGCTTATTCATGAGACGGGCCAGGTGTCATCATGCCAGTTCTCCATGGAGATCGTATTCATGAGACGGGCTAGGTGTCATCATGCCAGTTCTCCATGGAGAGCTTATTCATGAGACGGGCTAGGTGTCATCATGCCAGTTCTCCATGGAGAGCTTATTCATGAGACGGGCTAGGTGTCATCATGCCAGTTCTCCATGGAGAGCTTATTCATTAGACGGGCTAGGTGTCATCATGCCAGTTCTCCATGGAGAGCTTATTCATTAGACGGGCTAGGTGTCATCATGCCAGTTCTCCATGGAGAGCTTATTCATTAGACGGGCTACGTGTCATCATGCCAGTTCTCCATGGAGAGCTTATTCATTTGACGGGCTAGGTGTCATCATGCCAGTTCTCCATGGAGAGCTTATTCATTAGACGGGCTAGGTGTCATCATGCCAGTTCTCCATGGAGCTGTGGCCAAACCGGGACAGAGGCTGGGACTGAATACAGACAAACCAGGCTTTCTTGATCGTGGGAACAACTGCAGGGCTTGGGTTGAATGAGGATTGAAGATTCACTCACTTGTGTATACATATTTACACCCTTGGCTAAAACAACATATGAAGGGACTCACTGTACTCTCACTGTGTACAGTTTGGCAGACAGTTATGTAGTTTCAAATCACATTGCTAAACTTTTTTTTAAAATTATGCCAGATAAAAATGTAATCTATTTATTAAAACTTAACAAGCTTAGTGAGTGCATCAACATTTTCTGACATGTCAACAAGAGAAAACGCTTTGAGGAGCCATGCCCCTCAAGTGTTGTGGATTGCTATTTCACTCTACTTCTGTCTTTATCAGTGGTTCCAGTAAGCTCACCCAGTTCGTCTCTGTTGTCTCCTCCCCAGGCCTCTGACTGTGACAGCTCCAGTGGGTGGAGCAACATTGGGCCCCTCTCTCTACCCGCTCAGCACTGATGGGACAGAATCCTGAATCCTGGAGGAATCCTTGACGACCCCTCTTTCTTTCTCCGCCCTCCCAGGCTCCACCCTCTTTCCCCTCCTCCTCTCCTCTTTCCTTAGACTCTCCTCCTCCCCCGGTCTCTTCTCTCAGGGCTGGGATCATTACTCAACCCCACTGAAGAATGGAACACAGTAGCTGGCAAGGATGAACTGGGTCTGCCTGCCAATGCAGAAAGGGAGATAAAAGAGGGAGAAAGAGAGAGTGAAAGAAAAGCGAGCGAGAGAAAGTTCTAAACCTGTGAGTGAAAGAAGAGGTACATATTAAAAATGCCCTTGAGGGAGAAAATCGACAACTGCACTTGAGCCGTATGAGCTAGAAGACCTCAGCAAACCTGCTGACCTGGATGTGTGGATCAGTAGACACACACACACACACACGTCTGTCTCAGTCACAGCAGAAGACGGCTCCTACCCTGCCCTACACTGTGGAGTGGTGTTTTCAGCGTTATTCCCTGCCTACCATACCTGTGTGAGGAGTGGTGGAGAGGACATTCAGCAACTCTTAGAGGACAGTGGAAGTTGATAGAAATGCTTCTTTGTTAAAACCAGCGTGTTTCGGGCCGTAACCTTTTATCAGGGTTTTAGTAGTGAACAGGTCACCACCACCATGCCGGCTAAAGGAAAGTACCTGTTAAATGACCAGGAGCTGAAACATGAGGCCCTGTACAGGAAGTTCTCCTGTATCAGCCAGTACCAGCCTCTGGTGCTTCTACTGGGCCTCTCCATGCTGTCCTGCGGAGTCCTCATCATCCTCTTCTTCGCCCTGCACCTGGTGAGTGTGTGAGTGAGTGTGTGTTTAGCTGATGTGGAATCGCTAGCTAGCGGCCGTTGTGTAAGTGACGTCATCTACCGAGACCTAGAAGTGTGTGTGCACCTACCCATGTATGAAGTGACAGTATGCTACACATCAGAGCCCAGCTACTTACAGCTTTTTTGAATGACTTAGTAATATCCCCTGAGGGGGTGTGCTGTCCTCTCTGGATGAGTTGACCGATAATGGATGGAGATATGGAGATTAGCACATTAAAGACACCATTGTAGTATGATATTTTTCTGTAGTACAATAACTGTGCCTAGATACTGAATTAGAGGTCTTTGGGGTTTTTCTCCACGAAACGACAGTCTCTGGCAATGTTTTTGGTATAGACTTCAGAGTTTAAGAAGCAGTTAATCACTGTATTTGTGTATCAGGTAAATATGTCACCAGTCTAGAGTTTTAGTAGACATTTTAGGTTACATGTACACGTCTGTGTAGAGCAGTAGGTAATCACTCTGACACATAAAACTTAAAGCAGCACTTACACTACCGTTCAAAAGTTTGGGGTCACTTCCTTGTTTTTGATAGAAAAGCAAATCTTTTGTCCATTTTTAAAATAACATCAAATTGATCAGAAATACAGTGTAGACAATGTTAATGTTGTAAATATCTATTGTAGCTGGAAACGGCTGATTTTAATGGAATATCTACATACAGTGGTTGCTCCACTAAAAGTTTTACGATTATGCTGCGGGACTTGGAGGTCATTTGAGGTTTAGTACGGTACCTTGCATCACTACTTCATTGCTCCAGACCAGCGCAAGGGGGAGTTAGAGCACTGATTATGTTTTGGGTTCTACTGTGTCTCCAACTGTCAATGAATGGGTGACATAAACCTAAATAGAAACTGATAATTGTGCACGACTTCAGTATTACTTACTAAAACTGTTGTTACACTAAGGTTTTTATTATTTTGTTTTGTTAGAATTATTTTGGTCTTACTGTAGTACTGTAGCCCACTCCTGACCAGGCATAAGGTACAGTGTCTGAGTGGTGCAATGGTCTAAGACACTGTGTGGCAGAGCAAGCTGTGTTGCTTCAGATGCTGAATCAATACCCATGCCACCATCGACTGGGAGACCCATGAGATGACTGTAGGTTTTTGGTTTCTCTCCCTCGGAAAACAAAAATAAAATATTTGAAATAACAAACGGGCCTTTTTCTCAAAAATTTTACATTATATGAAAACAAAACCATCTCCAAAGCATTTTCTTTTTTAAACATACCAATTTATTATTAATTCACAATTATATAAAATCCCTTTGGATATTCTCACAGATATATTATGAATTTTGTTATTAGCAGGACAATATATATTGGTCATGGTTCCAGAGGGGCGCACAATGGGATTGCCTTGCAGTTCTCCAGCTGTATCCACTGAAACAGTGGTGGGTGCGTGAGGTTCAAGGCATGAGGGCAGGGGGCACGGGATGGCGCACAGAAGACTGACCTAGCCCATGGGGAAGGGAGGAGGAGGAAGGGGGAAGGGTAGCACAGAGCAACACTTTAAGGGGCATTGCACTAATAATGGTGCTAACTAGGGAACCGTTCCCACTGTTCTTAGTGCAAGTCTGCTCGTTCAAACTATTAGACCTCTCAGGCGTCAGTCAAAAGTTATACTTTAATCCGAAGTGGATTTAACGAAAAATGACACAGCACACATTTGTAAATCCCAAACTCTAAAAGTAATTGGAAAGAAAGATACAAATGATTTGTGACATTGTGGTTACAATAAAGAATGTAAACAAGATGCTGTGTTTTTATTTACAGTAGTGATGGACAGCTGGTGGCATTTTGAAAACAGGTTTTCAAACACTTGTAGACTGATTAGCAGGACAATAGACTCTTTATAGCCTGGCTACTGTAGGTGTGAACATCCCCCTACCTGCAAAAAATGACATCACCAAAACTAAAGGTATTTTGGTTTCAGTGCATTTTCTTTAAAAAAATAAAATAATGATAGGTGAAGAAGCCGGATGTGGCGGTCCTGGGTTGGCGTGGTTACACGTGATCTGCGGTTGTGAGCCCAGTACAGTTGGATGCCATTATTTGCCTGTTTGTGTTCCGCCTGTTAGCTTGCATGATTCTTGCCATCCTCCTTCGACCTCTCATCAACGAGCTGTTTTTGCCCACAGGACTGCTGACTGACTGGAGTTTTTTTGTTTGTCGCACCATTCTCTGTAAACCCTAGACACTGTCGTGCGTGAAAAGACCAGGAGGGCGCCTGGCACCGATCATAACACGCTTAGTCGCATTGGTCACTAGCTGTTCAATCAAACAGCAACTGAATGCCTCGATGCCTGCTTTACATAGTAATGCCACGGCCACGTAGGAGCGATCCAAGCAAGCCACTGTCTGTAGGAGCAATCCGTTTTCGTGAACAGGGTGGTGTACCTAATAAACTGACGGGTGAGTGCTTTATTGTCACATACACGGAATAGGTGCAGTGAAATGTGTTGTTTTACAGGGCTTCAGTCAGTTAGGGCCAGTGAACGATGATGTGGTTGCGTATTACAATGGCACCCTATTCCCTATATAGTGCACTTCTTTTGACAAAAGTAGTGCACTGTATAAGTAAAAGGGTGCCATTTGGGACACACTCATGCTGTTGTCATTGGCAGGGCCTGAGGCACTGTAGCACTTTTCTCATTCAGGTGTTGATGCCAAACTAGGTCCATCATCAGGTCTCATTACTGCTCCCTCCTAAAGGAAAACGAGCCCTCACTTTCCTGTCATTGTGCTGCTTTCAGAACCCAGACACGCTGATATATGGATGGAGAGAGACTTGCATCACTTCCTAGTCTCAGATTTCTCCCGGTCTCTCTCAAGGGGCTTTATTGGCATTGGAAACATGTTTACATTGCCAAAGTAAGTGGAATAGATATTAAACAAAAGTGAAATAAGTAATCTGAAATTAACATTTCAAATGTTATATTGCTGGCTATGTACAGTGTTGTAACTATGCAAATAGTTGAAGTACGAAAGGGAAAATAAATAGACAGATCAACATAAACTGAAATTGTTGCATGTTGCGTTTTATATTTTTTGTTGAAAGATTTTTCTGAGTTACAGTTCATATAAGGAAATCGGTCAATTGAAATAAATTCATGAGGCCCTAATCTATGGATTTCACATGACTGGGAATAGAGATATGCATCTGTTGGTCATTGATACCTTAAAAAAAGAGTAGGGACATGGATCAGAAAACCAGTCACCCTTAGCCTCATGCAGCGCGACACATCTCCTTCGCGTAGAGATGATCAGGCTGTTGATTGTGGCCTGTGGAATGTTGTCCCACTCCTTCAATGGCTGTGTAAAGATGATGGATATTGGCGGGAACTGGAACATGCTGTCGTACACATCGATCCAGAGAAATCCAAACATGCTCAATGGATGACATGTCTGGTGAATATGTAGGCCATGGAAGAGCTGGGACATTTTCAGCTTCCAGGAATTATGTACAGATCCTTGCAACATGGGGCTGTGCATTATCATGCTGAAACATGAGGTGATGGCAGATGAATGGCACGATATTGGGCCTCAGGATCTCGTCATAGTATCTCTGTGCATTCAAATTGCCATCGATAAATTGAAATTGGGTTTGTTGTCCGTAGCTTATACCTGCCTATACCATAACCCCACCGTACCGTCCCCATGGGGTACTCTGTTTACAATGTTGACATCAGCAAACCGCTCCCCCACACAACGCTGTCTGCCATCTGCCCGGTACAGTTGAAACAACTGGAATTCATCCATGAAGAGCACACTTCTCCAGCATGCCAGTGGCCATCCAAGGTGAGCATTTGCCCACTGAAGTCGGTTGCGATGCAGAATTGCAGTCAGGTCAAGACCCTGGTGAGGATGACGAGCACGCCGATGAGCTTCCCTGAGACTGTTCCTGACAGTTTGTGCAGAAATTCTTCAGTTGTGTAAACCCAGAGTTTTATCAGCTGTCCGTGTGGCTGGACTCCGACAATCCCGCAGGTGAAGAAGCTGGATGGGGAGGTCCTGGGCTGGCGTGGTTACATGTGGTCTCCGGTTGTGAGGCCGGTTGGAAGTACTGCCAAATTCTCTAAAACGACAGAGGTTATGGTAGGATGCCACTTGCACGCTCCCTCAAAATTTAGACATCTGCAGCGTTGTGTTGTGACCAAACTGCACATTTTAGAAAGGCCTTTTAATGTCTCCAGCACAAGGTGCACCTGTGCAATGATCACTCTGTTTAATCATCTTCTTGATATGCCACACCTGTCAGGTGGATGGATTGTCTTTACAAAGGAGAAATGCTCACTAACAGGGATGTTAACATATTTGTGCACAAAATTTGAGAAATATGTATTTTGTGCGTTTGGAACATTTCTGGGATCTTTTATTTCAGCTCATGAAACATGGGACGAACATTTTACATGTTGCATTCATGTTTTGTTCAGTGTAGTTTGTATTTACAATGGTGTTTGCTTCCCTGACTGTCCTTTCTTTTAGAAACAGATCACAAATATTGCTGCTGTGCTGGCACACTGGTATTTCATGTCATAGATATGGGAGTTTATCTAAATTGGATTTGTTTTCAAATTGTTTGTGGGTTTGTGTAATCTGAGGGAAATATGTGTCTCTAATATGGTCATACATTTGGCAGGAGGTTAGGAAGTGCAGCTCAGTTTCCACATTTTGTGGGCACATACCTGAGAACTAGTAGACAGGCTATGCCTACGGCGGCCTCTCTCAATAGCAAGGCTACGCTGATTTCCTTGCTTGTGGAACAGTTACAGTGTTCAGGTATTCTGCCACTGTACTCTCTGTTTAGGGCCAAATAGCATTCCAGTATGCTTCATTTTTTGGGTAGTTCTTTCCATTGTGTCAAGTAATTGTGTTTTTGTTTTCTCATGATTTGGTTGGGTCTAATTATGTTGCTGTCCTAGGGCTCTGTGTGGTCTGTTTGTGTTTGTGAACAGAACGCCAGGACCAGCTTGCTGAGGAGACTGTTCTCTAGGTTAATCTCTCTGTAGGTGATTGCTTTGTTATGGAAGGTTTGGGAATCGCTTCCTTTTAAGTGGTTGTAGAACTTAACATCTCTTTTCTGGATTTTGATAATTAGTGGATATTGTCCGAATTCTGCCCTGCATTTATTATATGGTGTTTTGTGTTGTGCACAGAGGATGTTTTTGCTAAATCATCATCAAGTAATGTTTTTGTGGAAGGTTAGTTAGCATGTGTGGGCTAATGCCTAATGTGCACAGGCCTGTGAGGATAAGTGTGATATACAGTTGAAGTCGGAAGTTTACATACACTTAGGTTGGAGTCATTAAAACTCGTTTTTCAACCACTCCACAAATTTCTTGTTAACAAACTATAGTTTTGGCAAGTCAGTTAGGACATCTACCTTGTGCATGACACAAGTCATGTTTCCAATAATTGTTTACAGACAGATTATTTCACTTATAATTCACTGTATCACAATTCCAGTGGGTCAGAAGTTTACATAAACTAAGTTGACTGTGCCTTTAAACAGCTTGGCAATTCCAGAAAATGTTGTCATGGCTTTAGAAGCTTCTGATAGCTTATGACATAATTTGAGTCAATTGAAGGTGTACCTGTGGATGTATTCAAGGCTGACCTTCAACTTCAGTGCCTCTTTGCTTGGCATCATGGGAAAATCAAAAGAGATCAGCCATGTCCTCGACATAACCTGAAAGGCCACTCAGCAAGAAAGAAGCCACTGCTCCAGACTACGGTTTGCAACTGCACATGGGGACCAATATCGCACTTTCTGGAGAAATGTCCTCTGGTCTGATAAACAAAAATAGAACTGTTTGGCCATAATGACCATCGTTATGTTTGGTGGAAAAAGGGGGAAGCTTGCAAGCCAAAGAACACCATCCCAACCGTGAAGCATGGGGGTGACAGCATCATGTTGTGGGGGTGCTTTGCCGCAGGAGGGACTGGTGCACTTCACATAATAGATGGCATCATAAGGAAGGACAATTATTTGAAGAAATTGATTCAACATCTCTAGACATGAGCCAGGATGTTAAAGCTTGGTCGCAAGTGGGTCTTCCAAATGGACAATGACCTCAAGCATATTTATTTTATTTTGTTATACAATATACTTGCAGTGAAGCCACTCAACAACTACATCATACCAGTCATCCAACAGATTCCCATTCAGAGCGACACACAGAAGCATCCAGGGTCAATGCCCTGCTCAAGGGCATGTTGACCGATCTACCACCAAGCCAAAAAACGTGAACCCGAACACTCCAATCTCCCCCACAGTTCCCCCAATAGCTCTCCCTCAACCATTCAAGACCCCTTCCACAGTCTCCCCCCAGGAAGAAAAAAAAACAAAACAAAACAATTAATTCCATTCCCCACCCCCCAAGAACCCCCCAATGCACCAACAACCAAGAGAATGAACTAATGAGAAAAAAGGTAAAGACAGAAGAAAACAGCTAACAACAATGAAAAAAATTAAATAATAATAATAATACATTTAAAACTAAGGACATCAAGGACAACTAAAATCATAACAGCAATGCCAACTGTATATGTTTGTGTGCATGTCTGGCACTATTACATGTATGTGTGTGTTCTCGTAATTGTTTATTTTAATGAGAGTGTGTGTATATGCATGTGTACAAACACCTGCACGGCATCAGCCTCAGGCAAACCGGCATTAGTTGTAAAAACACTGCCACTTAGTGTCATTCAAATGTACCTTTTATGATGTTTTATTTTGACCATTTTTAAACTTTTATCTTTGACCATCATTCTATCTCTCACACAGCAACTCCACTTCCACTTGTCTCCAATTCCACATTCCAACCCTCAGCTTCCCTCAGCCCATCCCATCTATGTCTGCTGGTCACCCTCAGCCCATCCCATCTATCTCTGCTGGTCACCCTCAGCCCATCCCATCTATCTCTGCTGGTCACCCTCAGCCCATCCCATCTATCTCTCCTGGTCACCCTCAGCCCATCCCATCTATCTCTGCTGGCCACCCACTTCGTGTTTCAATGCAACACATATCTTTCAACTATGCTGTGATGTTTAACGTACAATTTCAATCTGTCAAATCGAATAGAATCCACAGATTGCGAGTTGAAGATAAATACTTTTACTAAGACTATTAGTATATTAGTAATTGACTGACCCGGTCTCTCCAGATCTCCTAACAGTACTATTTCTAGGGTCAATTTTAGCTCAATGCTATGCATTTTCAGCGATTCCTGAACCTGAGACCAGAAACGGGCTACCTGAGGGCAATACCAAAATAAATGGTAAATGAACCCAATCATACTTCCAAAGTTGTGGCAAAATGGCTTAAGGACAACAAAGGCAAGGTATTGGAGTGGCCATCACAAAGCCCTGACCTCAATCCCATAGAAAATTTGTGGGCAGAACTGAAAGTGTGTGCGAGCAAGGAGGCCTACAAACCTGACTCAGTTACACCAGCTCTGTCACGAGGAATGGGCCAAAATTCACCCAACTCATTGTGGGAGGCTTGTGGAAGGCATCCTGAAATGTCTGACCCAAGTTAAATAATTTAAAGGCAATGCTACCAAATACTAATTGAGAGTATGTAAACTTCTGACACACTGAGAATGTGATGAAAGAAATAAAAGCTGAAATAAATTATTCTCTCTACTATTACTCTGACATTTCACATTCTTAAAATAAAGTGGTGATCCTAACATTCTTAAAATAAAGTGGTCATCCTAACTGACCTAAGACAGGGAATTCTTACCAGGATTAAATGTCAGGAATTGTGAAAAACTGAGTTTAAATGTATTTGGCTAAGGTGTATGTAAACTTCCGACTTCAACTGTGTTCAACTTGTATAACTTCCCTCTCCACTGTGGATAGATAGACTACCTGTTAGAGACCATGAGCCCACCAGTGAGTGAGAGGAGGGCATTTCAACATATATTTATAAGTTGTACTTCAACAGGATAGTTGGGCTCAGATTGAACAAAGGGCCTATTGAGAGCCCTGTTGTTTTTAGGTGAATAAAGTCCTTTAGATTCTAACAAGAGTACAGGGAGTGTAAGAGAGTCAAAGAGAGCACGGAGAGGATGATTTTACAGTGGTCCTCATTTTACATAAGTTAACTTAACCCACCAACAGACACTAGAGAGAGTGTATGTTCTTGTGGGTTTACTTAGGTCATTATTGTAGAATTACGTTTCGCACGGTTTGTTTCCTTCCCTAAAGAAGTGATCTGATTTAAGATCGACACCACAGAGCAAGCAATCTTCACCATCTGATACCAAACAAAACCTGATGTGAATTTCAATGCCCAACAGATGAACACATTAACTTATGGCAGGCTGAGACTGAGCAGATCCCACCTGGGTCATTGCTTTTCAGATGAGATTTCAAGAGGAGAGGATCAGAAGCAATCTGTTCTCTAATTGTATAGACTTTCACTACTTCCTTCCATCTGAAAATAAATAAGAAAAGGAAATGAACAAGTCTCCTATAGGTTGATTTAGTGGGTGTAGCCGTAGTTAAACGTGCTAGTAAAAGCCTTCACTTCTGTTCCCATGGAAACCAGCATGCTCAATATACAATGCCGAGATGGCCTTCTGCTCAGGAACCTTTACGCAGTCATTCCCGCTCTCCTTGGTATCTAACTCTCTCCCATTCTCTCTTTCTCTCACTCGCTCGCTTTTTCGCTAACTGGCATGCACGCAAGTTGACGCAAGTGTAAACACACACATACACACCCGAAATCTATATCTGAGCCTTCCTCTTCCCTCTCAGTGTAATTCAATCAGGAAGATGCTGTGGCCTCTAGCAACAGGACATGACGCAGAGACAGATGTGCAATAAGCCTGAATAAGCCACGATGCTGAATTAGATATAGGCTGCTCTCATGACTAGACCGTACATAGGCATAATAAAGGGACTTGAATGATGTTGAAGGGAAGTTGAGTGAATGTTGTTTCGACATATCATTGTACCTGACCTATATAACATTTCAAAACTTCTCCTCAGACAGAATGTATATTATAGCCTGTTTTTTAATCCTTGTCTTTTCATTAGAGGAGAAGAGCATTGTGTGTCTGTATGGCTTTGTGTAGATGGATATGGCGTCCGTGTCTATGACTGTGTGTATATCTCAATGTAGAGTATAATGTAAATGCCATGATTGTGATTCAGTGTGCATTATGTTCTCCCTCTTTGTTTCAGAGTGTGGAGGAGCACTGTGCATTTGTCAGCGTGGTGAGCTGCAGCCTGTGTGTGTTCCTGGCTGTGTTTGTGTTGGTGTGTACAGAGACCCTGACCCAGCGCTGGAGGAGACTGCTGGGTCTGGTGGTCTGGGCCACTCACCTCACCATGGGATTCACCTTCATCTTCAGCGGACCTCTCATCCTGCCCTGGGACCAGGTATACACTCTCGCTCTAAATAAAGGTTGCACGACAACCTATTGGCTTTCAAAATAAATGTTTGGTAATTATTCTAATCAAATGAGATATGTTTTATTGTTGATTTCTTCAAAACCATCAAACTTTATTAATAATTACTGCAGTAATAGAGTGTTAATGGTCATCCAATAGTATAGAGTTAAAGCCCAATAAATAAACGGGATTCAGTTATAACTCTTCATTGTCTTCCTTGTGACGAAGACAAACACGTGAAATTATACAAAGGTACATTGTGCTCTCATGCAACAGATATATGTCTAGTTCATTTACTGCTTGTTTATGCAGAAATACTAATCCAATATAGGATTCTAAGCCCTTCCCTCAGAATGATGGAGTCCAGTATTCATCTGCTGTATGGGATAAATAAACTGGAGATTGGGTCCCCCTGGCACCGACAGACAGGCACACAGACACTAATCATGGAATGGAATGCAGTCTTTAGGTTATCACCAAGCCATGGTAAATCTACTGTCAGCGTTAACACAGACACATGAGAGTTCAAAGAGCCCTATTCTGTTGCCTCTAAGAAAAACAGTGTTTTAGGAATACATTCTAATATAAAGTCATGTGATTAACATAATGTTGTAATTATATGACACTCACTTCCTTTGTCCTCTTCCTCTTCTCCTCCATCTACAAAACCAGCCAGTTTATTAGGTACACCCATCTAGTACCAGTCGGACCCCCATTTACTGAATTCTTCAGGCATGGATTCTACAAGGTGTAGCGTTCAAGCGTTGTGCAATTGGTATCTAGGAACCTAACTTGTGCCAGGGAAACATTAGCCATACCATTACACCACAGAGCATGCAACCTTCTCCATGTGATAACAAACAAAATCTGATGTGAATTTAAATTCACATCAGTTGGCAGTGGTGTAATGGTATAGGGAATATTTTTCTGGCACACGTTAGATTCCTTGATACCGATTGAGCAACATTTGAACGCCACACCTTGTAGAATCCATGCCCTGATGAATTCAGGCTGTTCTGGATGCAAAGGGGCACCAACAATCATAACATGCTCAGTTGTTAGGGCACCTAATTTGTCCATTCTAACGTTCAATTGAACAGTAACTGAATGCCTTGATGTCTGTCTGCCTTTTTTATATAGCAAGCCATGGCTACGTGACTCACTGTCTGTAGGAGCGAACCATTTTTGTGAACGTGAACTACATAATAAACTGGCCACTGAATGTACCTACATTATTTTCACATGAACAGAAGCATCAAAATGTGATATTTGTCTAGTTATAGCATATCTTGCCAGTACACTGAGGTGACAGTTGTCCAGTAAAACCACTTGTTCTTTGGGTGTAGTGCTACCAATCCGAGACTCATTCCCCACACTGTGTTTCGTGTCATATCAGTCTGACCTATCTCTCTCTCTCTCTCTCCTTTTCTCCTGTAGGTTCCCTTCTTCCTGTTCATCATCTTCACAGTGTACACCATGCTGCCTTTCCAGATGTGCTATGCTGTGGTACTCAGTGTGATCTCCTCACTCTCTCACATCATGGTCCTCACTCTACGCCTCACTGTCTTCAATACCCAAGATCCCAGCCCCTTTCTGGCCAATCAGGTGTGTTATTAGTTATGCTGTTGGTAACAATTATACATGATCTCCTGGTGAGGATTCTCTGAAAACAGACAATAAAATGCTTATGCTGTGCAGCTAGGATGTAATGTCGGTCCCTCTGTCCCCAGCTGCTGTCCAATGCGGTGGTGTTTCTGTGTGGCAGTGTGGTGGGGGCCTTCCATAAGGTCCTGATGGAGAGAGCACTAAGACAGACCTTCCAGGATACACTCAGATGTCTGGGCATCCGCATGAAGCTGGAGATAGAAAAGAGACAACAGGTGAGAACATCTTATCAGACACTCTGCTATATTCTTGATTTAGTTATTTACCTTTAAGGAAAGACCCTTGAGGTTAGAAACCTATTTGGCGAGGGCAATCTCCCAGTGTATCAGAAATCCTGGAAATCATGGTCTGGTTGAATAAGATGCTTTTGGTGTCTCTTTCTGAACAGAGGCTGACCTGACTGAATACAGGAAGTATGAAAGACTAATAAAAGTGAATAGTGTTAGGCTAAAATGTGTTGTCATAATAGCACTGGTTAATTTTTTACTTCATTTAAGACCAGCAGCCTTGTTGTTTTCTAACTTGTATTTTTCATTACGATGATCAAATCCCCTTCATATTAAATTTCATTGTAATGATTATTTAAGTAGATGTCTGTGTGTGCTCCGTTAGTAAAAACGGGTGTCTGTTTCAAATGGCTTTTTAACCATAATTTTTTTCATTTGTAATAATAGTTGCTTAGGAAATGACAACACACTCCGTGAGAGAGAGGAGGCCGCTGGCTGCTCTGTTGCCTAGCAGGACAGAATGGAATGATATAATCGTTAACATTTGAACCGGCTCTGTTCTACTCTGTTGTATTGAGCCCGAAAAAAGGAGCAGTGCCACAGGGGTTAGCCAAAGAGCACAGGCACCATAAATAAAGAGAAGAGGGAAGGGAGGGTTTGAAATGGGTCTCAACGCTGAGCACTATGCCATTGTTCTCTAGACCCAGTCAGATAGAATCTGCCAGATCAATTACAGCACAGAGCTGAGCTGACTGAACCGAATCAAGGCCACTTTGTGCAGAATGACTTTCCATGCTTTACGGTTTACTGGAAAACCTGCTCCAGTCATTTGAACCAGGAGGTGGTAATCTATCTGGGAGAGTATATAGGCCTAACCAGTTGCCCCGTGACACTGATCTTGGGTTAGTTTTACGTTTCTTCCACTAATGGTTAAGGTTAGGATTTGATCCTAGATCTGTACCCAGCCCCCCCCCCCCATGGATGCAGCCAAACCAGAGAGGAAAGATACTAGTCCAGTGCCTCAGTATTGCATCATACGGGTGAACAGGAATTATGATGGGGTCAATGGGGATTGAAGAATGATTTCCTGAGACATCTCCTTATTAACTTCTTAGATTCTCATCTCACCTGACTCTATTCCATTCCAGAGGCTCTCAATGCAATGTTCTATCTGTCTGTTGACTGGCTGTACAACCAGACTGGCAGCACAATGATTATAAAGCTTTTAACAGTAATCTAAGTGAATGGGGCCCTTGTTAGTGGAGTTACCAGATCAGCAAGACACTCTGACAGCTGGTTGATACTCAGATTGGGTTTCTCCCAAATTGGATGGGTTCATGACCCTTTGTCTATCGGACAGTGTGTGTGGTTGGGTGGGTGTGGTGTGTTGATGCTAACGTGTGTGTGCGTGCGTAGGAGAACCTGCTGCAGTCTGTGCTACCTGTCTACATCTCCATGAAGATGAAGCTGGCCATCATGGAGCGTCTGCAAGACTGCAAGGACAAAGAAGAGCAGCAACGACTCGTCAAAGACAACAACTTCCACAGTCTCTACGTCAAGAGACACGAGAACGTCAGGTACAGTACAACAATAGCCTGTCAAGGACTAAGAATATGACTGAGAAACATACAGCATGTTGAAATAACCTGTTATGTTCGAAGAAAATGACTAAGAAACACAGTAGAATCCCATCCTTTGCCTGTCACTCATTGCCTGTCAAACTAAGCACGGTTTTCAGTCTACCAAATAACACACATGGAAAATATTTCCCCAACCCAAATGTTCTCTTGAATGAAACTCCACTTTTGGCTTTAGCCTTTGATTTTCTCTTTCCCTGCCTTTACATTTTGGCTCTTTTTCTGTTTTTCGACTTTAACACAAGTGTATACACCCTTATGTTATACTAGGGAACGGCCCAATACATCACCGGGGCCAAGCTTTCTTCCATCCAGGACCTCTATACTAGGCGGTGTCAGAGGAAGGCCCTAAAAACTGTCGAAGACTCCAGCCACCCTAGTCATAGACTGTTTTATCTTTCTACCGCACGACAAGTGGTACTGGAGCACCAAGTCTAGGTCTAAGAGGCTTCTAAATGGCTTCTACCCCCAAGCCATAAGACTCCTGAACAGCTAATCTAATGGCTAACCAGACTATTTGCAATGCCCTCCCCCCTTCCATGCTGCTGCTACTCTCTGTTATTATCTATGCATAGTCACTTTAATAACTCTACCTACATGTACATATTACCTCAATTACCTCAACACCGGTGCTCCTGCACATTGACTCTGTATATAGTCCCGCTATTGTTATTTACTGCTGCTCTTTAATTATTTGTTATTCTTATCTCATACTTTTTTTGTTGTATTTTCTTAAAACTGCATTGTTGGTTAAGGGCTTGTTCCACTTGTTCCACGCATTCCACTTTAAGGTCTACTACACCTGTTGTATTTGGCACATGTGACAGATTCTGGTTTTGAAATTGTGTTTCCATAGCTAGGGAAGAGCAGAATCAGTTGCTTTGTGAGAAGGTGTTAAAGTTCACACTTAGCCATTGTTGTGTAAATGCCAGCTGAAAAGTACCAGTGGCCTGGCTTTGGCCCCAAGTAAGAGCAGGTCCTCCGGATCCATGGTCCAGTGAGACCCGGGTGCCGGCCCGCAAAGATGGAAACAAAAGTCTGAGCCTTGGGTAAAACACTGGGTTAAATCATATGTTGCGTGTGTGCTTTGAATAGTTAGTATAGTTTGTGATCTCTAATTGTATTCATTTAATTTCCCCTGATATCCTCTGGTCCCGAGGACTGGAGTTGCCCATCCCTGCTCTGGGAGGTCTTTTTACACTCACAATGCCCAGTCAGTTCTCATGGAATTTAGCATGACAGTGTTAGCTGAGCATTGACCCAGATGAGGCCTTTTGTTTTATGGGCATTCATTTAGAAAGTGCTGACAGACATTGGCTTTGTAGCCTATCCAGTGAACCTTGGCAGATGGCTCAATAGATTCCCTAAGTTTTAGACTCTGAAATTGCTTACAGACTGTACTGTACCTTCTACCTTCCTGGAGAGAGAGGGAGCCCATTTGTTGACCAAATTAAGGTCAACACAGCAACACTCTTCAATCTTCTCAGTAGCCTGACAAACTGACATTTGTAACTTCCTGGTTGATTTGTTGATAAGTTTAGGCTCGTAATAAATATGATTTCATAGAAAAGGAAGGACATTTAAACGGTCTGATATGAGAAGGCCTTGTGAAGATCAAAGACTGTATCATGTGCTGCTGTGGCTCGGCTAGTGATGAATCCTCATTTAAGCCCTTTGGTGTTACTGTGAATTATAGCCCAACCACCTCCCCATGCTTGTCATTATACATGTTCTTTCCAAGGAAACACCTGGATGTTGTCAGTCAGAGTTACTGGGCAGCCATGGTTCTCTGGTCTGCCTAGCGAGCAATAGGCTAACGTTAGTTACTTTAATGAGGACTGACCTTGGCAGTAGTTAGCTCTCTGAGCCCTGGTAATGAGCCAGTGATTAGGCTGTGGCGGCTGAATGTGTGGTGGCCTGGGTCAGGTGCTCTGTGTGGAGGATAGGGTTAACAACAAGCTTATAGCACTTCCAATCAGTGTACAGTGCAGTGCTTCCCCTATGATTTTTTTTTCAGGAGCTGTGGCAAAGTTAGCATTGTGGGGGTGGGGGTGGCCAATGACAAACGTTTTAGTGGTTGTCCTCTAGGCTACAGACAATTTATTTTATGTTTTCATTTTATGTTTTTGATTTCATGCAATTCTATACATTTTGTCATGGGCGGAGAGAACATTTTACAGTTTTAAAGATAGTTTCCTGCAATTTGTTGAACACTTTTTTGTTTACTACATGATTCCATATGTGTTATTTCATAGTTTTGATGTCTTCACTATGATTCTACAATTGTAGAATCATAGTGAATATAAAAATTGGGCGTGCAAAATTATTCAGCCCCCTTAAGTTAATACTTTGTAGCGCCACCTTTTGCTGCGATTACAGCTGTAAGTCGCTTGGGGTATGTCTCTATCAGTTTTGCACATCGAGAGACTGAAATTTTTTCCCATTCCTCCTTGCAAAACAGCTCGAGCTCAGTGAGGTTGGATGGAGAGCATTTGTGAAGAGCCGTTTTCAGTTCTTTCCACAGATTCTCGATTGGATTCAGGTCTGGACTTTGACTTGGCCATTCTAACACCTGGATATGTTTATTTTTTAACCATTCCATTGTAGATTTTGCTTTATGTTTTGGATCATTATCTTGTTGGAAGACAAATCTCCGTCCCAGTCTCAGGTCTTTTGCAGACTCCATCAGGTTTTCTTCCAGAATGGTCCTGTATTTGGCTCCATCCATCTTCCCATCAATTCTAACCATCTTCCCTGTCCCTGCTGAAGAAAAGCAGGCCCAAACCATGATGCTGCCACCACCATGTTTGACAGTGGGGATGGTGTGTTCAGGGTGATGAGCTGTGTTGCTTTTACGCCAAACATAACGTTTTGCATTGTTGCCAAAAAGTTCAATTTTGGTTTCATCTGACCAGAGCACCTTCTTCCACATGTTTGGTGTGTCTCCCAGGTGGCTTGTGGCAAACTTTAAACAACACTTTTTATGGATATCTTTAAGAAATGGCTTTCTTCTTGCCACTCTTCCATAAAGGCCAGATTTGTGCAATATACGACTGATTGTTGTCCTATGGACAGAGTCTCCCACCTCAGCTGTAGATCTCTGCAGTTCATCCAGAGTGATCATGGGCCTCTTGGCTGCATCTCTGATCAGTCTTCTCCTTGTATGAGCTGAAAGTTTAGAGGGATGGCCAGGTCTTGGTAGATTTGCAGTGGTCTGATACTCCTTCCATTTCAATATTATCGCTTGCACAGTGCTCCTTGGGATGTTTAAAGCTTGGGAAATCTTTTTGTATCCAAATCCGTCTTCAAACTTCTTCACAACAGTATCTCGGACCTGCCTGGTGTGTTCCTTGTTCTTCATGATGCTCTCTGCGCTTTTAACGGACCTCTGAGACTATCACAGTGCAGGTGCATTTATACGGAGACTTGATTACACACAGGTGGATTGTATTTATCATCATTAGTCATTTAGGTCAACATTGGATCATTCAGAGATCCTCACTGAACTTCTGGAGAGAGTTTGCTGCACTGAAAGTAAAGGGGCTGAATCATTTTGCACGCCCAATTTTTCAGTTTTTGATTTGTTAAAAAAGTTTGAAATATCCAATAAATGTAGTTCCACTTCATGATTGTGTCTCACTTGTTGTTGATTCTTCACAAAAAATACAGTTTTATATCTTTATGTTTTGAAGCCTGAAATGTGGCAAAAGGTTGCAAAGTTCAAGGGGGCCGAATACTTTCGCAAGCCACTGTATATATATATATATATATATATATATATATATATATATATATATATATATATATATATATATATATATATATATATATATATTTTAATCATATATTTTGGAGTGGAGGCAACGATGCTGCTACATGAATATAGGGAAAACACTGCTGTAGTTTGTCTTAGAGCCAAACCCCTTAGCACGATCTCCCTTCAACTCAGTCTTCACCTCCTCTCTAGCCCGATAGGATTACTGTTCACCCAGGATAGGACCTCCAGCTGTAATCAGTTATCCCCACTCCATTTCAACACCCCAGGAGTCAACCGGCGGCAGGATAGCCTAGTGGTTAGAGCATTGGACTAGTAACCGAAAGGTTGTAAGTTCAAATCCCCGAGCTGACAAGGTACACAATCTGTCGTTCTGCCCCCGAACAGGCAGTTAACCCACTGTTCCTAGGCCGTCATTGAAAATAAGAATTTGTTCTTAACTGACTTGCCTAGTAAAATAAAGGTCAAATATATATATTTTTTAAAAACCATTATCTGACAATGACACCCTTGTTTAGTGATACAACAACATCAGAGGGATAAATCAGTGTAGCGGCCAGCCCGGCCGTATCCATGCAGACAACAGGTTTCATTATGACACTGATGTCTTGACCCCATATGTCCTGAGTCGGTCGTGATCAGTAAGCATGAAATGCAAGAAAATGCTTGGAAACTATGTGCAACAGGCAGGGACCATCTAAACTTGTCCAATAATGAATGCTTCTTGTTTTATTTTGCACGCTGTGTGTCTTAACCTCTTAAGCCCACCCGACACGCAGGCGCCCCATCTAGCCATCTGGAAATGCAAATGCACTACGCTAAATGCTAATAGCACTCGTTAAAACTCAAACGTTCATTAAAACACACATGCATGGTACTGAATTAAAGCTACACTTGTTGTGAATCCAGCCAACAAGTCAAATTATTTAAATGCTTTTCGGCGAAAGCATGAGAAGCTATTATCTGATAGCATGCAACACCCTGAATACCTGAAGGTGACGTAAACAAAATAATTAGCATAGTCGGCGCTACACAAAACGCAGAAATAAAATATAAAACATTCATTACCTTTGACAAGCTTCTTTGTTGGCACTCCTAGATGTCTCATAAACATCACTATTGGGTCTTTTTTTTTTCTTCGATTAAATCGGTCCATATATACCCTAAATATCGATCTATGAAAAGTGTGTGATCCAGGAAAAAACACTGTTTTAAAACGCAACGTCATTTACAAAAATTAAAACACACCCTTGGCTTTTCTCTTTTTGCAGTATTCTGTATGCTGACATTGTGGGCTTCACCCGATTGGCCAGCGACTGCTCTCCGAAGGAGCTGGTCATCATGCTCAACGAGCTTTTTGGGAAATTTGACCAGATTGCAAAGGTGAGTTAATCATTTGTAAGATTTGCACCTTTAGTTAAATTAACACGGACTTTTCAGCTTTTATTTTTCAGCTTTTATTTAATATTTAGCTACATTTGTATGTTTATTACAGTGTGGTAATGCATAATCCAGTGTGGTAATGCATAATCCAGTGTGGTAATGCATAATCCAGTGTGGTAATGCATAATCCAGTGTGGTAATGCATAATCCAGTGTGGTAATGCATAATCCAGTGTGGTAATGCATAATCCAGTGTGGTAATGCATAATCCAGCGTGGTAATGCATAATCCAGCGTGGTAATGCATAATCCAGTGTGGTAATGCATAATCCACTTGTTATGTGGCATTAATCAGTACTTGCTTCATCATAATAAATCAAATAATAATATTTGTATTTTATAGAGTGCGTTTCATGACACAGATCATCTCTGATACTTAAAAACAAGTACATGTAGTTCTTGGGCTGGATGTGTTTCGTGTTTGATTCTTCAGGAGAACTTCTGATACCTTGTTTGATACCTTGTTTGTGTTTATGCTAAATCCAGTTGACATGTCTGCTTCTTTATTTATTTATTTATTTAACCAGGAAGGGCTCATTGAGATTTAAAATCACTTTTTCAAGAGCGTCCTGGCCAAGATAGGCAGCACCAAGTCATTACAAATATTACAGACAAACAACATGAAAAACTACAAGTAATCTACTTCTTAGATGGTCTATGTGGTATTTTTCTGTTTCATTCTTCAGGAGAACGAGTGCATGAGAATCAAGATTTTGGGAGACTGCTACTACTGTGTGTCTGGCCTGCCTGTCTCCCTGCCCATGCATGCCAAGAACTGTGTGAAGATGGGTCTGGACATGTGTGAGGCCATCAAGTGAGTTCAGAGGAGCCCCAAGGCCTTCTGGGGGGAAAACAATTACTTAAACACCTTCTGGTTAGTTCCAGGACTTTAGCAACATGTATTCTCATTAGATTGTGAGATAAATAGTGTATAGTAAATCAAATGTGTTAGTCTGGTAGGGAGGGTAGTGTTATTGTATAATGCAAGGGGGACCTTCTGGCCTAAGTAGTAGGTGTTGATATGAGTTGTGTGGGTCAATGATGGTTATGAGAGTGAGTTAGTTCTATAATCAGGTGTTGTGGAGGACTGGAGGGTCTGTCAAAGGAAGGCTTTATCATGGCTCCTCTCTGCCCTGTTGGACAATCAAATCACATTTCATTTGTTACATGCTTCGTAAACAACAGGTGTAGACTAACAGTGAAATGCTTACTTAAGGTTCCTTTTCCAACAATGCAGAGTTAAAGATACCGTAAATTAAATACAAATTAGAAATAGTGACACAAGGAATAAATACACAGTCCATAACAATAACGAGTAAAAATAACATGGCTATATACAGGAAGTACCAGTACTGAAGCGATGTGCAGGGGTACGAGGTAATAACATGGCTATATACAGGAAGTACCAATACTGAGGCGATGTGCAGGGGTACGAGGTAATAACATGGCTATATACAGGAAGTACCCGTACTGAGGCGATGTGCAGGGGTACGAGGTAATAACATGGCTATATACAGGAAGTACCAGCACTGAGGCGATGTGCAGGGGTACGAGGTAATCGAGGTAGTTATGTACTGTATATATAGGGAGGGGTAAAGTGACTAGGCAACAGTATAGATAATAGACCGTAGCAGCAGCGCATGTGGTGAGTATGTGTGGCGTCAGTATGCATGTGTGTGCATGTTATGACAAGACGGAAATAGTTGATTTGTTCACCTGGCTCTGATGTCAAAGCAATAAGAAGGAATCCCAGGGAAACTTAAATGAACACACAAATACACACATCTGACAGATTCTGATCCCGCTCCTCAGACAGGTGCGCGAGGCCACAGGTGTGGACATCAACATGAGAGTGGGCGTTCACTCCGGCAACGTGCTCTGCGGTGTGATTGGCCTCCGCAAGTGGCAGTTTGACGTTTGGTCACATGACGTCACCCTGGCCAATTATATGGAGTCTGGAGGCTTACCTGGGTATGTTAGTAGTTGAGTTAACCATGTATGGTAAATCTTTAATCCTAATGGTGGCATTTTTTTATTTTATTTAACCTTTTATTTAACTAGGCAAGTCAGTTAAGAACATTCTTATTTTCAATGACGGCCTAGGAACAGTGGGTTAACTGCATTAATTATTAAGTTACTAGTAGTAACCTAGTCCTAGTAAGTCCATTTTACTAATAGTAACCCCCATCTTTGTCTTGATCAGGCGTGTCCACATCACTGAGGCCACCCTGAAGCACCTGAACAAGGCCTATGAGGTGGAGGAGGGGAACGGTGGGCTAAGAGATGCCTACCTGAAGGAGCTCAACATACAGACATACCTTGTCATCGATCCTCGGGTGAGCTACCTCATTTAATGCATTACCTCCAGAATCCCTGACAAGGGCCTTATCTGTATATGTGAGACTGTACTCCTCGTTAACGTGTGTGTGTGTCATCAGTCTAAGAACCAGGCTCTGAACAGCCACAGCATGCCCAAGCCGCGTGTGAATGACGGGCTGAAGATGCGGGCGTCAGTGAGAATGACCCGTTACCTGGAGTCCTGGGGCGCCGTCAAACCCTTCGCCCACCTACAGAGCAGAGAGGGGTACACCACAGACACCATGGTCAATGGAAAATCACGCTGCAAGGTGAGTGACGGCTGGGGGGCCACTGAATTATAACTGATGAAAAGATTACCAGACATACTTCCTCTAACAGAAATAGTCCACTTTACACATCAAGCATAACAGGTTGAAATGTATTGCTACAAGCATAAGTATTTCCTGTGGAAGACTGTTGTGACTGTTGATGACATATTTACATGCTGCTTTACTTCTTGCTGTTTTACGCACGATGTGTCTAACAACATTTGTTTTAAAAATGTTTCTAGGACATCCCTCTGCGCACAGCTCACTCGAAGATCACTGAGAGGTAAGGAAGGCCAAGTCTGAGAACGCAGAGAGGATGAGTTAATTTGTTTATATGTTAATTAACAAGAGCCCTGAACTGACGTCAGACTCTCCTTACTGGATTGGTACTCCTGCTATGCATCAGTCTGCTGATAAAGTGGGTGTTTATGGTTGTGGATGTGTATTTGGGAAGCCAGTTCTTTTTTTGAATTACCAAATGCAAACAGATCAGTGACTGTACAGTAAATGTTAAGCGATTTGTAAGTCCACTTAATGTTACACGTATTGTATATAAAAACCCAAACACATTTACTTTTTATAAGGTCATCAATTTTGGTCGCTTAGGGCTTAGAAGTGGTCTCTCTTTCCTCATTACTGACAAAAGCTGAACCACATGTGAGTGCAGTAGACAGGACAGTGAAATAAGAAAATTGCCCCGAAAGACCTTTTGTCTCGGCTGTGGTTCTAGTGGACACCGATACTGTAAATGGACACTTAACAGGAACCGGCTGTGTTGCTTCCGATGTGGTCAGTGGCCCTTCCTATGTTCTTTCATTTGGTCAGGAACAGTCCCTCTTCATGTCATGTTTAATAAAAACAAAATAGTTTCTTTATTCAGTTACAATACAAGCTTTATTAATATTTGATCCATTCTACGGAGACAGACATTTGTTTTTTTAATACACATGAATCCTCACATACAACACACAACAGTCCCATACAGGGACAACGATGTCACCATGTTGAATGTATCTATCTCTCACTGTTGGTCCCTGACAGCTTTGATGAGTCTGTAGAGGAGCCCTTCTCCTCACCCGCCCCTCCGCTCAGCACCTATAAGTGAGTGGAGCCAGCATGGCTCACAACGCAACTGCTCCCTTCTGAGTGGAGGAGGAGAATATTTGATGTTTCACAGCACCATTAACCTACAACCCTTCTTTCTGGGTTAACACTCCTCCCTACCCCCCATACTGCCTAGAGCTGCCTCCCTCTTCTGTATAACAGGGCATCACAGGGATTCCCACGCCTTCACAAAGCAAGCAGGGCATAGTAACCACTCCCTAGTGTTTAAAGTGTGTCTTTTTGTTTTCCCACTGGAGTTATGTGCTGTTATAAACACCCTGTGTGTGTCTCTGTCTGTCTGTCTGTCTGTCTGTCTGTGTGTGTTTCCTTCCTGGTGAGGCATGGGTACTGCTGGGAGACTACTGTACAGTCACCAGAGTTCAACTAACACACACAACATCCTGCACATACCCACACTATAGAATGAATGACACACACACCCCTTCTCTCTGTTTCCACTAATGCTGAGAATGGCCTAAACCAGTTGCCTCCCTGCACAGCACACTGAGACTGAATAACCTGCATGACCTTGGCTGGTTTACCAGCATCCATCCATTTGTCTGTCTGCGTGTGTCAGTCTGTGTGTCGGTCGGTCTGTCTGCGTGTCGGTCTGTCTGCGTGTCTGTCTGCATGTCGGTCTGTCTGCTTGTCGGCCTGTCTGCGTGTCGGTCCGTCTGCGTGTTGGTTGGTCGGTCTGCGTGTTGATCTGCATGTCGGTCCGTCTGCGTGTCGGTCCGTCTGCGTGTTGGTCGGTCGGTCTGCGTGTTGATCTGCATGTCGGTCTGCGTGTTGGTCTGTCTGCGTGTTGGTCGATCTGTCTGTTCGTATGCTTGTCGTTCGGTCTGTTTGTCTGCGTGTCAGTCTGTCTGTCTACGGGTCGGTCGGTCAGTCGGCCGGTCTGTCTGTGTGTCGGAGGTCGGTCTGTCTGCGTGCCGGTCAGTCGGTTGGTCTGTCTGTGTGTTGGTCGGTCTGCGTGTCAGTCTGTCGGTCAAACTGTATGCATGTCAGTCCGTCTGCAAGTTGGTCAGTCCGTCTGCGTGTCTGTCCATCCATCGGTCTGTCTGCGTGTCGGTTGGTCTGTCTGCATGTCGGTCGGTCTGTCTGCGTGTAGATCGGTCTGCGTGTCTGTCGGTCTCTCTGCATGTCGGTCTGTCTGCATGTCTGTCTGCGTGTCGGTCGGTATGCGTGCTGGTCGGTCTGTCTGCGTGTTGGTCGGTCTGCATGTCGGTCGGTCTGCGTGTCTGTCTGCGTGTCGGTCGATCTGTCTGTTTGTATGCTTGTCGGTCGGTCTGTCTGCATGTCGGTCTGTCTGCATATCAGTCTGTCTGCGTGTAGATTGGTCTGCGTGTCTGTCGGTCTCTCTGCATGTCGGTCTGTCTGCTTGTCTGTCTGCGTGTCGGTCGGTATGCGTGCTGGTCGGTTAGTCTGCGTGCTGGTCTGCATGTCGGTGTGCGTGTTGGTCTGTCTGCGTGTCGGTCGGTCTGCATGTCAGTCCGTATGCATGTCCGTCTGCGTGTCGGTCGGTTGATCTGTCTGTTTGTCTGCCTGTCGTTCGGTCGGTCTGTCTGCGTGCCGGTCGGTCGGTTGGTCTGTCTGTATGTCGGTCTGTCTGCGTGCCGGTCGGTCGGTTGGTCTGTCTGTGTGTCGGTCGGTCTGCGTGTCCGTCTGTCGGTCAGTCTGTATGCATGCCGGTCTGTCTGCAAGTTGGTCAGTCCGTCTGCGTGTCTGTCTGCGTGTCGGTCGGTCTGTCTGCGGGTCGGTCTGTCTGCGTGTCAGTCTGTGTTGGTCGGTCTGTCTGTTTGTCTGTGTGTCGGTTGGTCTGTTTGCGTGTTGGCGGTCGGTCTGTCTGCTTGTCGGTTGGTCGGTCGGTCGGTCTGTCTGTGTGTCGGTCGGTCTCAGTGTCAGTCGGTCGATCTGCGTGTCGGTCTGTCTGCGTGTCCGTCGGTCAGTCCGTCTGCGTGTCTGTCTGCATGTCCGTCGGTCTGTCTGCGGGTCGGTCTGTCTGCGGGTCGGTCGGTTGGTGTGTGTCGGCCAGTCTGCGTGTCGGTCTGTCTGCCTACGTGTCGGTCAGTCCGTCTGCGTGTCTGTCTGCATGTCCGTCGGTCTGTCTGCGGGTCGGTCTGTCTGCGCGTCGGTCGGTCTGCATGTCGGTCAATCTGTCTGTCTGCGTGTTGTTCTGTCTGTCTGTGTCTTGTCAGTCGGTCTCTGTCTGTCTGTGTCAGTCGGTCTCTGTCTGTCTGTGTCAGTCGGTCTCTGTGTCAGTCGGTCTCTGTGTCAGTCGGTCTCTGTGTCAGTCGGTCTCTGTGTCAGTCGGTCTCTGTGTCAGTCGGACTCTGTGTCAGTCGGACTCTGTGTCGGTGTCTGTCGGTGTCTGTCGGTGTCTCTGTCTGCCTTTGTGTCTTGTCTATGGTTTCTGTGTCAGTCGGTCTGTCTGTCGGTCTCTGTCTGGTCTGTTTGTCTGTGTTCGTCGGTGTCTGTCTGTCTGTCTGTCTGTCTGTCTGTCTGTCTGTCGGTCTCTGTCTGTGTGTCTGCTAGTCTACCTCTTCCTTATTGTCTGAGGGTTTTACAGGAACAAGTCCCAGAAGAGCAAGTTTGATGAGGAGCTGCACAATGAGATGACCACCACCATCGATGAGCTCAGCAGCAAGTGAGTCTCTATAGTCACTAAATAGTCAAAATACATTCTGAGATTAGTCACTAGGTAGGACCACAAGCTTAAACCTATTCTCAGAATGAAGGGTCTAATGTTATCTAATCTTCCTAGCCACCAACATATCCCCTGAGAAAAGTATTATTTAGCCAAAAGGTGAATAATATTGACAGAGATGAGTCAAAGCTATCTGAAAATGTATTTTACATATTGAGTTGTAAAAATAGAGAGCTCGCTCTCACATACACCCACTCACTCTTTCACACTCTCTTCCTCACGCTTTCTCCCCGTGTGACCTTCAGGCAGTGGGTGAAGTCTGAGGAGATTAGCAGTCTGGCTGTGTGGTTCCCTAAGAAAGAGCTGGAGAAACAGGTGAGTGTTTGTCTCAGAGCTGTCTAGACACTGTTGAGAGGAGCATTGCTGTCCTAGTATACACTGTAGTAGTTACATCTCCACAATGAAAATCTCTAGAACCTTATAGATACAATGTGAAGAAATATATCAGTTGTCTCTGGAATAACTACATGTAACTACCAATTGACATATTCTATGGTCTCTATACACCGTGGAAAGGAGCCTTACTGTCCTAATATACAACAGATACATCTGTACAATGGCAATGTCAAGAGCCTTTATGTAAGATACAGTATAAAGAAAAACATTTGCACTTGAAATTTTAATTCCTAACCCTTACAACATGTTAAATGTTATATCAGAATCTATTTATATCTCTGATTAGCCTACACAGACGTGTTCTTAGTGCTTTCTGAAAGTATTCAGACCCCTTCCCTTTTTTCACATTTTGTTACAGCCTTATTCTAAAATGTATAAATTTTTCCCCTCATCAATCTACACACAATATTACATAATGACAAAGCGAAAACAAGTTTTTTGAAATTCTAGCACATTTATTACAACATTTTTACGTAAGTATTCAGACTCTTTTCTATGAGACTTAAAATTGAGCTCACATGCATTCTGTTTCCATTGATCATCTTTGAGATGTTTCTACAAATGATTGTAATCCACCTGTGGTAAATTTAATTCATCCCACAGTTGACAGTGCATGTTAGAGCAAAAACCAAGCTATGAGTTGAAGGAATTGTCCGTAGAGCTCCGAGACAGGATTGTGACGAGGCACAGATCTGGGGAAGGGTACTAAAAACATTCTGCAACATTGAAGGTTCCCAAGAACACAGTGGCCTCCATCATTCTTAAATGGAAGAATTTTGTAACTCTTCCTAGAGCTGGCCGCCTGGCCAAACTGACCAATCGGGGCGACAGGGTAGCCTAGTGGTTAGAGCGTTGGACTCGTTCTGCCCCTGAACAGGCAGTTAACCCACTGTTCCTAGGCCGTCATTGAAAATAAGAATTTGTTCTTAACTGACTTGCCTGGTTAAATAAAAGGTAAAAGGGTTTTGGGAGGTGACCAAGAACCCAGTGGTCCCTCTGACAGAGCTCTAGAGTTCCTCTGTGGAGATGGGAGAATGTCCTTCCTTCCAGAAGGACAACCATATCTGCAGCACTCCACCAATCAGGCCTTTAGGGTAGAGTGGCCAGACAGAAGCCACTCGTCAATAAAAGGCACATATGACAGCCCGCTTGGATGACACATGACAGCCCGTCACATCTGGAGAAAACTTGGCACCATCCAAGAATGGTGGTGGCAGCATCATGCTGTAGGGATGTTTTTCAGTGGCAGGGACTGGGAGACTAGTCAGAGTTGAGGGAAAGATGAACGGAGCAAAGTACAGAGAGATCCTTGCTGAACCTGCTCTAGAGCGCTCAGGACCTCAGACTGGGACGAAGGTTCACCTTCCAACAGAACAACGACCCTAAGCACACAGCCAAGACAATATAGGAGTGGCTTCGGGACAAGTCTCTGAATGTCCTTGAGTGGCCCAGCCAGAGCACGGACTTGAACCCGATCGAACATCTCTGGAGAGACCTGAAAATAGCTGTGCAGAGACGCTCCCCATCCAACCTGACAGAGCTTGAGAGGATCTGCAAAGAAGAATGGAAAGAACTCCCCAAATACAGTTGTGCCAAGCTTGTAGTGTCAAACCCAAGAAGGCTGTAATCGCTGCCAAAGGTGCTTCAACAAAGTACCAAGTAAAAGGTCTGAATACTTATGTTTTATTTTATTTTTAATAAGATTACAAACATTTCTTAAAACCTGTTTTTGCTTTGTCATTATGGGGTATTGTGTGTAGATTGATAAATAAATATATTTTCTAATCAATTTTAGAATAAAGCTGTAACGTAACAAAATGTGGAAAAGTCAAGGTGTCTGAATACTTTCCGAATGCACAGTACATACTGTCAAAACTGTGTTCTTAGTATTTGTGAGAGGTTCAAACATGACTTCTTCTGTCCTCCCCAGTACCGAGCCATTGATCTGCCCATGTTCAAGCACTACATCGGCTGTGCCACCTTCATCTTCTTCTGCATCTTTGTGGTTCAGATGTTTGTGACAAAAGAGTGAGTGATTTTCCCTTGTGGCTATAAGAAACACATTTCTCAACCGCTATTGCCAGGTACAGTAGTAATAATAGTTGATCCTCTGAAACCATGGAAACAATAATGGCATGACAACCAATATTTGAACTTTTGGTATTCAGTGTTGGATCTTTCCCTTCTTCATCCCTCAGTTCCAAAATGTTGGGAATGTCATTTGGAGTGCTGGCCTGTGTCCTCCTGTTGACCTTGGGCATCTGTTTCGCAGGTCACCTGCAGGTCAGTGGGAGTTTTAGGCTTAGGTCACAACAAGCCCTATTTCTGGACAGGGCAAGGCTTAGTTGACTGTGTGTGGGTGTGGGGTATATGTGTGTGTGTACTGTGTAAGTCGCTCTGGATAAGAGCGTCTGCTAAATGACTTAAATGTAAATGTACTGTGTGTATTTCTTACTGTGACAGTGGAAACATGCTTTCTGCCTAGGTTTTATAAGCTATTCCATCTATCCCTGTTTTTTTCCCAATCCACGGGAAGCTGTACATTGCTGTTATTGGCCATTAACAGCTGGTGCATACCATCTCAATGCCATGGTGCAGACAGACGGGCAGTGTAGTTATTACATTCACTAGTCAGAGATACACTGAGTGTACAAAACATTAGGAACACCTTCCTTCTACTATACCCCATTCAAAGGAACTTAAATATTTTGTCTTGCCCATTCACCCTTGTAAGTCACACATTGTCTCAACATGGAAGATGTCATCAATGTCACATGCTCGCGTATCTTAATACTCGCTTATCCCCCACCCCTCACTTATACACACTCACCTGTCCCCATCTCCCCCTCCTATCCACTCCTCCTCTACCATGCATTTCACACCCCATATACACACTCACCTGTCCCCATCTCCCTCTCCTATCCACTCCTCCTCTCCCATGCATTTCACACCCCATATACACACTCATCCCCTCCCCTTTCCCCCTCCTATCCACTCCTCCTCTTCCATGCATTTCACCCCCCATATACACACTCATCCCTTCCCCTCTCCCCCTCCTATCCACTCCTCCTCTACCATGCATTTCACACCCCATATACACACTCATCCCTTCCCCTTTCCCCCTCCTATCCACTCCTCCTCTCCCATGCATTTCACCCCCCATATACACACTCATCCCCTCCCCTTTCCCCCTCCTATCCACTCCTCCTCTCCCATGCATTTCACACCCCATATACACACTCATCCCCTCCCCTTTCCCCCTCCTATCCACTCCTCCTCTCCCATGCATTTCACCCCCCATATACACACTCATCCCTTCCCTCTCCCCCTCCTATCCACTCCTCCTCTACCATGCATTTCACACCCCATATACACACTCATCCCTTCCCCTTTCCCCCTCCTATCCACTCCTCCTCTCCCATGCATTTCACCCCCCATATACACACTCATCCCCTCCCCTTTCCCCCTCCTATCCACTCCTCCTCTCCCATGCATTTCACACCCCATATACACACTCATCCCCTCCCCTTTCCCCCTCCTATCCACTCCTCCTCTCCCATGCATTTCACCCCCCATATACACACTCATCCCTTCCCCTCTCCCCCTCCTATCCACTCCTCCTCTACCATGCATTTCACACCCCATATACACACTCATCCCCTCCCCTTTCCCCCTCCTATCCACTCCTCCTCTCCCATGCATTTCACCCCCCATATACACACTCATCCCTTCCCCTCTCCCCCTCCTATCCACTCCTCCTCTCCCATGCATTTCACACCCCATATACACACTCATCCCTTCCCCTCTCCCCCTCCTATCCACTCCTCCTCTCCCATGCATTTCACACCCCATATACACACTCATCCCTTCCCCTCTCCCCCTCCTATCCACTCCTCCTCTCCCATGCATTTCACACCCCATATACACACTCATCCCTTCCCCTCTCCCGCTCCTATCCACTCCTCCTCTCCCATGCATTTAACCCCCCATATACACACTCATCCCTTCCCCTTTCCCCCTCCTATCCACTCCTCCTCTCCCATGCATTTAACCCCCCATATACACACTCATCTCTCCCCCTCCTATCCACTCCTCCTCTCCCATGCATTTCACACCCCATATACACACTCATCCCTTCCCCTCTCCCGCTCCTATCCACTCCTCCTCTCCCATGCATTTCACCCCCCATATACACACTCATCTCTTCCCCTCTCCCCCTCCTATCCACTCCTCCTCTCCCATGCATTTCACCCCCCATATACACACTCATCCCTTCCCCTCTCCCCCTCCTATCCACTCCTCCTCTCCCATGCATTTCACACCCCATATACACACTCATCCCTTCCCCTTTCCCCCTCCTATCCACTCCTCCTCTCCCATGCATTTCACACCCCATATACACACTCATCCCTTCCCCTTTCCCCCTCCTATCCACTCCTCCTCTCCCATGCATTTCACACCCCATATACACACTCATCCCTTCCCCTCTCCCCCTCCTATCCACTCCTCCTCTCCCATGCATTTCACACCCCATATACACACTCATCCCTTCCCCTCTCCCCCTCCTATCCACTCCTCCTCTACCATGCATTTCACACCCCATATACACACTCATCCCTTCCCCTTTCCCCCTCCTATCCACTCCTCCTCTCCCATGCATTTCACCCCCCATATACACACTCATCCCTTCCCCTTTCCCCCTCCTATCCACTCCTCCTCTCCCATGCATTTCACCCCCCCATATACACACTCATCCCTTCCCCTCTCCCCCTTCTATCCACTCCTCCTCTCCCATGCATTTCACCCCCCATATACACACTCATCCCTTCCCCTCTCCCCCTCCTATCCACTCCTCCTCTCCCATGGCTGGATGCCTCGCTCCTCCCACCCCTCAGCACTTGTTTCCGGAGAAGTTGTCGTCCTGCCAGTGGCTGCCTGCTGTGTCCGAGGCAGTGGTCAAGAGGCCATGTGTGCGCCTCCCTCTGGTCACTATCACCACTGCGGTCATCATCATCCTAGCAGTCTTCAACCTGGTAAGTTAACGCAACAACTCACTATCTCACTGATTAAACATAGAACAGAATGCCATCACGTGTACATGCAATTACATAAACTTGTAATAGCAACAAGAGCATTAGCTTCTTATTGTAAGAAGAACATCAAGTCATCAACAGACATGCCAATAACACATGCTTCACAGCCTTTTTGTTTTCGGAGTCAGACCCACTTAGCGGTTGACTGTCAATGAAATCTTCTTGTTCCCTCTAGTGCTTCATCCAGACGAAGTCACCGTGTGATATCAATGGTAACCCTGATCTGATACGATCTGACAACTCCAGTGAGCAGCATCCAGGCAGCCTGTTCTACCTGCCAGTGAGTGATGCCTACAATATCCCTCACTAGCAGGTCTTCTGTAGCTCAGTTGATAGAGCATGGCACGCTTGCAACACACAGTTCTGAAATTATGCTTTCAATTTCAGTGTTTTTATTGTTGTTTGCAAATATATACTCAGCCATTTCACATAAAAATAATAAATAAAAAATAATAAACATTGAAATTAAGAACTGGAACTTTCCATTGATGGTTTTCATTGTCTCCTCCCTCTCTTTCTCTATCCATCTCTTGCTTTTTTCTCTCAGTACTCTGTGTTCAGCTGTATCCTGGCTCTCATAGCTTGTGGAGTGTTCCTGAGGGTGAGCTTTGAGCTTAAAGTGGTCTTCCTCACCCTGGCCTCCACAGCCTACTACATCATCATCCTCAGCGCCAAGGCTGGTCTCTTCAGCTGCTATGGACAAATGCTTTACAACCAACTCAATGAAAACAGGTACTATAGCATGTGTTGTGTACCAGGCCTGGGGTAGATTCAGTTTTCAATTCAGGAAGATTTTCAGGAAGAAATAAATCATGTATATATATAATTAAGTCGTTTCTGAAAATTGCGCATTTGTTTTCTATGAAGGTTGTTATAATTCATTAATTGAATTTCAATCCACTTACTGAATTGACCCCAACCCTGTTCTGTACTGTGCATAAAACACCTGGTATTGTATCCAGCCTGGTTTATACTGAGCTTTACTTTAGATTACCTCTAACCCCTGAGCTCTGTGTTCCAGAACTGAGGACTCTGGGACCATCCTGAGAGCGTTGGGGCTGGTCAAACACCCTGAGGTGATGAGCTGTATATATATCACCTTGTTCCTGGTCACCATGCTCATCATCTCACAACAGGTCAGGACATGTTCCTTTCTCTTCTTTGTTGGTCCTCTCTTCACCTACCCCTTTCCTTTTATTACTAAATGACCACATCACTTCTGTCCCGTAGAATGAGTCATGCTTCCGCCAGGACTTCCTTCTGAAGAATAAGAACCGTACGGAGCAGGATGAGATCGAGACCAGGGAGAACCTGAACCGCCTGCTCCTGGAGAACGTGCTGCCGGCCCATGTGGCTGCGCTGTTTGTTGGGGAGAATAAAAAGAACGAGGTGGGATTCCTCACAAACACTTTACTTACTGAGAAGTACAAGGTAGGAGTCCAGGACGGATGACTGGTAGTCGACTGAGTCCAACTCATCCTTCCCTCCTCCTCCTATCTACACTGGGGTCCCATCTCCACTGGCCTGCACCCACTAAAGCTTAGTGGGAAACACTTAGTTGTGGAATTGTTTGGATTTACCCATAAATGGTTTATGATGATTTCCAGTAGTGTGGTTAAGGGATGGAACCCCCAGGGTAAGGACAGTCCCACTTCTATGGATCATTGTACCGTATATCAGTGCCTGTCTCACCCCACCTACCAACCCACAGCTCCATGAATCAGCCCCTTCATCGGAATTGTGATGTGTGATGTCATCTTTGTGTCAGCATGGTAGAGACAGAGCCACTGCATTCTTACAGCAACATCCTCAACTCCTACTGCCCCTACTCACAGCCACTCTCAAATAGTCCACATCATTGTCCTCAACTCCTACTGCCCCTACTCACAGTCACTCTCAAATAGTCCACATCATTGTCCTCAACTCCTACTGCCCCTACTCACAGTCACTCTCAAATAGTCCACATCAACGTCTTCAACTCCTACTGCCCCTACTCACAGCCACTCTCAAATAGTCCACATCAACGTCCTCAACTCCTACTGCCCCTACTCACAGTCACTCTCAAATAGTCCACATCAACGTCCTCAACTCCTACTGCCCCTACTCACAGTCACTCTCAAATAGTCCACATCAACGTCTTCAACTCCTACTGCCCCTACTCACAGTCACTCTCAAATAGTCCACATCAACGTCTTCAACTCCTACTGCCCCTACTCACAGTCACTCTCAAATAGTCCACATCAACGTCTTCAACTCCTACTGCCCCTACCCTCAGCCACTCTCAAATAGTCCACATCAACGTCCTCAACTCCTACTGCCCCTACTCACAGCCACTCTCAAATAGTCCACATCAACGTCCTCAACTCCTACTGCCCCTACTCACAGTCACTCTCAAATAGTCCACATCAACGTCTTCAACTCCTACTGCCCCTACTCACAGTCACTCTCAAATAGTCCACATCAACGTCTTCAACTCCTACTGCCCCTACTCACAGTCACTCTCAAATAGTCCACATCAACGTCCTCAACTCCTACTGCCCCTACTCACAGTCACTCTCAAATAGTCCACATCAACGTCCTCAACTCCTACTGCCCCTACTCACAGTCACTCTCAAATAGTCCACATCAACGTCCTCAACTCCTACTGCCCCTACTCACAGCCACTCTCAAATAGTCCACATCAACGTCTTCAACTCCTACTGCCCCTACTCACAGTCACTCTCAAATAGTCCACATCAACGTCCTCAACTCCTACTGCCCCTACTCACAGCCACTCTCAAATAGTCCACATCAACGTCTTCAACTCCTACTGCCCCTACTCACAGTCACTCTCAAATAGTCCACATCAACGTCCTCAACTCCTACTGCCCCTACTCACAGTCACTCTCAAATAGTCCACATCAACGTCCTCAACTCCTACTGCCCCTACTCACAGTCACTCTCAAATAGTCCACATCAACGTCCTCAACTCCTACTGCCCCTACTCACAGTCACTCTCAAATAGTCCACATCAACGTCCTCAACTCCTACTGCCCCTACTCACAGTCACTCTCAAATAGTCCACATCAACGTCTTCAACTCCTACTGCCCCTACTCACAGTCACTCTCAAATAGTCCACATCAACGTCTTCAACTCCTACTGCCCCTACTCACAGTCACTCTCAAATAGTCCACATCAACGTCTTCAACTCCTACTGCCCCTACTCACAGCCACTCTCAAATAGTCCACATCAACGTCCTCAACTCCTACTGCCCCTACTCACAGCCACTCTCAAATAGTCCACATCAACGTCCTCAACTCCTACTGCCCCTACTCACAGTCACTCTCAAATAGTCCACATCAACGTCTTCAACTCCTACTGCCCCTACTCACAGTCACTCTCAAATAGTCCACATCAACGTCTTCAACTCCTACTGCCCCTACTCACAGTCACTCTCAAATAGTCCACATCAACGTCCTCAACTCCTACTGCCCCTACTCACAGTCACTCTCAAATAGTCCACATCAACGTCCTCAACTCCTACTGCCCCTACTCACAGTCACTCTCAAATAGTCCACATCAACGTCCTCAACTCCTACTGCCCCTACTCACAGCCACTCTCAAATAGTCCACATCAACGTCTTCAACTCCTACTGCCCCTACTCACAGTCACTCTCAAATAGTCCACATCAACGTCCTCAACTCCTACTGCCCCTACTCACAGCCACTCTCAAATAGTCCACATCAACGTCTTCAACTCCTACTGCCCCTACTCACAGTCACTCTCAAATAGTCCACATCAACGTCCTCAACTCCTACTGCCCCTACTCACAGCCACTCTCAAATAGTCCACATCAACGTCTTCAACTCCTACTGCCCCTACTCACAGTCACTCTCAAATAGTCCACATCAACGTCCTCAACTCCTACTGCCCCTACTCTCAGCCACTCTCAAATAGTCCACATCAACGTCTTCAACTCCTACTGCCCCTACTCACAGCCACTCTCAAATAGTCCACATCAACGTCTTCAACTCCTACTGCCCCTACTCACAGTCACTCTCAAATAGTCCACATCAACGTCCTCAACTCCTACTGCCCCTACTCACAGCCACTCTCAAATAGTCCACATCAACGTCTTCAACTCCTACTGCCCCTACTCACAGTCACTCTCAAATAGTCCACATCAACGTCTTCAACTCCTACTGCCCCTACTCACAGTCACTCTCAAATAGTCCACATCAACGTCCTCAACTCCTACTGCCCCTACTCACAGCCACTCTCAAATAGTCCACATCAACGTCTTCAACTCCTACTGCCCCTACTCACAGTCACTCTCAAATAGTCCACATCAACGTCCTCAACTCCTACTGCCCCTACTCACAGCCACTCTCAAATAGTCCACATCAACGTCTTCAACTCCTACTGCCCCTACTCACAGTCACTCTCAAATAGTCCACATCAACGTCCTCAACTCCTACTGCCCCTACTCACAGTCACTCTCAAATAGTCCACATCAACGTCCTCAACTCCTACTGCCCCTACTCACAGTCACTCTCAAATAGTCCACATCAACGTCCTCAACTCCTACTGCCCCTACTCACAGTCACTCTCAAATAGTCCACATCAACGTCCTCAACTCCTACTGCCCCTACTCACAGTCACTCTCAAATAGTCCACATCAACGTCTTCAACTCCTACTGCCCCTACTCACAGCCACTCTCAAATAGTCCACATCAACGTCTTCAACTCCTACTGCCCCTACTCACAGTCACTCTCAAATAGTCCACATCAACGTCTTCAACTCCTACTGCCCCTACTCACAGTCACTCTCAAATAGTCCACATCAACGTCCTCAACTCCTACTGCCCCTACTCACAGTCACTCTCAAATAGTCCACATCAACGTCTTCAACTCCTACTGCCCCTACTCACAGTCACTCTCAAATAGTCCACATCAACGTCTTCAACTCCTACTGCCCCTACTCACAGTCACTCTCAAATAGTCCACATCAACGTCCTCAACTCCTACTGCCCCTACTCACAGTCACTCTCAAATAGTCCACATCAACGTCTTCAACTCCTACTGCCCCTACTCACAGTCACTCTCAAATAGTCCACATCTTCAACTCCTACTGTCTTCAGTCACTCCTCCACATCAACGTCTTCAACCCTACTACCCACAGCCACTCTCAAATAGTCCACATCAACGTCTTCAACTCCTACTGCCCCTACTCACAGCCACTCTCAAATAGTCCACATCAACGTCTTCAACTCCTACTGCCCCTACTCACAGTCACTCTCAAATAGTCCACATCAACGTCCTCAACTCCTACTGCCCCTACTCACAGCCACTCTCAAATAGTCCACATCAACGTCTTCAACTCCTACTGCCCCTACTCACAGTCACTCTCAAATAGTCCACATCAACGTCTTCAACTCCTACTGCCCCTACCCTCAGCCACTCTCAAATAGTCCACATCAACGTCTTCAACTCCTACTGCCCCTACTCACAGCCACTCTCAAATAGTCCACATCAACGTCTTCAACTCCTACTGCCCCTACTCACAGTCACTCTCAAATAGTCCACATCAACGTCCTCAACTCCTACTGCCCCTACTCACAGCCACTCTCAAATAGTCCACATCAACGTCAACTCCTACTGCCCCTACTCACAGTCACTCTCAAATAGTCCACATCAACGTCTTCAACTCCTACTGCCCCTACTCACAGTCACTCTCAAATAGTCCACATCAACGTCCTCAACTCCTACTGCCCCTACTCACAGTCACTCTCAAATAGTCCACATCAACGTCCTCAACTCCTACTGCCCCTACTCACAGTCACTCTCAAATAGTCCACATCAACGTCCTCAACTCCTACTGCCCCTACTCACAGTCACTCTCAAATAGTCCACATCAACGTCCTCAACTCCTACTGCCCCTACCCTCAGCCACTCTCAAATAGTCCACATGATACAGACATAAGCACACTAGACAAACCACTGATAAGCAGAGTCACTTAATCAAAACGGTGTAATTTTAGTTAAAGAAATGTACAATGTTTATTCTAAACAAGCTGGACAATACTTTGTAATATCTTTTTGTCTTACTTCATAAGATATGACAAACTTGCAGAAATTCAGGACTTGGCCTACTTTTACCTCTACCGCTGAAGCCCATGGACATCACCTCCACTGATGTCTCCCTCACTCCAGCCCTCCACAGCCCAGTCACAGGGTTATGTGTTACCTCTACCGCTGAAGCCCATGGACATCACCTCCTCTATGATGTCTCCCTCACTCCAGCCCTCCACAGCCCAGTCACAGGGTTATGTGTTACCTCTACCGCTGAAGCCCATGGACATCACCTCCTCTATGATGTCTCCCTCACTCCAGCCCTCCACAGCCCAGTCACAGGGTTATGTGTTACCTCTACCGCTGAAGCCCATGGACACTCCAGCCCTCCACAGCCCAGTCACAGGGTTATGTGTTACCTCTACCGCTGAAGCCCATGGACATCACCTCCTCTATGATGTCTCCCTCACTCCAGCCCTCCACAGCCCAGTCACAGGGTTATGTGTTACCTCTACCGCTGAAGCCCATGGACACTCCAGCCCTCCACAGCCCAGTCACAGTGTTATGTGTTACCTCTAAATCACCATGGACACTCTGACACATTTTGACTAAGGTCTTAAAGTCAGTGACGGAGAAATAATTCAGCCTTTGTATAAATCTGGTTGAACTATTTACTCTTGACATGTTTTTCTGGAAGCACAAACACAACAGAACAGCTATTTGTGTTTGACATGTAGGTTACCGCCTGAGAAGTCCTGTACTGAAGCTGCTTCCGCTGTTAAAGATGAGTGTTCATCAGCTTAGCTTGAACACTGCATATACCTGACAATAGTAATCCCAATGGATGGCACAGTGTCAAATCAAATAAGCAACACAAAAAAAGCATGAGGGGGAAAAAAACGAGTTAATATGCTTTGAAGTTTTCCTAAGATTTGACATCTAGGAGCAGAAGCATGGGACTTCGATGGCCTCCCTCTCTACCAGAGAATGGATTTTAGAGGCCCTGTTTAATATTGGCTCCTCTTGTACAGCCTAATCACTGGCCATTTCCTTGCTAGATGTCAACACAGTGAAAACAGTTAGGAACGTCTGGCACTGAAGGAACTGTTGTGGTGTCTGTCTCAGCATTCTGAATGGGCTTTTTCTTAAAGATGTGGCTCTGTGCTCTAATGTCTCCTAATATTTCCTGTGTGAACCTGAAACCTCCCTGTATCTCTGTTGTGAAGTGTATGTCTATGTTATTCTGCTTAGTGTTACTACATGGCATTGCCTCCTTCCTCCTCAGGACCTGTACTACAAGTCATATGACTGTGTGTGTGTGATGTTCGCCTCGGTACCGGACTTCAAAGAGTTCTACACGGAGTGTGACATCAACAAGGAAGGCCTGGAATGTCTGAGGCTCCTCAATGAGATCATAGCAGATTTTGATGAGGTCAGAGGACCGCTGGCAACCATCAATGAACTAAAATGACACGTGTCCCAGTAATAGAAATAAGTAAACGTCTAACCCTGGCTCACACATCCACTTGTTTACCCACACACAGCTGCTCTCCAAGCCCAAGTTCAGTGGAGTTGAGAAGATCAAGACCATCGGAAGCACTTATATGGCAGCCGCAGGGCTGAGTGGCACCCCAGGACAGGAGAATAACCAGGTAGCTACTAACTATTTGACTCAGGTCACATGGAAGGGGAGGGGTTACACAGCATGCAACTATGCATACCTTTGATTTTCTATACTATAGAACTTTACCATAAAACTTGGTTAACGACGCAGTATAGATAAAGTTATGTATGTCCAGTAGTAGTGTCCTGTGTGTGGACTTCATGATGAACTGTGTTGTTTCAGGACCGAGATAGGCAGCAGGCACAGATAGGGAACATGGTAGAGTTTGCCATTGCCCTCATTGGCAAGCTGGATGGCATCAACAGACACTCCTTCAACAGTTTTAGGCTGCGTGTGGGTGAGTCAAGCTTGGGCACTGGCCTGGGCATATATGAACTATATTCATTAACTAGTACCATATACATTAACTACCCATTACGTCTGCAATGTGTCTGGTTCTATCCATCTTTATTAGGGTTTCATTGGTTGTTATTCTAGTGCCAAGAGTTTTTCCTGAACACCTGCACCTGACCTGGTCAGGAGAAATTGCGAGCTCTAGTTATAGAACAAAACACTCCTGGCCCTGTGATGCCCTGTCTATCTAACCACGTAGGAGGACATTCTTTCCAACTGTCCACAATAGCTAACATTGCCTCTACATAATACCGCTGGTCTCCCTGTGTACTGTTGAGACATAGTTCTCAGGCAGCTTATTCTGAGCAGATCCCCCAGGCTTTAGGAAAACATTTATAATACTCGAGAGATAAAAGCACACATTAGGGTTTTAATACATAAACACAAAAAGCTGGCATGAAATACAATTTTAAAATATCAAAGGACTGGTGCGTCAAAGGATTTTTTCACATCTTTGTCCCAAGAAAAATCTCAATAACAAATGAAGTCCACATAATTCTCCCTGGAAGACATTTTCTTATTAAAAGGCAGAGATTCCGACATGAACAAATGGTCTGGCTGAACAACTGGCAGCAGTGGCAGGTAGCATAGTGGTTAAGAGCGTTGGGCCAGAAACCAAAAGGTCGCTGGTTCGACTTCCCTAGCTGACTAAGGGAAACATCTGTTGATGTGCCGTTGAGGTACCCCAATTGCTCCTGTAAGTCGCTCTGGATAAAAGCTTCTGCTAAATGACTAAAATGAAAATGTAAAATGGTTTTGACTCCCTGTGGTTGACTCAGCCAGACAAGCTGATGGTACTTGTAAGACCCCGTTAGTGAATATATTTATTTCCAATTGTTGTCTGTGCCATCAGTTATAGCGCTGGGCCAGTAACCAAAAGTTTGCTGGATCGAATCCCTGATCTGACAAGGTAGAAATCTGTCAATCGGCCCCTGAGCAAGGCAGTTAGCCCACTGTTACCCGGGCGCCCAACACGTGGATGTCGATTAAGGCATCCCCCCGCACCTCTCTGATTGAGGGGTTGGGTTAAATGCAGAAGACCCATTTCAGTTGAAGGCATTCAGTTGTACAACTGACTAGGTATCCCCCCTTCCCTACGGTATTTGACTGGTTTATTCCCAGCAGGTATCTTGTTATGTGTCACTGTCTGCCTGCTTATCACAGGCATTAACCATGGGCCTGTCATTGCTGGGGTGATTGGAGCCAGAAAACCTCAGTATGACATCTGGGGCAACACTGTCAACGTGGCCAGTAGGATGGAGAGCACTGGAGAGCTGGGCAAGATTCAGGTTCAGTACAACAACCTAGTCTTGTCAGTCATACAGTATTGTCCTTGCTAGTCTGGCTGGAGAGATTAACTATAACCACACTAAAACCATGGCTGCATGCATTCAGCATAGTAATGTTTGTCTTGTTCCTTGCTTCGTCTGTTTCTGCTCCAGGTCACAGAGGAGACGTCGGACGTGCTCCAGAAGCTGGGTTACTCCTGCGAGTGCCGAGGCCTCATCAACGTCAAGGGAAAAGGCGAGCTGACAACCTTCTTTGTGTGTACGGACATGAGCAAGCAGCAGGGAATGGGCCTGAGCTGAGGTCTACGGTGAGCACACTACTGTGTGTGTGGACTTTGGGCCTGGTTGCTTATTATATGTGTGCTGAGTCGGTTACAGGACACAGTCTAGCATTCAGCACAGACTAATTACATGAACGCACATAAGTTAACATGCTTAGAGTAAACCTACCGGAGCACACAAATATAATCCATCTCAGTGCTTCAGTCAGCAATCATCCTGACCGGACCAGAACAAGACTTGAAGACATGACCTTGTGGTCCTAGAGGTTATATTTCAGATTGTTCATGTTTCCAGGAATCACTTTGGGAGATTCTTGATTGGAAATACATTTTTACTGCAGCTGTCTTGTTTTGGAGATCCAGTTCCAATGTGTGCATTCAATTGACATGGAGGTTACGTCAAGCACTGGTCGTCGTCATACTGGATTCTATCACCTGATATTCCTAGAACCTTGCTGGAATCATGATGCACAAAAAACATATTCAGTCCTCTCTTAAAACTGAGCTGTTTATCAAGCAAATGGTGACCAAAATAATGGAGTGAGTTCTGCTGCACGTGGAGTGACAGAGGTGTACTGTACATACTCTCATGGTTTTCTAGACCTTAAAAAGGTAAACTAAGCTAAATTACGTTGTCACAGGCTGCACCGCAGATATTGTGATGCAAGACTTTGCTCACGGTTCCCTTCATGCTGTTAACAGCGTGGCAGCATCGGAACCAAAACAGCAGAGAAGTTTAAACTTGCACTCCAACGCTCTGTGGAAATTATTACTGTGTAATGGACAGTTTATATGGTATGAGGTGTACTGTTTACCAATTTCTATCAAATAAGCTTAGAACACATGCCTGATTAAGTGCTATATGCACTACAATCAATGAGTAAAACAAAACATTCTGGTGACTGTATGAAAAGTTTCATTTGACTGAAACAAAACAGAATTGTCTTGAGAGCCTAACTCAGTGCTGTGCAGTATACTTCAGCCATAGTTGTAAATGTATAGATTGCATTGACTAGCCAACATTAACCTGCAGTGTCTTGTGTAGACAGGCAGCATATGCTTTTTGGGAATCGCTGGTCAAACTAACATTCTACTTGGTCTTCTTTGTGTACCTAAACCTGCTGTCTATTGTTGCAGTTAACATTAGACTAACATACAGGTTAGAATAGTGTGATAATGCCATTTTTAAAAGACCACCTGAAATCTCAGCCTGTTTGGTGAGATGGAGTTTTGGCCAGGCAGTAAATTAGCTAAGACAAATAAAGAGTTCCAAACCTCTCGGCCAATAACAGCTTGTTTTCAGCTCTCCCCAATCACATGAAGCAGTTCGTTTCAATGTTGTTTCATTGAAAACAGTAACATACTTGTTACCCATAAATGATTTGATAAGATTTAAATGTCTGCATTGGACCTTTTAAGATACATTCTTGTCCTGTGGCCTTACTCAACATCTGACTGCCAAACGAATGTGTCCATGTTGCTTTCATGTTATGCTGTCTGAGGAATAAATGTGAGTTTGCATTTGGTACAATTGCAATATTGTTTTGCTAAAGGCTGAATCCCAACTTGATTTTCAAAGACAAAGAAAAACAGATTGGATAAGGTAGATGACAAATGGCTTAATATAAAACGTTTATTAAAAGAAATGCAAACAAATAACCTTTTTTTGTACACTACAAATGTTATCAGGAGGATGGCTGCTGTGAAATTCCATTATACTGCAATGACTGTAATCTGCTGAACTTCAGGCACGGTATCCATCGGCTCAGCATCCACTGGAATCAAGATGAGACATAAGGAAATAGCTTTGACATTTCAATTCATATGTAGCCATAACATTTGTTTACACACCAACACTATTCAATATAACTTTGCCACGGGCAATTTTAAAAAGTCAGTTTTGCAAGTAGGCTTACTACTTCACTGAACACGTTCACAAAATTAACCAGTATATGGTTAGAATGTTTACTACCCATGAACTAAATGATATGCCGGGTGGTTTAAGCCTACTTGTGGTGAGGTCTATGAGTGGTTCATCTGCCTCTAGGGGTATAGCGATGCCCATGGCCCTCCTGATCCCGTACACACTGCTCACATCTCCTGGAGCCACCTGACTGGTCAGTTGGGCCAGGTTACCAGTCACCTTCTCCGCTACAGAGAGACAAATGGGAAATTATATTAGAGTCCAACTTCAAACCAAAGGTGGAGTCCAAATAAAGATCACTGGTAGTGGTGTAGCTGAGAAATGGATGGCCCAGGCATTTCTTCCATTGGAATTAACATAGTCAAAAGGAAATAGCTTTGACAGAGAAATTCATGTTTAGTCATAACCGTTTCTGGCTGCACTATTTTTACAGGGTTCAAACCAAAGCTTGAATCCAAACAAAGACGTGTGGGGGAAAGGTGACAGTCAGCTGCACAACAATGACTTCAACTGAGATGTCTTCCGCATTTAACCCAACCCAATTGAATCAGAGCCCCCACCCAATAAAATAGACAGTGGAATTCCATTCTCCTTTAAAATTAAAATTTTTACCCAGCCGCAGCTCCTTGGTGGTTGGGGCTAGCAGGCAGATGTTAAGGGGCTGCTTGACACTCAAGCGTTCCCTCTGCGCTTCCTGCAGCTCGCAGAGGAGCTTTGTAGTCTCATCCAACTTCTGCTGGAAATGTTGGGCCTCTGATGCACAAAGACATTCACACTCGTTACTTAAATATCACAAGGAAGCTTGCAGGGTCATCTACAATGGGTTCCATTTCTTGAATTATCTTCAGAGACCTCATTCAACTGGGACTGCACATGCCCTACAACAGCCCAGAGAGGCTGCAGGAGTCAGAAATGCCTCAATAATTACCTTGAGGAAGGGTTTAAGCCTAGGGGATTTAAAATGTAACTCTTTGGCTCTCAGTAGCTTTAGAGAATTAACTGGCATGCTGTTGGGGTTTGCCCTTTGGTCAGTTAGAGCTGATCTTTACCCTCAGAGAGGAGGTCAGGTGGATTCTGGAAGTCCAAGCCGATCACAGAGCCCAGGGAGGCTAGCCTGTTTACAGCCTGCTTGCTCGCTTCGGGTTCAACCACCTGAGGGAAAAACAGAAGGGTTAGGTTAGTAAAAGCATTTTTGTTTGGATTCCAAGTCACCCAGCGCTGCAGTCAGTTAATCTTTGAAATTGGATTGCTGAAAGGAGGCCCATCAGCCAGGCCAGCTCTTTTCTGGTAGCTCCAGTCGATACCTCTGTCAGTCCCTTTCCAATAAAGAGCAGCAGCAACACCCAACCAGGGAATGAGGATAAACTGGACACTGGCCAAGCACAGCAAACAGCCAGGTATAGAGCTGCTGTGTGCTTAAGAGAGGCCTGATGCTTTTCTTTCCTCCAGCCTCTACACTGCTGTGACTGAGGAGCCATTCAGCCGCCCAACGAAGGGGGCGCAGAAAGAAAACAGACATTTCCACATCCCTGACAGAGTGGGTGAACAGACCTGGTCTCAGGGGCTGTTGGAGAGAGGCAGTGTTTTGAAGGGGAAATGTTCTTTCTGTGTGTTGGATCATAGCAGCTAGCTAACGAGCCTGCCATGTTGACACAGCTGGAACAGCTACGGCATGTGCAGAAGCTGTTAATATTATCCAACACTGTTGGTGGGGCGGGTTAGCTGGGGTTCACTTCAGCTGGGTGTAGTTGACCTAGGGTGTGGTGTCTCTCCTTTAACTGCTGAGGTTGTCCACGTTTAGTGTCCTAGTGTATCTGAGACTGACTTACCTCCATGTCCTTGTCTTCAGTCTCAGAGGATTCTGTTGGCCCTTGCTCATCTGGACGGGTCTGACAGGCAAGAACACATCAAGTTAGTATTGTCCAAAGAAATTTTAAAAATAGCCATATAATTCCCATGCAGATACATGCTTAATGGTTCTACCTCTCTCAGGGTTTTGGAGTGGTCCCCGTTAGTCAACGCGTCCAGGAGGTTGTCTGCCAGTTTGTACATGTGCTCCTCCGATTTGGACAGGAACTCCGAGAGGCTGCAGACACAATGACAAACACATTACATCAGTGTGTGTTTGTGTATGGTAGTCACATTTGGTCTCCTCTCAGAAGCAGCAGTAGGGTCGTATCAGGTTTACCGTGTGGTTTTAGCCTCCACCACAGTGAATCTCATCCACACCAACAGAACCATAAAATGCCTACTCTCATATACAAACCCAATGAAATACAGGGGCATCTGGACTGTTATGCGCATGCTGGAATGCTCAAAGCTTTGTTTGGAATTATTTACTGTAAAGTAGGCCCTTGTAAATGTCAGATCTTGACCACAATATTACACCGTAATGTAGGGGGAGGATGAGGAGCAACATGCATACCTCTCAGATCCCTGGAGGCTGGCTTCCTCTCCATAGAAGGAGTAGATCAGGTCAGTGTCCTCTTTCCCGATGTTGGCGAAGCTCGAGTCGTAGGCGGGCGCGTAGGAGGTGTACGGACCATAGCTCATGTACGATACTGTGAGAGTTGAGGTTGGATTACATTACAGCTCGTAAACACTGATGGAGATACAGGACCACAGGCTGAGAGCTCAGCCTCTCACAGAGATACATTTATAGGACTATGAAAAACAGGTTTTTATAGAATCACAATCTGACATGGCTACATGACCTTGTCAAATCTTATGGAAAAATAATTGTTGCCCATGAATGGATTTATAAATGGATACATTGAGACTGGTATTTATGTTGGTTGAACATTGGATTTATACATGTGCTTCCATACAAGCTCTGGGTTCAGTCACTCAGATGAGAAGAGGTTATTCAGCCACTCTTGGGAGATGATGGAAGTCGATAAAAGAAATGCTTTTTTATTATTAAACCGTCACTAAGGCCCCTTCAGCTTACCTGGTGTGACCATGTTCCTCTTGTCCTCCTTAAAGCCCTGCAGGGTGTTGATGCCACTCTGCAGCCGGTTGGACATCATGCCCAGCTTGACAGGGCAGTAGCCCACATCTGTAGAGATAAGAGTTGATTGAGAAAGAGGCTCATTTACAATTAAAAGCTGATGATTTTATTACACTTGTTAGGTTCATCAGAAAGATAGAGTTGATGACAGTTGGAATCAATCATGGATTCCTGTTTTCCCATGTTGCACAAATAGAAATGGATATAGCGCAACGAGCTAATTGCAGGCGTGACTATGACTGGACCTACCTCCAGCCACAAGGTCGTCTGGGCTCAGGATTGCCAGTGTGGTGGAACCATCATACTTTCTCCTCTCAAAGTCCAGCTACATAACCAAATAAAACAATAGTTGTATTAATACATTAGTGAACATAAATATTCACTAAATTAGACCATACATTTCCTTTATTGTAGATGGGGTAAGAGATTGGTTGGCCTAAACAGTTTAAGCCAATTCCATAGCCCGTAGCTCTCACCTCACTCTCCAGCCCTCTGTTGGACAGTTTGCCTCCTGAATCGTCAATGAGCTTGCGGATCTCCTCAAGCTCCTTCTCTGCCTGACTGACGACCTTCGACACTTTGTCTTTGGAGTCGTTGTCTTTCCTGGAAGTATTGGAGAACAGAGTATAGAGGAGTAGGAGACTTTCAACTTAACTGATTCATAGGGCTTCATTGTTCAATACCAGAAAAGGATCAGCAGAAAATAGGAATTTATTTTGCTGGCAGCCATTAGTGATTACAATACATTTTGAAACAGTCATAACATCTAAATCTAATAGAGAATACATCTCATGCTGTAGCTACAGTACATGTTCCCAATGAATATGCTGCCAGTATACTTTCAATCAAACTTCACATCAAATCTTATAAGTCCTCATGCTGTAGTCTGTTACTTGCAAAAGCATTTCAAATAAAAATGTATTTGTCACATGCCCCAAATACAACAGGTAAGAGTAGTGTACATTCTACAAGCATGGCCTTTTTCACCTCGTAGCTAAGTAACCCAAAACCTAAGTTGCATTGTGATTGGACAAAAGCAATGACTGTACAGCTCCTCCCTAGAACTAATTTTTATCAGACCTTAGTGAAATGCTTACTTCAAGCCCTTAACCAACAATGCAGTTAAGAAAATACCTTAAAGAAAACAGAATTTTCTACCCATTACACCTCAGTGGGGTTTACAAGGACAACAACTCAGAGAGTGATTGGTGTGAAAGGTACTGCATAGTGCTGACTAAACACAAGACCTGACACGCTCAAAGGCATTCCTTTCATTATCGCTCATCCTCCAGCCAGTCTGTGGAAAGAACTGATCCACCAAACACTTGGGAGAACAAGCCCTCAGCACTTGGACACTATCCATGACTTAACATTAGTGTGTAATACTGCTTGCTTGCTTCTTGGTTGGGATCTGTATTTGGTAAATGGCCAAGAACAGCTTCTCACAGTCTAAGCACCGTAACCACTATCGGAAGTCTATATATTAGTCTATGTAAACTGTGTCTGAGATCAATATCCATACATGATGACTCTCCAAGCAATTAATAACTAAAAGCATATTGTCAGTGTTCATGTGCAGGGTAAAGTTACACGGTACCTGGGAGTGTTTGGTGCAGACTGGGTAGTCTCGCTAGGATCTGTGGGGCTGGGACCGTCTTTACACTGGTCCATGCTTGAGTTTCCCACCTCTCCAGTCTTACTTGACCGGTTGGCTGGGTTTTCTAGGTCAGCCATGAACTCAATACTCTGCCTCAGGCTCTCAAGCCTCTCAAGCCTCTCCTGTGGGACAGCGAGAGAGACAAGAGTTTATGCCATAATCTGTCGTGTTCCAATCTCAGGGTCTTGTGATTAGTCTTCTGGGGCCCCAATTATCAACAAAACATTGTGGTGAAAATTAATATCTAAACATTCAGAGGTATGAATATGGTGCCCTCTGCTGTTAGTATGTGGCAACTAGTGATTATTTCACCCAGGCACACATGGCCAGTTTACTATACACAGATTAAGCCTAATCCAGGACTAAAACCCATTCTCAAGAGAAGATCCCATATGTATGTGTCAAGTTTCCTTCTGTAGGAGCACTCCCCTTACCGGGCGGAGAATCTTCATGCCAGAGTGGAGCAACTTCCTGGCAGCTTTGTGGTAAATGGTCTCTGGCTTGTTGTAGATCATAGCATTCTCACACATGATCCTGAAGTCCACCTGTATCAATGGAGACACACGGCAGTCAGTCACTGGACTCTGCATATGTTTAACATTGGTTTTCTATTTAATAAACACTTCAGGCTTGATTGTCAATCAACCCACTGCTTTAGAATGAGACGACAAAATAAAGCTATTCTGGAAAGTTATTTGTCAAGAAGGTAGAGCAGCTGACAGATGTACCTTAAGCTCCTCTAGTGACTGATAATACTCATTCTTGACTTTCTTCTTCATTGCGCCAAAGTCCATGGGCCGCTTGATGATCGTGGAGTAGCCAGGAGCGATAAGGTCAGTCACAGGGAACGAGAAAAACGCACTTGGGTCTTTCCTACAAGAGAAAGTATGTTGTTGCTTTGATAGGCCTCAATGCAACAGCTATTTTACCAGGTAAGTTGACTGAGAACACATTCTCATTTACAGCAACGACCTGGGGAATAGTTACAGGGGAGAGGAGGGGGGATATATGAGCCAATTGGAAGCTAGGGATGATTAGGTGGCCATATGAGTGCTAGATTGAGAATTTAGCTGGGATACCAGGTTTTTATTTGACTAGGCAAGTCATTAAGAACCAATTCTTATTTACAATGACGGCCAAACCCTAACAACGCTGGACCAAATGTGAGCCACCCTATGGGACTCCCAATCACGGCCGGTTTGTGATACAGCCTGGAATCAAACCAGGGTCTGTAGTGACGCCTCTAGTACGGAGATGCAGTGCCTTAGACCGCTGCGCCCCTACTCTTAAAATAATTGCCATGGGATCTTTAGTGACCATAGTGTAAGGACACCCGTTTGAAGTCCCATCTGAAAGACGGCACCCTACACAGGGGTGCACTACTCTGGGGCATCGGGATATGTTTAGACCAGAGGAAACAGACTGCTAATCAATTCAATTACAATTTCTTAGTAACAAGCTTCACCTTTGGAGCTGTCTGATGAGTTGACTCGAGGCTTCCTGCAGTGGGGTCAGTTCTTTCTCTGAGAATGAGAGAGAGAGAAAAAGCACACGAGGGAGTGAGGTGGGTAAAGAAGAGATTAAGAAAGATAAATAATGCTTAATATGACTTTATATATCAATAGAAATTAATGGCCAAGAAAGGATTATGGAAAAGTGGCAGCCATTGTAGAAACTGGCAAGTAAGTTACCTTCCACTTTATTCAAGGAGGATGCCAGATCAGAATGGATAGGGGTCCTGCTCGCCTCCCTATCATCCCAGTCTGTATCAGCGTCCTGTCCCTTCTTCTTCTTCTTCTTCTTCTTCGTCATCTAAATGCACCATATAAACATGTTTGACACAATTATAATGTTTGATAGATCACCTAGGAGTCAGTCTATTGGCCAAATAAACCCCTTTTTGAATTCTGAAAATCAAAAGCCACTTCAACGTTTAAGTATTGGGCTCTTGAGCAAATCCATGTTGTCAGAGCTGAATTCCCCAACAGGATGGTCTCTGCTCCACTCAGTTGGTGGAGTTCAGACACTTAAACATAGGTTGAGTTTAGTCAGCTAGCACCACCCATGGCATTCCATGGAATTAAATGGCAGCTAGACATTCCACTCAAAAACAGTACACAAAGGTAAACATGGGCTGTAATGAAAATATGGATTCCCAAACTCACCTTTTTCTTGTCATCAACTGGTGACATGGTATCGATCCTTTCCTTATCCTTTTTCTTCTTTTTCTTGTCCTTGTGTTTCTCTAAATCTGGATGTTCATCAAATGTGTTTTCAAAGCTCGAGCTTCCAGTCGTCACCTCATTTCCAGCAACCTTGAGAACCAACTTAAGAGGTCTATCCCCGTACTCTGTAGGTGGGACACATTGGGTTAGCTTTAAGTATATTTCAAAATATTTGATCGTAACCAACTCAAGTTGCTGCTGACAGTTCACTTGCCAGCTCGCTCAACTGTGAGGTATCCAACTAGTTAGCTAACTTAACTTGCTATGTTGCAAACAACAACGTTAGCTAACGTTACCTCCCTACCTGGCTAAAATATGTAAATAGCTAACTTGTAGTGAATTCAAATGGGTGATTATGCGTAAGCTAACCAAAGCTCGCGCGAAAACAGCTATGAAGCGCAAGCCTTTTAATTGTCCCAAGGAATTCAACCAATACCAGCGCATTGGCGATCTAAATGTGTCTTACCTTCATATTTTTCAGACTTGTGCTTTTTATGCTTCTTGCCCATTATTTATATGTGTTTAATCTTTACGCTAGCTAACAACAATGTTATTCTTGGTTTTCTCTCCTGGAAGGAATAGCAATCGATTGCAGCGTGCTTGTTTGGTGCAGCGCCGCATGTCGGCTGGAGGTAAAATCACATTATTTTATCACCACGTGCAATGTTTATTTGTAGATAAGCCAAACCTACCTAACGTGTCCGTGTTGTAAATAAGAATTTGTTGTGAACAGACTTGCCATATATATATATATATATATATATATATATATATATATATATATATATTAAATTACATAAGAATGTATCAACTTTAGCCACCTGTAGGGGGTGTGATTAACACAGTATTGGTCTCAAGGTTTTCCTAAGACTTCTAAACTAGACAGTGGTATCAAAAGCAATGTAGGCCTATAGTACATTTGTACATTTTTTAATGTATTTTTTATTTCACCTTTATTTAACCAGGTAGGCCAGTTGAGAACAAGTACTCATTTACAACTGTGACCTGGCCAAGATAAAGCAAAGCAGTGCGACAAAAACAACAACAACACAGAGTTACACATAAACAAACGTACAGTCAATAACACAATAGAAAAATATATGCACAGTTTGTGCAAATGTAGAAGAGTAGGGAGGTAAGGCAATAAATAGGCCATAGAGGCAAAATAATTACAATTTAGCATTAACACTGGAGTGATAGAGGTGCAGATGATGATGTGCAAGTAAAGATACTGGGGTGCAAAAGAGCAAGAGGATAAATAACAATGTGGGGATGAGGTAGTTGGTTGTGCCATTTACAGATTGGCTGTGTACAGGTACAGTGATCGGTAAGCTGGTCTGACAGCTGATGCTTAAAGTTAGAGAGGGAGATATAAGACTCCAGCTTCAGTGATTTTTGCAATTTGTTCCAGTCATTGGCAGCAGAGAACTGGAAGGAAATGTGGCCAAAGGAAGTGTTTGCTTTTTGGGATGACCAGTGAAATATACCTGCTGGAGCACGTGCTACGGGTGGGTGTTGCTATGGTGACCAGTGAGCTCAGGTAAGGCGGGGCTTTACCTAGCATAGACTTATAGATGACCTGGAGCCAGTGGGTTTGGCGAAGAATATGTAGGGAGGGCCAGCCAACGAGAGCATAGAGGTCGCAGTGGTGGGTAGTATATGGGGCTTTGGTGACAAAACGGATGGCACTGTGATAGACTACATCCAGTTTGTTGAGTAGAGTGTTGGAGGTTATTTTGTAAATTACATTGCCAAAGTCAAGGATCGTTAGGTTAGTCAGTTTTACGAGGGTATGTTTGGCAGCATGAGTGAAGGAGGCTTTGTTGTGAAATAGGAAGCCGATTCTAGATTTAATTTTGGATTGGAGATGCTTAATGTGAGTCTGGAAGGAGAGTTTACAGTCTAACCAGACACCTAGGTATTTGTAGTTGTCCACATTTTCAAAGTCAGAACCGTCCAGAGTAGTGATGCTAGTCGGGCAGGAGGGTGCGGGCAGCAAATCGATTGAAGAGCATGCACTTAGTTTTACTTGCATTTAAAAGCAGTTGGAGGCCATGGAAGGAGTGTTGTATGGCATTGAAGCTTGTTTGGAGGTTTGTTAGTGTCCAAAGAAGGGCCAGATGTATACAGAATGGTGTCGTTTGCGTAGAGGTGGATCAGAGTATCACCAGCAGCAAGAGCGACATAATAATCAGAGAAAAGAGTCGGCCCGAGAATTGAGCCCTGTGGCACCCCCATAGAGACTGCCAGAGGTCCGGACAACAGGTCCTCCGATTTGACACACTGAACTCTATCTGAGAAGTAGTTGGCGAACCAAGCGAGGCAGTCATTTGAGAAGCCAAGGCTATTGAGTCTGCCGATAAGAATGTGGTGATTGAAAGAGTCAAAAGCCTTGGCCAGGTCGATGAAGGCTGCTGCACAGTACTGTCTTCTATTGATGGCGATTATGATATCATTTAGGAACTTGAAGATTTTAGAAATGCAGGGATGGATGGATATAGGTCTATAACAGTTTAGGTCTAGAGTGTCACCCCCTCTGAAGAGGGGGATGACCGCGGCAGCTTTCCAATCTTTGGGGATCTCAGACGATACGAAAGAGAGGTTGAAAAGGTTAGTTATAGGGGTTGCAGCAATTTCAGCTGGTAATTTTAGAAAGAGAGGATCCAGATTGTTTAGCCCAGCTGATTTGTTTGGATCCAGATTTTGCAGCTCTTTCAGAACATCTGTCTGGATTTGTGTGAAGGAGAAAGGGGGGGGCTTGGGCAAGTGTCTGCAGGGAGTGCTGAGATGTTGGCTGGGATAGGGGTAGCCCGGTGGAAAGCATGGCCAGACGTAGAAAATTGCTTATTGAAATTCTCGATTATCGTAGAAGTATCGGTGATAATGAGGTGATTGTCCTATCTCTGTCTGACGTCATCACATCCTCCTACTGAGTAATTTTGTATTATAATAAATGGACACTTGCTTTAGAAAGGTGAAGCACCTTAAGGTTATCAGATGCCCCTGGCCCGAACAATCAGGCAGACTGGTTAAAACAGACAGAGCCGAGAGGGATCCCAAACAGAGAGGAACGGAGGGTGAATGTAGCCTCTGATGTGTGAGTAACAGGCTTCCCCTCGATGCCCTCTCTGGAGCTAACTAGGATAGACAGCTAGACCACTGTTTGTCACCTATTTGGAGCCTCCACCCCCTCACTTTGGACACATAGGGAGTGAATAAGTGGATTTACTCATAGAAAATGTATAGAAATAAATTAGGTACAGAGACAGTAACTTTGACCCACTAACTTCCACATGGCGGTTGCCTGTCCCACTTTCCATTCCCCTCCTCTGTGACTTTTCACGTTGACGAGCATAGAAGGCCAACCGATCCAGGACACATTTTTACTGTACGTTTAGCTTTCCCTGAGGGAGCCCCCCCAGACCATTCACTACATTGTTTACTTTACATTTCCACCAGTCCAGTTTGCCTTTAGTGTCACGATTTCCGTCTGCTCCTCTCCTTGTTCGGACAGCGTTCGGCAGTTGAAGTCACCGGTCTTCTAAGCCTTCGCCGCTCCACTTGTCATTGTTCCATTTGTTTTGTCTTGTTTCCCCGCACACCTGGTTTACATTCCCTAATCACACTACATATATATTCCCTCAGTTTCCCCCATGTATTTGTGTGGAACTGTTTTGTTACATGTTTCGTGTTACGCGCCAGGCTGGTTTTTCCCCAGGTACCGTGTTGAACCCGAATGTGTTTAATTGTTTAACTTATGCATTATTGTGATTGTTGTTGCGCTTTGCACTTTTGCCATTTAGCTGCACAACCTGACATTTAGTTCTCTGTCGGACTCTCTTTGTGTGGATGCCGATAGATAATAATACTCTAACGTGAACCTGCTTTGAAACACTGAATTGTTTTTATTTCATGTAATATCTCCTATTGTCATTATGGATCACAAATAGGAGTTTTACTTACCCTGGCCTGGGACAAAGACCAGTAAACTGTGAACTGTCCAAAGGGAGAGAGCCTAACTCTTGTACATGGCTTATTATTAGGACACTGCACAGGCTTCTGCTCTGCCTCCTCTATCCCCTTCAGAGCTGTTATGCTCTGTTAAATCGCCACATATTTTACAGGCCGATGAATGACAGATGTTTTATTCATGGAGGGTAGATAGTGTGCATTCTTTGAAGCACATTCCAGGTTTTATGAAGAGGCAGAGGATGGGGGCCGAGAATCCAGTTTCTCATATTCAGAATTGGTGGAAACGAAAAGAGACAGAATTGGCCATTCCGACCATACCTTCCTTTCAGATGGAAAGGAGATTCTGAGGCTCTGATGAATGTATAATTTGTATAATCATCTATGTCTACTCATGTATGGCTATCAAAACAATACTCAACAAATTATAATTTATCTGGATATCAACGCCTCTACATTTTTGTGAAGTGATCATATTTTTACATTTCAAAGTTGATCATTGAGGATTTTAGTTGTATTCTATCTCTACAGCAAAACAGTTTAGCGTTATCACTGCCCAACCTATGCAAGCAAATACAATTTTTCTTTTGCCCTTAAGGATAACCATTTTAAGCAGTGAGGTAAATCATGTCAGTTGATTTAAAAACCCATCTCTCTGGTTCAGCTCAGGCTTAATACTGTCACTGTCTGGTGAGTTCTGATACAGAAGCCTAAAGGAGGAGCAGTGTCGCAGCTTCTTTATCAATAGTCCTGACTATTATCTGTGTTGTCACTCTCTATCCCTCACAAGCCTTGGGAGAGAGAATCACTGTCCAGTCCCTTGAAACTGAGATAAGGCTCAAACCATTCAACACTGACATGTCAAATCTTCACTTTTCTTGAGGAAAGAGCTTGAATAAGCTAACATTATGGCTGAAAAACACTACCACTACACTGAATACCTATAGACATATGACAGAGGTCCTATACGTTCAGTGCATTTGAAGGGATGTACTGTAACTCAATAGAAAGCTGTATAGCGTGTGTCCTAGCCTGTACTCCTACTCCCCAGCCCTTATTCCCAGCCCCATCCTCTGCCTGCTTGCCTGTCTGTACTCTGTACCCCTACTCCCAGCCCCAGCCCTTATTCCCAGCCCCATCCTCTGCCTGCTTGCCTGTCTGTACTCTGTACCCCTACTCCCAGCCCCAGCTCTTATTCCCAGCCCCATCCTCTGCCTGCTTGCCTGTCTGTACTCTGTACCCCTACTCCCAGCCCCAGCTCTTATTCCCAGCCCCATCCTCTGCCTGCTTGCCTGTCTGTACTCTGTACCCCTACTCCCAGCCCCAGCTCTTATTCCCAGCCCCCTCCTCTGCCTGCTTGCCTGTCTGTACTCTGTACCCCTACTCCCAGCCCCAGCTCTTATTCCCAGCCCCCTCCTCTGCCTGCTTGCCTGTCTGTACTCTGTACTCCTACTCCCAGCCCCAGCTCTTATTCCCAGCCCCATCCTCTGCCTGCTTGCCTGTCTGTACTCTGTACCCCTACTCCCAGCCCCAGCTCTTATTCCCAGCCCCATCCTCTGCCTGCTTGCCTGTCTGTACTCTGTACCCCTACTCCCAGCCCCAGCTCTTATTCCCAGCCTCCTCCTCTGCCTGCTTGCCTGTCTGTACTCTGTACCCCTACTCCCAGCCCCAGCTCTTATTCCCAGCCCCATCCTCTGCCTGCTTGCCTGTCTGTACTCTGTACCCCTACTCCCAGCCCCAGCTCTTATTCCCAGCCCCCTCCTCTGCCTGCTTGCCTGTCTGTACTCTGTACCCCTACTCCCAGCCCCAGCTCTTATTCCCAGCCCCATCCTCTGACTGCTTGGCTGTCTGTACTCTGTACCCCTACTCCCAGCCCCAGCTCTTATTCCCAGCCCCATCCTCTGCCTGCTTGGCTGTCTGTACTCTGTACCCCTACTCCCAGCCCAATCTCTTATTCCCAGCCCCCTCCTCTGCCTGCTTGCCTGTCTGTACTCTGTACCCCTACTCCCAGCCCCAGCTCTTATTCCCAGCCCCATCCTCTGCCTGCTTGCCTGTCTGTACTCTGTACCCCTACTCCCATCCACAGCCCTTATTCCCAGCCCCCTTCTCTGCCTGCTTGCCTGTCTGTACTCTGTACCCCTACTCCCAGCCCCAGCCCTTATTCCCAGCCCCATCCTCTGCCTGCTTGCCTGTCTGTACTCTGTACCCCTACTCCCAGCCCCAGCTCTTATTCCCAGCCCCATCCTCTGCCTGCTTGCCTGTCTGTACTCTGTACCCCTACTCCCAGCCCCAGCCCTTATTCCCAGCCCCCTCCTCTGCCTGTTTGCCTGTCTGTACTCTGTACCCCTACTCCCAGCCCCAGCGCTTATTCCCAGCCCCCTCCTCTGCCTGCTTGCCTGTCTGTACTCTGTACCCCTACTCCCAGCCCCATCTCTTATTCCCAGCCCCTTCCTCTGCCTGCTTGCCTGTCTGTACTCTGTACCCCTACTCCCAGCCCCAGCTCTTATTCCCAGCCCCATCCTCTGCCTGCTTGCCTGTCGGTACTCTGTACCCCTACTCCCAGCCCCATCTCTTATTCCCAGCCCCCTCCTCTGCCTGCTTGCCTGTCTGTACTCTGTACCCCTACTCCCAGCCCCATCTCTTATTCCCAGCCCCATCCTCTGCCTGCTTGCCTGTCTGTACTCTGTACCCCTACTCCCAGCCCCATCTCTTATTCCCAGCCCCATCCTCTGCCTGCTTGCCTGTCGGTACTCTGTACCCCTACTCCCAGCCCCATCTCTTATTCCCAGCCCCTCCTCTGCCTGCTTGCCTGTCTGTACTCTGTACCCCTACTCCCAGCCCCATCTCTTATTCCCAGCCCCATCCTCTGCCTGCTTGCCTGTCTGTACTCTGTACCCCTACTCCCAGCCCCATCTCTTATTCCCAGCCCCATCCTCTGCCTGCTTGCCTGTCGGTACTCTGTACCCCTACTCCCAGCCCCATCTCTTATTCCCAGCCCCCTCCTCTGCCTGCTTGCCTGTCTGTACTCTGTACCCCTACTCCCAGCCCCATCTCTTATTCCCAGCCCCATCCTCTGCCTGCTTGCCTGTCTGTACTCTGTACCCCTACTCCCAGCCCCATCTCTTATTCCCAGCCCCATCCTCTGCCTGCTTGCCTGTCGGTACTCTGTACTCCTACTCCCAGTCCAGAGAGGCCATGGGATCCATCTGTTTCATTTCATCTGTGGCTCTGCACACGCTTTGGAAGTCCATGGACGTCTCGGGATTAAAAGGAGATCGGTTACACCGAACAGGGCTAACAAATGGCAGATGTTGTGAAATTCATTATCCCCTGTCACAACAGAGGGGCTGAGGGGACCCAGAGATTCTTTTCCACCTGAAAGCATGCAGCATCCTAACGGAACCATGGGAAACCGCTTCCCACTCTGTGGCCTGTATGGAATGAACATGTTTGGTCTCCATACATTCACAACAAAAACACAAACAGGGGGACACAAAAGAGGGTTTGAAATGGTTTATCTGTCTTGCACATGGTTTGGGTTTGACCAACCCATCAGCACTCGAGTTATGCAGTGTTTATATGCCACTGTAGGGCCAAAATACTATCAGAATTTGAAATTCAAGCCATTGGAACAATCCCGTTTCTATAGTTTTTGAATAACATTTTTGTACAGACATTGGTAGTGCTTTTTTATGACCTTGTACAACCCAGTTTTATGCTATTGTCCATTGAAAATAGTCATATTGCCTATATGTTATTCTCTATAAGCTTTTGCAATGCACTATCATCTAGGATCTCCAGCACATAATCATTATTTCTAAATGACCTGAAACCATGTAATCAAATCAAAGAAAATGTTATTGGTCGTGTACACAAAAGGAATGGCACATCAGTTTTTCCCTGACAGAGATGAACACTGCGAAGCAGATTAACGTTTTCTTCTTTAAACTCAAAGGGAAGCAAGCTGAATCCTATTCAGATGTGACAGAGATGATGGTTTAGGGTCATCATGCCTGTCAACAACGAACAGGGTTTGAAGATGTATAACCAGCAATCAGATAAAGGAGAGATAAACATCAAAGATTCGAGGCCAATCATTCTTTCTCTCCTGCCTGTCTGTCCTGACTGCTGCCAATCTGTCACTGTGATGGCTGCTTTGAGAGTCCATCACTCACTCAATCACAGAATGGTGTTTAACTCTCCTCCTATCTATGGCCTTCACGGTGTCTGTGTGTAGCTTTGTTTTTCTATTAGACTGTTATGAGACTGTACATTTACCATGGCAGAGGTCCCAATTTCTCTAATACAGTCTTGAGCCACTGGAGTCAGTGGATATGACCTGGCTATGGATATGATCTGTGTTGGAAGTTCCAACTTGGAGCAAAGCACTGTACATCACTATGGTGATGAAATCATCATCTACTGTAGTCTGTACTGTGTTGATTGTGTGATTATTCGCTCAAACTATTGCAAAACTAGTTTCAACAGCCAGGGTACCATGTGCTGCTACAGACAGAGGATAATCAATGCAGATCTGTGTTTGAAGTGCTGCATGAGGTCATATCATGTGCTGTCATTAGCATCTCCCGCTTCCCATCGTCAGACCTAGTCTTCTGATCCAATTACTGTAATGTATATTTTATTGGGCTTTACTTCATGTTTTTGTAGTTGAACGTCTTGTGCTTTAATGTATCATTCTGTTTTTCAAAGCTCCATTTCAATGGATGTGGAAGTAATTGTTTGTGTGAGTGGAGAGTTCTCTGATGTGTGACTGGGGGAGTCTGGTTGGGGGTTGACAGTGTCTGCGTGTTTATATGACAAAGAGAAGGAGGGGGAGGAGGTGTGTGTGTTTTCAAGAAGGGGGGGCAACCAATGATTTATGTCGCTCTTGGACTTTTTTCTCTATGAGCCTCTGAAGCCAGTGGTCCTGGGGTGGGGAGAATACAGGGGACCAGTGTTCAAAGCCTGGTGATGGTCCTCTTTCAGATCCTAAGCTGTATGAAAAGTTCATATAAACTGTGTAGCAGCCATTAGCAAATGGTCTCTGAGTCTGCAAACACAATGAGAGTTCACCATACAGACCCACTGATTGGTACTGTATGAGGGGGTAACACTGTCTGTGCACTCATTGATGTTCCACATTTTACGGGGGAAGGAACTTCCAACTTTGGGAGTTAACCTGACATTCCAACCAAAGGTTATGACTCCCAATTTGACACCCAATAATGAGAGGAGGTATTGACTAATTGTTAAAGATGGCAAAAACCTGTAAGGCCTATTTTATCAGAGTGAACCATTAACTGCCCCAGGGCAGCAACTTTAATCTTTCCATCTGCTATACTAACTGCCCTAAGGGTCGTAACACCTATACCTTTCTGCAGCATTGACCGGGACTGTTAGAAAATGAGCCTGCATGCTGTCCTCTAATGCTCTTACGGTGTTATAAAATTAAATCTGCCGTTAAGGAATAAATAGTACGTTAATGTGATTTCCAAGGCCTTGGGAGGGAGAATACCATGTGGCGAAGACCGCAGTAATTGTCTCATTTCTAGACAGATGCCCACAGGTAAGAGTAATTACAAAGGCCCATTACTCCCCTTCCCGTCCATACATCTGGTCTATGTGTTTGTGTGCTGGTCTCTCGGGCAGGCGGGCCCCGCTGCAGATTCAGATTGCATAGGTGTGGCTTTGGTGCGACATCCGAATGTGACACATGAAAGACAAAAGAGGCCTAGATCAACAGAGGGAGTCTCTGCCCCATTCTGCTGCTTCGGCGTCAATCTGGCAGATGGCATGGGTCTGTCTGAGGCCCCGGCATCGAGGAGTGCAGCGGCTTCAAAGCGCCTCTGTAATCTGCAGGAACATCACAGGCTGGGAGAAAGTGACTGTCTCTCCCAGACACCCGCTCTGCTAAGAGGGCGAGTGAGACCGTAATGAAAGGCAGATAAAGGGATTGTTGGGATCGCTAGGCGCAGGCAGCCAGGGCCGACTAAGCCTCACACACAAAAAGAACATCAGGTAGAGAGGTAAGATAGTCTTTCTTCTTTCACGCTTTTCTTTTTCTTTTAAGAATCTGCAGATAAATGATCAAGTCAGTTATTTTGTGATACGTCCCCAAAAAACATGAACACAGTGAACAACAAATAATTACTTGATTCAGTCGAAAACTGGACACACTGTGATAGGTAAGGTAGGGGTATGGGGTAAACTCAGTGGTGAAGGAAGCATGATGAATACCACAAGTTACTTACAAGTGTTGCAGTTGGATCCCTCACTTCATTTGGACTAATTACATCTGACTTTAAAGTGACTTCCTAGTTCACTGCAGGTTTATGTCTTATTCCAGGGACACATTGATGCCTGATGATACCAGCAATATCAAAGGCGCAGCGTAGTATAATTTAGTTTCCTTCTCCCCAGTTGTACCATGATTTTATGATTGATAAGGGAACAATGTCAAATGTAGATCTACTTTATCTTCTCCTATTCTCTCCCCACAGCCGCTGTGGAGCGCCATGAGTCTTACAAGCAAGACTACCTTCCTCCTAATTTGGAAGGGGACGAAATTCTTGGAGAATATTTAATGATTATAACAACTGTATGGATGGTGCATTCATTTAGGCATTGCTATAGATACACATTGGCGCTAATAGTCTTTGTGTGAGACGATTCCCGGGACCACCCATACGTAGAATGTATGCACACATGACTGTAAGTCGCTTTGGATAAAAGCGTCTGCTAAATGGCATATATTATTATTTATTATTACTAGCTACACTGTATATCCCATTGATTTATACAGGAACAAGGATCCTCTCCACCTCTCTCTGAAACTCTTTTTGATCCCTAATGTTCCACAAGTTTGACGTGGTGTGATGGGGGATGTAGTAGACAGCTCTGTCCCAGGAGACCAGATCTAGACCGGTGGTAACAGCAAGCGTATGAAGCTGGAGCTGCTCAGTGGTCTAGATTCGCATGGATGGATCCGCCATAGTCTGCAGCCCCCCACTCTGTTCCAGAGCCTTGGGACTTGTTAGCTTAGCTACCATTTGTCTGAGCAGATATTTTCCACTCCTATGGTAGGCCTACAGTGAAGATTCCTCTACCGTCTTGACAAGCAACTGGACTGTGCCAGCCTGTCAAAGCTCTTAATGGTTCCAGCTTTCAAAACTTTAAAAAAAAAGATTGTGCAGGTTTCTTAGGTTGCCTGTTCATTCCCCATCCTTCCAAGGGTTAAGAACCACACTTATTTAGCGTGGTAGTGCAGATAGGCTTCAGTATAATGTGTCACACCCTGATCTGTTTCACCTGTCCTTGTGTCACCTGTCCTTCTCCACCCCTCCAGGTGTCACCCATCTTGACCCTTGCCTGCCTTGACCCCCGAACCCGCCTACCTGACCATACTGCCTGCCCTGACCTCGAGCCTGCTTGCCACTCTGTACCTCCTGGACTCTGACCATGTTATGATCTTTTGCCTGTCCAAAACCATTCTATTGCCTGCCCCTTGGATTATAAGAAATATCAGAGACCCAAACCATCTGCCCCCCGTGTCTGCATCTGGGTCTCGCCCTGTGCCCTCATAGTACGAACTGGCCATGACAGACCGAGTAGACTTGGACCAGCTCCGCCATGCTGTCTCCCTGCAGGGAGCTACCATCGGGAGGCATGAGGAGCTACTGCTGGACCTTTTGGAAGGGCCACGACCAAGGGTTCAAGGCTATTATGGAGCAAATCAGTGAGTTAGTGCATAGGTAGCCTGCCACCTCTGAGAACTCTCAACCACCCAGTAACCCGTCTACTATCAGTGGTGGGTTTGTACAGCCTACCCCGGCTCCCGAGAAACCCACTTAACTGCTCCGGAGTGATATTCTGGGGATCCTGGATCCTGCCGGGGTTTTCTTTCTCAGTGCTCCCTTATTTTTGAGCTACAGCCATCTTCGTTCCCTTCCGACCGATCGAAGAACGCATATATTATTACGCTAATGTCGGGAAGGGCACTCTCCTGGGCTAATCAGACAGGAACTCAGGTCATTGTCACCTCCATGTCTGGAAGGGAGCTCTCCTGAGTCTCTGACTCAGGCCTCAGCTTCGCCGACCACCCCGTGTGCCTCCACCCCAAAATGTTTTGAGGCTGCTTCTTGGGCCTATGTCGTGGCCGTGAACCCCGGTGTCGTCGCTGTCCCACCCTCGCTGCTTCCTTCTGCTTCCGGCCAGGATTTCCTCCCACGTCCAGGACCCCTTCCCGTCCTATATATCCTCCCACGTCCAGGAAGTCTGCTCCTCCTGGGCACGCTGCTTGGTCCGTGGGTGGTGGAATCTTCTGTCACGATCATTTGTAGAATGAACGGACCAAGTACGTAGAGTTCCACATGTTTAAACAAATGAAACTCACAAAAACAGCAAAGAATAATAAACAATACGTGAAGCTATGCAGTGATCAAGGCAACTATACACAAACAAGATCCCACAACAAACAGGTGGGAAAAGGCTGCCTAAATATGATCCCCAATCAGAGACAACGATAAACAGCTGCCTCTGATTGGGAACCATACCAGGCCAACATAGAAAACAAAAGATAGGAACACCCTCCCCTAGTCACACCCCGACCTAACCTAAATAGAGAATATAAAAGGCTCTCTATGGTCAGGGCATGACAGCTATGCCCTCAGGCGAACCATCAAACAGACAAAGCATCAAATCAAATCAAATGTTATTGGTCACATTTCACATGGTCAGCAGATGTTATTGCGAGTGTAGCAAAATCTAACATTTAATCTAACAATTCCACAACAACTACCTAATACACACAAAGGAAATGAATAAGAATATATGGATGAGCAATGACAGAGCGGCATAGGAAAGATGCAATAGATGGTATAAAATACAGTATGTACATATGAGCATCAATACAGGACTAAGATTGAATCCTACTACACCAGCTCTGACACTCATCGGATGTGGCCGGGCATGCAAACTATTAAGGACTACATAGGGAAACCCAGCCGCGAGCTGCCCAGTGATGCAAGCCTACCAGACGAGCTACATGCCTTTAATGCTCGCTTCGAGGCAAGCAACACTGAAGCATGCATGAGAGCACCAGCTGTTCCGGATGACTGTGTGATCAAGCGTTCCGTAGCAGATGTGAGCAAGACCTTTAAACAGATCAACATTCACAAGGCCTTGGGGCCAGACGGATTACCAGGACGTGTACTAAGAGCATGCACGGACCAGCTGGCAAGTGTCTTCACTGACATTTTCAACCTCTCCCTGACCGAGTCTGTAAATGCCTACGTTTCAAGCAGACCATCATAGTCACTGTGTCCAAGAAAGCAAAATGAACCTGCCTAAATGACTACCACCCTATATCACTCACGTCGGTAGCCAAGAAGTGCTTTGAAAGGCTGGTCATGACTCACATCAACACCACCCGGGAAACCCTAGACCCACTACAATTTGCATACTGCCCCAACAGATCCACAAATGATGCAATCTCTATTGCACTATACACTTTCCCACCTGGACACAAGGAACACCTATGTGAGAATGCTGTTCATTGACTAAAGCTCAGCGTTCAACACCATAGTGCCCACAAAGCTCATCACTAAGCTAAAGACCCTGGGACTAAACACCTCCCTCTGCAACTGGATTCTGGATTTTCTGATGGGCCGCCTCCAGGTGGTAAGGGTAAGCAACAACACACCTGCCATGCTGATCCTCAACACTGGCGCCCATCAAGGGTGCGTGCTTAGTCCCCTCCTGTACTCCCTGTTCACCCATGACTGCGTGGCCAAGCACGACTCCAACACCGTTAAGTTTGCTGACGACACAACAGTGGAAGGCCTGATCACCGACAATGATGAGACAGTCTATGGGGAGGAGGTCAGAGATCTGGCAGTGTGGTGCCAGGACAACAACCTCTCCCTCAATGTGAGCAAGACAACTGAGCTGATCGTGGACTACAGGAAAAGGAGGGCCGAACTGGCCCCCATTAACATCAACAGGGCTGTAGTGGAGCGGGTCGAGAGTTTCAAGTTCCTTGGTGTCCACATCACCAACAAACTATCATGGTCCAAACACACCAAGACAGTCATAAAGAGAGCACAACAACACCTTTCCCCCTCAGGAGACTGAAAAGATTTGGCATAGTTCCCCAGATCCTCAAAGTTATCCAGCTGCACCATCGAGAGCATCCTGACCGGTTGCATCACCACCTGGTATGGCAAGTTCTCGGCATCCAATCATAAGGCACCACAGAGGGTAGTGCGTATGGCCCAGTACATCAATGGGGCCAAGCTTCCTGACATCCTCTCTGGGATAAGCGTCCCGCTAGTGGGACAACTTCCGGTGAAACTGGAGGGCGCGCAATTCAAATAAATAATCATAAAAATTATGGATATTAAACATTTATGTACATACAAGTGTCTAATATTGGTTAAAAGCTTAAATTCTTGTTAATCTAACTGCACTGCCTGATTTAAAATAGGCTTTACAGTGAAAGCATGCCATGCGATTGTTTGAGGACGGCGCCCAACATCAAAATATTTTTACACAAGCACAGGTTTCATACATTCACATATAACGATTAAATATTCACTTACTTTTTGAAAATATTCCTCTGATTTGTCATCCAAAGGGTCCCAGCTACAACATGTAGTGTCATTTTGTTAGATAAAATCCTTCTTTATATCCCAAAAAGTTTGTTTAGTTGGCGCAATCGATTTGAGTAATCCACTCGTTCAACATGCAGAGAAAGGAATCCAAAAAGCTCAACTTTGATAAAACAAGTTAAAATACACTTCCATTTCATCCTCAGGTACCCTAAAATGTAATTAAACTATAATATTTCATACGGAAAGAAGTATGTTCATTAGGAAAACGATATTAGCAGGTGTGCGTCCTCTTCGTCGTGTGCACAGACTGATTTCCAAGTCTGTATCCCAGTACTAAAACTCATAATTCTTCCTTGTTTGGGAAGAAACAAACCTGAAACACTGAACAAAGACTACTGACATCCAGTGGAAGCCATAGGAATTGCATACTCGGAGCTGGATTACATTTTTTCCCTATACGTTCTAATGGAAGAGCATGGACTCTCAATTTTTTTTATTTCCGGTTGGTTTTTCTTTGGATTTTCTCCTACCGTATCTATTGTATATATTATAGTCTCCTACATTTTTTAAACATTTCTACAAATGTCAGAGTGTTTTCTTTCCAATGTTACCAATTATAAGCATATCCTGGCTTCAGGGTCAGTCAGACAGGAAGTGGAGAAAATAGGAGCCTTATGATATACTAGGCAGTGTCAGAGGAAGGCCCAAAAAATTGTCAAAGACTCCAGTCACCCAAGACATAGACTGTTCTCTCTGCTGCCAAACGGCAAGGGGTACCAGATCACCAAGTCTAGTTCCATGGGTTCATGGGTTCTGCAAGGTTGCTTTAAATTCAGGTCTTTACCTGATTCCATTTTGTTCACAGACATCGCTTCAAAGTGCTTATGATGATTATACGATTCCTCTTATGTAGTTCACGCTAAATGTGAGATGATGACATATGTTAACCATCTCTTTCGTGTAACGCTATTACTCCTGTCAGTTGATGATGGTTGATATACCATTGGGCAAAACTGGTTGAATCAACATTGTTTCCACATAATTTCAACCAAAAAACTCTGTGATGATGTTGAATCAACATGGAAAACTGATTGAATTTGCAAAAACTCATCAACATTAGTCTTTTTTTCACCCAACATTTAACCTAAATCCATTGATATGGTAACAGTTTTTGTTGATTGGATGTCGAATACACGTTAGTTGACAAGTCAACCAAATGTAAATCAAAACTATATGTTGAACTGATGTCTGTGTCCATTTGGATGCTTTAATGTTTAAAGCAGTCATCCTCCATCTGTAGTTGGTCCTCAGCCACCTTCCCTTGTTTATATTATTATGGAGATATAGTAATGGCAACAATATCTTCCTTGTGGGTTTAGATATAATTACATTTTAACATAGTATCACCTGAAATTGACAGTATAGTCCTACTGTACCACACTAGTACCACTTGGGAATTGAATTACTATATAAACTATACATGTTGTAAAATGTCATAAAGTGAAGACCAGAGTTCATCCCATACTCACAAATCTGTTTTCCTCAATCTATTCTGTTTTGGGATGGTATATTTTTGGGACTGTGTCCCAAATGGCACCCTGTTCCCTCTATAGTGCACAACTTTTGACCAGAGCCCTATGGGCCCAAAGCTCTGGTCAAAAGTAGTGCACTATACACTGAGTGTACAAAACATTTAGAACACCTGCTCCTTCCATGACAGACTGACTGCAACTACATTTTAGGAAGGTGTTCTTAATGTTTTGTACAGGGTATCCGGAATAGGGTGCCATTTGGGAGGCACACTTGTAGTAGCTGGCTCTGAGTAAAGAAAGCAGAAAGCTGAAAATGTCTGGTTGTCAGCTGGTGTTTCACTTTCAGCATCAACACATCCAGGCCCTCCCTACATACTTTCCTTTGAAAGATTCAAGAGCCATTCAAGAGGTGTGTAATTAGCTACAGTTTAATTAAAGACCCATTTGAAATGGGCAGACTGAAAGGCAAATTAAAAAGGCTTATAAAACAGAAATGAAATGCTTAACAAGCTCTATCACTCTTCAACAACATTATTTAAATGGCAGAGTTTTTACAGTTAGAATGTTTACAGTTTTGTGGGTTCCGAGTTACTACACTTTTGTGATAAAACTGATGCTATATTTATAATATGAGACCAAAAATATTTTATAACCTGTCAAAAGCTTTCTTTCTCCTGCTGTGAGAATTATTTTGACACAGCAGTCAAATACTACAACAAATTGAATCGTTGCAAATGCAATTTTTTTTATTGAAATTTACATAGACAATGCAATCTGCTGGAGCAGGCATGTAGAAAGAGCCACTAGTTTAAATCAAACACTGTACATGTGCCCAATGAGTCTCTATCCTCACAATGGCTGTTGGGTATTTATAGCATTGAGGTATATTAAAATAGGGGTGAAAGTAGAATTCATTTATTTGCGGTACGGGAGCTCCTATATGTGCACGCGTGCGCATTTAAACATTTTTTTGGCCTAATCATAGAATCCCTATTAGTTCAATATGATCGCCGTGGGCCTAGTCATAATTTGTCATTTAACTTTTAAAATGCACTACCTTTTATTGTGGCATAAACAAAACCAGTAATGATGTTTTCATCTGATTGTCAAACAATCACTTCTAAGGGCTCCTTTACTAAAGCCACCTGCGCATGTTCATCCACTCACAACATATTACCAGCCTCCAAAGAGTGGTGAATGGAAAGAGACTTCTGATACACAAAACACCAAAATGTGTGACATTTGGCGATGGTCATTAGGCCAGAATTTATGCATCCACTGCTGTCAGCACTTTGGCCACTCATCTCTGCCTTGGCAAAATGTCAGTGTTCTTGTGGAACCACATTGCATTTTGGAGCGTAGTCTATACCACCCGTTTTCCAAGTCCATTTGCACATTTGTCATACCTCTAACTTGTAATAATGATAAAAAGTGGTCTAATTGCCTACAGTTTTCTTGACATTTTGTTTTAATTATTGTGATAGGCAACTCATTAAAAGTGGAGTAAATGTGAAATAGATCCGCCCAACCATGAAAATATACAGTTGAAGTCGGAAGTTTACATACACATTAGCCAACTACATTTAAACTCAGTTTTTCACAATTCCTGACATTTAATCCTAGTAAAAATTCCCTGTCTTAGGTCAGTTAGGATCATCCCTTTATTTTAAGAATGTGAAATGTCAGAGTAACAGTAGAGAGTGATTTATTTAAGCTTTTATTTCTTTCATCAAATCAAATTTATTTATATAGCCCTTCGTACATCAGCTGATATCTCAAAGTGCTGTACAGAAACCCAGCCTATAACCCCAAACAGCAAGCAATGCAGGTGTAGAAGCACGGTGGCTAGGAAAAACTCCATAGAAAGGCCAAAACCTAGGAAGAAACCTAGAGAGGAACCAGGCTATGTGGGGTGGCCAGTCCTCTTCTGGTTGTGCCAGGTGGAGATTATAACAGAACATGGCCAAGATGTTCAAATGTTCATAAATGACCAGCATGGTCGAATAATAATAAGGCAGAACAGTTTAAACTGGAGCAGCAGCACAGTCAGGTGGACTGGGGACAGCAAGGAGTCATCATGTCAGGTAGTCCTGGGGCACGGTCCTATGGCTCAGATCTGGAGCAGCAGCATGGCCAGGTGGACTGGGGACAGCAAGGAGTCATCATGTCAGGTAGTCCTGGGGCATGGTCCTAGGGCTCAGGTCAGTTGAAACTGGAGCAGCAGCATGGCCAGGTGGACTGGGGACAGCAAGGAGTCATCATGTCAGGTAGTCCTGGGGCATGGTCCTAGGGCTCAGTTCCTCCGAGAGAGAGAAAGAAAGAAAGAGAGAAGGAGAGAATTAGAGAACGCACACTTAGATTCACACAGGACACCGAATAGGACAGGAGAGGTACTCCAGATATAACAAACTGATCCTAGCCCCCCGACACATAAACTACTGCAGCATAAATACTGGAGGCTGAGACAGGAGGGGTCAGGAGACACTGTGGCCTCATCCGAGGACACCCCCGGACAGGGCCAAACAGGAAGGATATAACCCCACCCACTTTGCCAAAGCACAGCCCCCACACCACTAGAGGGATATCTTCAACCACCAACTTACCATCCTGAGACAAGGCTGAGTATAGCCCACAAAGATCTCCACCACGGCACAACCCAAGGGGGGGCGCCAACTCAGACAGGATGACCACAACAGTGAATCAACCCACTCAGGTGACGCACCCCCTCCAGGGACGGCATGAGAGAGCCCCAGTAAGCCAGTGACTCAGCCCCCGTAATAGGGTTAGAGGCAGAGAATCCCAGTGGAAAGAGGGGAACCGGCCAGGCAGAGACAGCAAGGGCGGTTCGTTGCTCAGCGTGTCAGAAGTTTACATACTCTCAATTAGTATTTGGTAGCATTGCCTTTAAATTGTTTAACTTGGGTCAGACATTTCGGGATGCCTTCCACAAGCTTCCCACAATAAGTTGGGAGAATTTTGGCCCATTCCTCCTGACAGAGCTGGTGTAACTGAGTCAGGTTTGTAAGCCTCCTTGCTCGCACATGCATTTTCAGTTCTGCCCACACATTTTCTATGGGATTGAGGTCAGGCTTTGTGATGGCCACTCCAATACCTTGACTTTGTTGTCCTTAAGCCATTTTGCCAGAACTTTGGAAGTGCGCTTGGGGTCATTGTCCGTTTGGAAGACGCATTTGTGACCAAGCTTTAACTTCCTGACTGATGTCTTGAGATGTTGCTTCAATATATCCACATAATTTTCCTACATCATGATGCCATCTATTTTGTGAAGAGCACCAGTCCCTCCTGCAGCAAAGCAACCCCACAACATGATGCTGCCACCCCGTACTTCACGGTTGTTCTTCGACTTGTAAGCCTTCCCCTTTTTCCTCCAAACATAACGATGGTCATTTTGGCCAAACAGTTCTATTTTTGTTTCATCAGACCAGAGGACATTTCTCCAAAAAGTATGATCTTTGTCCCCATGTGCAGTTGCAAACTGTAGTCTGGCTTTTTTATGGTGGTTTTGGAGCAGTGGTTTCTTCTTGCTGAGTTGCCTTTCAGGTTATGTCGATATAGGACTCATTTTACTGTGGCTATAGATACTTTTGTACTTGTTTGCTCCAGCATCTTCACAAGGTCCTTTAGTGTTGTTCTGGGATTGATTTGTACTTTTCACACCAAAGTATGTTCATCTCTAGGAGACAGAACGCTTCTCCTTCCTGAGCGGTGTGACAGCTGCGTGGTGTTCCATGGTGTTTATACTTGCGTACTATTGTTTGCACAGATGAACATGGTACCTTCAGGCGTTTGGAAATTGCTCCCAAGGATGAACCAGACTTGTGGAGGTCTACAATTTTTATTCTGCGGTCTTGGCTGATTTCTTTTGATTTTCCCATGATGTCAAGCAAAGAGGCACTGAGTTTGAAGGTAGGCCTTGAAATATATCCACAGGTACACCCACAATTGAATCAAATGATGTCAATTAGCCTTTCAGAAGCTTCTAAATCCAGGACATAATTTTCTGGAATTTTCCCAAGCTATTTAAAGGTGCAGTCAACTTAGTGTATGTAAACTTCTGACCCACTGGAATTGTGACACAGTGAATTATAAGTGAAATAATCTGTCTGTAAACAATTGTTGGAAAAATTACTTGTGTCATGCACAAAGTAGATGTCCTAACTGACTTGCCAAAACTATAGTTTGTTAACAAGAAATATGTGGAGTGGTTGAAAAACGAGTTTTAATGACTCCAACCTAAGTGTGTGTAAACTTCTGTATGTGCCATATGGACATCAGTCTAAATGTAAGAATATTGAATGATGTTTATTCCTGGCATAATAATATCTGACCTGAAAAAATATATTTGGTAAAGAGTTTAGGTTTGAATTGTGTAGCGCCTAACGAAATACAAATTATATTTAGTGTATCACAACTTTCAGCAAATGATAAAAACATGATTACCATCTGTTTTTTGAAGAGGTCGTTGCTAAACCTTTTGATGAGGAACCAGAGCCGGTTAATACCTCTAGCAGATGTTGTGGTATACTCAACTGGGAAGACTTTGGCAAAGGCAATTCTAAGAACTTTTTATCCTCTTGGAAAAACAGCTTTCTTGTTAACCTGGGTGACAGATCCATTGTTGAAGCCAATACGTATACAAACTCTTCCTCTGTGCACATTTGTCATTAGGGCTGGGAATTGCCAGGGACCTCACGATATTATTACGATACTTAGGTGACAATACGCTATGTATTGCGATTCTCACGATTCTATATGTATTGAGATTTGATACTGCGATTCAGAGAGACGAGAGAGCATGAGAAAACAAGTTTTGATCAGTCAGGGAAATTAAAGGGCTCACTATTTAAAAGGAATATGGAGAACAAGCTATAGGATGACAAATACCAGAGTTTTGGCGAGGTACAACCGGCTAGCACTAGATAACTCTACTGCATATATACACTACATTACAAAGTATGTGGACAGCTGCTCGTCAAATATATCATTCCAAAATAATGATCATTAAAATGGAGTTGTTACCCCCTTCGCTGTTCAACTCTTCTGGGAAGGCTTTCTACTAGATGTTGGAACATTGCTGCGGGGACTTGCTTCCATTCAGCCACAAGAGCATTAGTGAGGTCGGGCACTGATGTTGGGCTATTAGGCCTGGCTTGCAGCCGGCGTTCCAATACATTCTAAAGGTGTTCGATGGGGTTGAGGTCAGGACTCTGTGCCGGCCAGTCAATTCTATCACACTGATCTTGACAAACCATTTCTGTATGGACCTCACATTGTGCACGTGGGCATTGTCATGCTGAAACAGGGAAGGTCCTTTCCTGTTACAACTAAGTTGGAAGCACAGAATCATCATCGCATAATGTCATTGTATGCTATGTTAAGATTTCCCTTCACTGGAACTAAGGGACCTAGCCCGAACCATGAAAAACAGTCCCAGACCATTATTCCTCCTCCACCAAACTTTACAGTTGGCTCTATGCATTGGGGCAGGTAGCTTCCTCCTGGCATTTGCCAAACCCAGATTTGTCTGTTGGACTGCCAGATGGTGAAGTGTGATTCATCACTCCAGAGAATGCGTTTCCACTGCTCCAGAGTCCAACGGAAGCGAGCTTTACATCACTCCAGCTGATGCTTGGAATTGCACATGGTGATCTTAGGCTTGTGTGCGGCTGCTCGGCCATGGAAACCCATTTCACGAAGCTCCCGACGAACAGTATTTTGCTGACGTTGCATCCAGAGGCAGTTTTTACGCATTACGCACTTCAGTACTCGAGGCCCCTTTCTGTGAGCTTGTGTGGCCTACCATTTCGCCGGCTGAGCTGTTGTTGCTCCTAGACATTTCCACTTCACAATAAAAGCACTTACAGTTGACTGGTGCAGCTTTAGCATGGCATAAATTTCCTGAACTGACTTGCTGGAAAGGTTGCATCCTATGATGATGCCATGTTGAAAGTCGCTGAGTTCTTCAGTAAGGCTAATTTACTGAATCTACTGCCAATTTTATACACTTGTAAGCAACGGGTGTGGCTGAAATAGCCGAATCCACTAATTTGAAGGGGGTCCACATACTTTTGTATATATATATATATACAGTTGAAGTCGGAGGATTACATATACTTAGGTTGGAGTCATTAAAACTCGTTTTTCAACCATTCCACAAATTTATAGGACATCTACTTTGTGGATGACACAAGTAATATTCCAACAATTGTTTACAGACAGATTTGACTTTTAATTCACTGTATCACAATTCCAGTGGGTCAGAAGTTTACACACACTAAGTTGACTGCCTTTAAACAGCTTGGAAAATTCCAGAAAATGATGTCATGACTTTAAAAGCTTCTGTTAATTGACATCATTTGAGTCAATTGGAGGTGTACCTGTGGATGTATTTCAAGGCCTACCTTCAAACTCAGTGCCTCTTTGCTTGACACCTCTTGCTTGAAAAGTGCAAATCAATCCCAGAACAACAGCAATGGACCTGTGGAGATGCTGGAGGAAACAGGTACAAATCTATATCCACAGTAAAATGAGTCCTAAAAAGATATAACTTGAAAGGCAGCTCAGCAAGGAAGAAGCTACTGCTCCAAAACAGCCATAAAATAGCCAGACTACGGTTTGCAACTGCACGTGGGGACAAAGATTGTTCTTTTTGGAGAAATGTCCTCTGGTCTGAAGAAACAAAAATATAACTGTTTGGCCAAAATGACCATCGCTATGTTTGGAGGAAAAGTCGAAGAACACCATCTCAACCGTTAAGCACGGGGGTGGCAGCATCATGTTGTGGGGGTGCTTTGCTGCAGGAGTGACTGGTGCACTTCACAAAATAGATGGCATCATGAGGTAGGAAAATTATGTGGATATATTGAAGCAACATCTCAAGACATCAGTCGGGAAGTTAAAGCTTGGTCGCAAATGCGTCTTCCGAATGGACAATGACCCCAAGCATACTTCCAAACTTGTGGCACAATGGCTTAAGGACAACTATAGGTTGTTAACAAGAAAGTTGTGGAGTGGTTGATAAACTAGTTTTAATGACTCCAACCTAAGTGTATGTAAACTTCCAACTTCAACTGTATATATATATATATATATATATATATATATATATATATATATATATAGCTTCAATCAGAATACATATATATATATATATATATATCGATATAATATCCGAAAATAATATTGCGATATGTACCTGTATACATTTTTCCCCCATCACTATTTGTCATACTATGTACAACTATGTAATAAAAAGGTAAATTGTTTGCAATTCCTTTTTCTTCTATCTTTTGTTTGTTTATTAACGTCATCACTATCAGGTGGCGTTACTGTTGGTTGGGTTGAAGCTTTGAGCCATAACTGGGTCCCTCTTTTCCTGCACACTTTTACACAATTACACCCCCAGGCATGCACATCCATAGAAGAGAAGCATATCAACCCCCCACACGCACCCCGGCAACATCTGTCTGACTGTCTCTAGTCTTTCTCTGCAGGATGTGTGCAGACCATCAGCCTGCTTCATACCCCATTAAAACAAAGAGCATTGCACAGAAACATGTTTCCTCTAATTGAACTGGATCGAACAAGAAGTTGCTCTTTCCACGAAGAGATGTGTGGGTTGTTGATATTTCCTGAGTTTCTACCTCTTTAAAAAGAAGCAGAAGCCTCCTCCTTTCTCTTGAGAAGCTTTCTGTGTGACCTTGTTTCCTTGGAGTTAAAAAAACGGAGAGAGAGAGCAGAGAGGAGGAGGGTAAAGAGAGGGAGGAGGGGAGCAGGCTGGGTAGGGGTAGGGAGGAGGGGAGATGGGGTAACTTCAAAAACCCACATCAAAAGGAATAAATAATTGTTTCTGCTGGTTTTGTTGTTGTGATACGGATCGGCAAAGCAGCGAGTGGCGAGCAGGAAGCTTTGATTTGAGGCAGCCTTCCTGGAGAGGGGTTCCTTCTGTTGGCGGCTGAGTGGAGGAGAGAGCGGGGGCCCTACTGATTAAACTCCTGTTTGTTTTAATCTTCCCTCTGCCCCAGGGGAGGCCCACAGAGAGGCAGAGAGCCTGCTGGGGGGAGACGCAGTGCAACGCTGGGCTCCGGAGGCCCACGCCCTCTCCTCCACCACCGTCCTGGAAGAGGGAGAGAGCTAGGGGACATGTGCTGCATTACAGTGTAAAGAGGGAAAAGGGGTTGGTGGATGACTAGGAATTGGGTGTTCACAATGGGGGTTGAGTGGGTTTGGGGTTAGAGAGAGATTGCAACAGTGAAAGCTTATGAGCTTGTTTTCAACTGTAATTTAATTGCTTGATTGTCAGATGTTGGGTCCAGAATGATGTTGCCCAAACATCTGTCTGGTTGTCTATTGACTGATATTCTCCAGGCCCAATATGTTTCCCCACTTCCATATGCACAGCAAGATACATTCCTCTTTAAAAATGGCATTGTGCAGTAGGTCTATAAGCGTTTTGCTAAGCTGGCGTTTTGACAAGATGGCGATGGCACACACAGTCTCCCTGTTGCTAGTTCCGAGCCAACTTTGCAGTCTTGTGTATTTTAGTCATTTTTACTTTATTTGCTTTGACTCTTATTATTGATATTGATCAGTGGCGGCCGCTGATTGGCTGAATACACAGGGCGCAAGGTGGTTGGAGTTGTCAACCAAGCAGCATGACAGAAATATGATGCCAAGTTTTCGAACTACCGGAAGTTTCTTTGAGAATATATATATGTGATCTGTGCACTTGAATATAAATATTTCACTAATGACCACTGCTGCACATGCTGCGACTGTTTGAACAGATTAGATGATACTATTTAGAACGAGCAGCCAGGTCAAGAACGAATGAGTGCACCAGGGAGAATGCAACAAGCATGCAGATGCAATAAGTGTAAACACATTATCTAACTGGGGATAGTTAGCTAACATAATGTCAAAAAGCCAGTTAACTTTTCATTTTGAAATAACTTTATATTTCTGAGTCAGTCAGATATTAGTCTTGAAAGACTTGAAATTGGCATGGGAGATAAATAGCTAGCAAGCTACCAGCTAGCTATGGCTATAGTAGCTAGCTGCTTATCAAAGGTAGATAACTTTAACAAAAAAATCGACCAAACAATTTCTCACTGTTTCTCAAAATGACTGTATCTGGCTAATTCATTTGATCATGCCCTGTGATACACCAGGTTTTACGCTGTTTTAGTCCTCACAACATGTCGCCCTGTCACCTAGCTACAGTAGAACCTGATAAACAACATGTCGCCCTGTCACCTAGCTACAGTAGAACCTGATAAACAACATGTCGCCCTGTCACCTAGCTACAGTAGAACCTGATAAACAACATGTCGCCCTGTCATCTAGCTACAGTAGAACCTGATAAACAACATGTCGCCCTGTCACCTAGCTACAGTAGAACCTGATAAACAACATGTCGCCCTGTTACCTAGCTACAGTAGAACCTGATAAACAACATGTCGCCCTGTCATCTAGCTACAGTAGAACCTGATAAACAACATGTTGCCCTGTCACCTAGGTACAGTAGAACCTGATAAACAACATGTCGCCCTGTCATCTAGCTACAGTAGAACCTGATAAACAACATGTCGCCCTGTCACCTAGCTACAGTAGAACCTGATAAACAACATGTCGCCCTGTCATCTAGCTACAGTAGAACCTGATAAACAACATGTCGCCCTGTCACCTAGCTACAGTAGAACCTGATAAACAACATGTCGCCCTGTCACCTAGCTATAGTAGAACCTGATAAACAACATGTCGCCCTGTCATCTAGCTACAGTAGAACCTGATAAACAACATGTCGCCCTGTCACCTAGCTACAGTAGAACCTGATGAACAACATGTCGCCCTGTCACATGTCGCCCTGTCACCTAGCTACAGTAGAACCTGATAAACAACATGTCGCCCTGTCACCTAGCTACAGTAGAACCTGATAAACAACATGTCGCCCTGTCATCTAGCTACAGTAGAACCTGATAAACAACATGTCGCCCTGTCACCTAGCTACAGTAGAACATGATGAACAACATGTCGCCCTGTCACATGTCGCCCTGTCACCTAGCTACAGTAGAACCTGATAAACAACATGTCGCCCTGTCACCTAGCTACAGTAGAACCTGATAAACAACATGTCGCCCTGTCACCTAGCTACAGTAGAACCTGATAAACAACATGTCGCCCTGTCATCTAGCTACAGTAGAACCTGATAAACAACATGTCGCCCTGTCACATGTCGCCCTGTCACCTAGCTACAGTAGAACCTGATAAACAACATGTCGCCCTGTCACCTAGCTACAGTAGAACCTGATAAACAACATGTCGCCCTGTCATCTAGCTACAGTAGAACCTGATAAACAACATGTCGCCCTGTCACCTAGCTACAGTAGAACATGATGAACAACATGTCGCCCTGTCACATGTCGCCCTGTCACCTAGCTATAGTAGAACCTGATAAACAACATGTCGCCCTGTCACCTAGCTACAGTAGAACCTGATAAACAACATGTCGCCCTGTCACCTAGCTACAGTAGAACCTGATAAACAACATGTCGCCCTGTCACCTAGCTACAGTAGAACCTGATAAACAACATGTCGCCCTGTCATCTAGCTACAGTAGAACCTGATAAACAACATGTCGCCCTGTCACCTAGCTACAGTAGAACCTGATAAACAACATGTCGCCCTGTCACCTAGCTACAGTAGAACCTGATGAACAACTTGTCGCCCTGTCACCTAGCTACAGTAGAACCTGATAAACAACATGTCGCCCTGTCACCTAGCTACAGTAGAACCTGATAAACAACATGTCGCCCTGTCACCTAGCTACAGTAGAACCTGATGAACAACATGTCACCCTGTCACCTAGCTACAGTAGAACCTGATAAACAACATGTCGCCCTGTCACCTAGCTACAGTAGAACCTGATAAACAACATGTCGCCCTGTCACCTAGCTACAGTAGAACCTGATAAACAACATCTCGCCCTGTTACCTAGCTACAGTAGAACCTGATAAACAACATGTCGCCCTGTCACCTAGCTACAGTAGAACCTGATAAACAACATGTCGCCCTGTCACCTAGCTACAGTAGAACCTGATAAACAACATGTCGCCCTGTCACCTAGCTACAGTAGAACCTGATAAACAACATGTCGCCCTGTCACCTAGCTACAGTAGAACCTGATAAACAACATGTCGCCCTGTCATCTAGCTACAGTAGAACCTGATGAACAACATGTCGCCCTGTCACATGTCGCCCTGTCACCTAGCTACAGTAGAACCTGATAAACAACATGTCGCCCTGTCACCTAGCTACAGTAGAACCTGATAAACAACATGTCGCCCTGTCATCTAGCTACAGTAGAACCTAATATAATAATAATAATAATAATATATGCCATTTAGCAGACGCTTTTATCCAAAGCGACTTACAGTCATGTGTGCATACATTCTACGTATGGGTGGTCCCGGGAATCGAACCCACTACCCTGGCGTTACAAGCGCCATGCTCTACCAACTGAGCTACAGAAGGACCACCTGACAAACAACATGTCGCCCTGTCACCTAGCTACAGTAGAACATGATGAACAACATGTCGCCCTGTCACATGTCGCCCTGTCACCTAGCTACAGTAGAACCTGATAAACAACATGTCGCCCTGTCACCTAGCTACAGTAGAACCTGATAAACAACATGTCGCCCTGTCACCTAGCTACAGTAGAACCTGATAAACAACATGTCGCCCTGTCATCTAGCTACAGTAGAACCTGATAAACAACATGTCGCCCTGTCACCTAGCTACAGTAGAACCTGATAAACAAAATGTCGCCCTGTCACCTAGCTACAGTAGAACCTGATGAACAACTTGTCGCCCTGTCACCTAGCTACAGTAGAACCTGATAAACAACATGTCGCCCTGTCACCTAGCTACAGTAGAACCTGATAAACAACATGTCGCCCTGTCACCTAGCTACAGTAGAACCTGATGAACAACATGTCGCCCTGTCACCTAGCTACAGTAGAACCTGATAAACAACATGCCCTGTCACCTAGCTACAGTAGAACCTGATAAACAACATGTCGCCCTGTCACCTAGCTACAGTAGAACCTGATAAACAACATCTCGCCCTGTTACCTAGCTACAGTAGAACCTGATAAACAACATGTTGCCCTGTCACCTAGCTACAGTAGAACCTGATAAACAACATGTCGCCCTGTCACCTAGCTACAGTAGAACCTGATAAACAACATCTCGCCCTGTTACCTAGCTACAGTAGAACCTGATAAACAACATGTTGCCCTGTCACCTAGCTACAGTAGAACCTGATAAACAACATGTCGCCCTGTCACCTAACTACAGTAGAACCTGATAAACAACATGTTGCCCTGTCACCTAGCTACAGTAGAACCTGATAAACAACATGTCGCCCTGTCACCTAGCTACAGTAGAACCTGATAAACAACATGTTGCCCTGTCACCTAGCTACAGTAGAACCTGATAAACAACATGTCGCCCTGTCACCTAGCTACAGTAGAACCTGATAAACAACATCTCGCCCTGTTACCTAGCTACAGTAGAACCTGATAAACAACATGTTGCCCTGTCACCTAGCTACAGTAGAACCTGATAAACAACATGTCGCCCTGTCACCTAGCTACAGTAGAACCTGATAAACAACATCTCGCCCTGTTACCTAGCTACAGTAGAACCTGATAAACAACATGTTGCCCTGTCACCTAGCTACAGTAGAACCTGATAAACAACATGTCGCCCTGTCACCTAGCTACAGTAGAACCTGATAAACAACATGTTGCCCTGTCACCTAGCTACAGTAGAACCTGATAAACAACATGTCGCCCTGTCACCTAGCTACAGTAGAACCTGATAAACAACATGTCGCCCTGTCACCTAGCTACAGTAGAACCTGATAAACAACATGGGGAAAACAATAAGCCACCGTCATGCTTTTTGTCCTACCAGATCCGCCATGAGAGCTAGTGTGCTAGCAGTGCTCCCTCATATCAAATAGCTGGCAAAACAATCCAAGTAATGTTTGCATGCCTATGTGCCCATGGGAGTGGAGTTTCTGCTACTGGCAGTCACTGAGGGGCAATGTAGTAAGTAACTGAACAGCTTATTTTGAAACAGGAAAATGTAGACATTTAACACACCTTTACCAATCACAAGTGGGGCGCGCCCCTAACGCCCTAATGGGCGGGCCGCCACTGATATTGATTATTGTACTGCAATGTTGAGGGAGTTAGTGCACAAGCATTTCGCTGCACCTTTCATACCTGATGTAAACGGTGTATGTGACAAATACAATTTTCTTTTACACAACACTGTTTTGACTGCCCTCTCTGTTTCTACTCCCATCCTCCATTTTGCAGCCACCCACATGGTAGCTAACTGTGCGGTCGGTGCCGTTTAAGATGAGGGAGAATGTTTTAAAAAAAATGTTTTATGAGCATTGCCTTATTTCTTTTATAGCATATTGGATGACTATATTTCATATTCCATTCACCCAGCTCAATGTAATATCAATGGGTTTAGGCTACGACATGATACTCAAATTTCCCCTATACCCATCATGAGGTTGCTACAACCTAGCCTATGAATTAAAGTTTACAATGTAGGTCGAGAGAATTTTGAGTAATCAAGGTGACAGACAGTGACACATTCAATACTGTCTTGCACACTCTTACCTGCACCTAGCTGATCTAGGGTGTAATAATTTGTCCAACAGACTTTCTATTGGACAAATTCAGGTATGTTTATCCCCGTTTCGTTCTGTTTGCTTCCGTTTAAGAAACGTTTTTCAACAGAATCGGCAGAATGAATACTTTCACAGCAGCCATATATACACAGCATGATCACTTTGCTCCTTGTATATATTGTATATATAATCCCTTCTCACAACTACTGTATCTATGAGCTCTCCTCCTCTCATCTTTTCCCTTCACTTGTAGACTTCAGTGCACAACACATCAGCTGTCTGTGACCAGGCGAAAAACCTTTCCAAGCCAAACATTCATATCATGGCTGCTAGGCCGTCATTGTGAATAAGAATTTGTTCTTAAGCTAGCTGAGTGAAAGTGAAAGTTTTAAAAATACAACCAAATATATACAGTCATGTGAAAAAGTAAGTACACCCTCTGGATTATTATTATTATTATTATTATTTTTGACACATTTGGACACATGGATATTTGAGCTAAATTCCCACCACATTAATTGATAAAGGTAACCCAATTTAACAAATCACACACACAAAAAAAGTTATTTGAAAATGTTATGCAATTAAAATAAACAAAAATCTATTTTCCTTATGCAAAACAATGTAGTACACCCCTACCTATACCATTACAAAAATGGCTAAAATTAGAATCAGGTGCACCAAAACAGCCGCAAATGATTAGAAAATCAGTAGAGAGAAACTTAGGAGAGTCCAGCCTGCCATAGAGATTAGAAACTTGGTACGGTTTGGTCTTAACCAAATGGGTGTGTGGTAACACATCATGCCAAGATCAAAAGACCTCAGAAGAAAGATTATTGATGCCCATGAGTCTGGGAGGGGTTACAAATCCATTTCCAAACAATTCGAAGTACATCATTCCACTGTCCGATGGCTCATCTACAAATGGAGAAGATTCCAGACCACTGGCAAACTATTTAGGACAGATCGTCCTACCAAATTCAGCCCAAGAGCTGACCAGAAGATGCTCATATAAGTCTCTAAGAACCCCAGGGTGACATCAAGGGATCTACAGGCCTCTCTTGCCACAATAAATGTTGAAGTGCATGAGTCAACTGTCAGAAAGAGACTGCACAAACTTGCCCTACATGGGAGGTCAGAATGGAAGAAGCCTCTGCTCTCAAAAAAATGATATCAATACATGACTGATGTTTGCCAGACAACACCTGGGTAAAGACCAGAACTACTGGAACAATGTGCACTGGACAGATAAAGATGGAGTTGTTTGCCAGACAACACCTGGGTAAAGACCAGAACTACTGGAACAATGTGCCCAGGACAGATAAAGATGGAGTTGTTTGCCCGCAATGCCAGATGCCATGTTTGGCGAAAACAACTACTTCCTTTGAACAGAAGAACCTCATACCAACCGTAAAGCATGGAGGCGGTGGCAATATGGTTTGGGGCTGCTTTGCTGTCTCAGGGCCTGGCCAACCTGCCATCATTGAGTCAACCATGAATTCTGTATTGTACCAGATAATTCTTGAGGAGAATGTGAGGCCTTCTGTCAAAAAGCTGAAGCTGAACCGAACATGAATCTTGCAAAAGGACAATGGTCCAAAACATGAAAGCAAAGCTAACACAGAATGGCTCAGAAACAAGAAATGGAGGTTTATGGAATGGCCAAGTCAAAGCCCAGATCTCAATCCTATCGAAATGCTGTGGGGGGACTTGAAGCGGGTCGTGCATGCAAGAAACCCTCAAACATGGCATAGTTGAGGCAGTACTGTAAAGAAGAGTGGGCAAAACTTCCTCCCAGTCAATGTAAGAGACTGATAGACAGTTACAAGAAATGGCTACATGTAGTTATTTCAGCCAAAGGGGGCAACACAAGCTACAAGTGTACTTACTTTTTCACATGACTGTATCTCCCTCTCTCTCTCTTGCTTCTTCTTAATTTTGGAAAAAATGAATTTCTTCAAAACTGTTCAACTATTGTTTTTCTCTTTGAGTCAACGACACTTCACATTTTATGCACTGCAGTGCTAGCTATCTGTAGTTTATGCTTTCAGTACTAGATTAATTATCTGATCCTTTGATTGGGTGGACAACATGTCAGTTCATGCTGCAAGAGCTCTGATAGGTTGGAGGACATCCTCTGGAAATTGTCATAATTACTGTGTAAGTCTGGAAGGTGGTGAGAACCAAGAGCCTCCTAGGTTTTGTATTGAAGTCAATGTACCCAGAGGAGGACAGACGCCAACACGGAACCCAAACCGGCTGCGCGCATGCGCCATCGTGCATACATTTACCCCCCACACCAAACGTGATCACGACAGGCAGGTTAAAATATTAAAACAAACTCTGAACCAATTACATTAATTTGGGGACAGGGCGAAAAGCATTAAACATGTATGGCAATTCAGCTAGTTAGCTTTCACTTGCTAGCTAACGTTAATTTGTCCTATTTAGCTAGCTTGCTGTTGCTAGCTAATTTGTCCTGGGATATAAACATTGAGTTGTTATTTTACCTGAAATGCACAAGGACCTCTACTCCGCAATTAATCCACACATAAAACGGCCAACCAATTACTTTCTAGTCATCTCTCCTCCTTGGCATATAAACTTTCATTGTATTACCACGACAACAAAGTTCGTCTTTCAATCACCCACGTGGGTATAACCAATGAGGAGATGTGAGAGGCAGGACTTGCAACGCGATCTGCGTCAGAAATAGGAATGATCTACTTTAGCCCTTGGCGTCGCAGACGCGAGCAGTGTGGGTGCAATAATTGAATAACATGGATTTCTAAATGTATTTTGCGACGCTCGCACACGCGACGTGTCCGGTCTGGTCAGCATGTTACCTACAGAGTGTTGCTGAGGCTACTGTAGATCTTTATTGCAAAATGGTCCTCCACCTCCTCCTCTGGACGGTCCTCTACTTCTTCCTCTGAGGAGCCTCCACTGGTACATGGGGGAGGGGGGGTGTAGATGTGCACCCTACCGACCGTCTCTCTGTGTAAAAGGGCAGTTTTAGGAGCTGAGTTGCCAGGTTGTGTAAGACAGCATAGCAGCAGGGGCCTGCATGTTGAATGTGTGCATTTGGGGCTTTCACGTGCTAATCCCATCAGTTGGCCCCACTGTTAGCTAGAGCCCCATGTAGCCCCTTCTAGACAATCTTTTTTATTTTACTAGGCAAGTCAGTTAAGAACTATTTCTTTTTACAATGACAGCCTAGGAACAGTGGGTTAACTGCCTTATTCAGGGGCAGGACAACAGATGTTTACTTTGGCAGCTCAGGGATATGATCTAGCAACCTTTCGGGTTACTGGTCCAACACTTTAACCACTAGGCTACCTGCCGACAATGCGGGTTTACAACTCCAAAACATGAAGCAGAAGAGTGCACACTGTTTAAGATTTAAGGATAAGAACATGGGACAAAGGGCTATAAACTATGTGCAATTATAGATAATCTGCTTGACTTAACAATATCTGCAGTTGCCTCGCGAGTAAGGCGCAGTGGATGAATGAACAGAATTGCGGTGCTAGAGGCGTCACTACAGATCCATGTTCAATCACGGGCTGTGTTGCAGCCAACTGCAACAGGGAGACCCATGAGGCAATTGGCTCAGCGCTGTCCGGGTTAGGGGAGGGTTTAGTCGGCCGGGATGCCTTTGTCCCATCGCACTCTAGAGACTCTTTGTGGCGGCCGGGCGCATGCACGCTGACTTCAGTTGCCAGCTGTACGGTGTTCCCTCTGACACATTGGTGCGGCTGGCTTCCAGGTTAAGTGAGCAGTGTGTCAAGAAGCAGTGTTGGGTCATGTTTCGGAGGACGCAAGGCTCTCGACCTTTGCTTCTCCCGTGTCACACAAGAGTTTCAGCGATGGGACATGACTGTAACTACCAATTGAGGAGAAAAAGGGGTAAAAAGTAAAAAATATCAACTTTACATAGCAATACCTGCAGTTACTTGTAGAGTTTTTGCAAGTTTTTAACTCCAGTGGAAATACTTTATAGTATGAGGAAAAAAGTACTGTAGGAATGCTGAAGTAGTGCGCTGAATTTGCTGGACGGCACATTTTGTGTGAATTTGCTGGACGGCACAAGTCCTTTAGTGGTAGTTGTTCAAACATAATCGTCTCATCAGACGATTTTCAACTGTTTTCATTCTCTGAGAGTAAACAATCCCTTTGTCCATCCACCTCTCCACCAGGCAGAATGAACTATATAGCTCGTTATAGAGCTCACATCAAAAGCCCCATCACCACCAACTGATGTTTTAAATTTGAATTGATTGTTCAAAACCTGCGGGCGTATGCACGCATTGGATTTGAGGAGAGCTTGGTATGTGCTGACATGAAGACAGATGTATATTTTAGCAGCCATTTCCCTGCTAAACTGCCTAGTCGCTGTGGGGATGACACAGATGAAATGAGAGCTGAGCTGCAGATCTTTTGGATATGTCTCTGGGGCTGCTGCTGTAAGTGGCGTGGACCCCTTCCCCCGTCATCCCCCATCCCTCCCCTCATCCTTCCTCTCCGCACTCCCTCTATCTTAGCAGAGGTTCTCTGAGCAAAACAGAGGCCCCACGTAGGGCATCTGGGCAGGCAGCAGGGACACTAACGAGCTGTAATGATCCACAGCCCCGACTATCTCCTGTTCTGTGCTCTTCCAACTCACTCACACCAATACTCGCTTACACCGAGACATACTCAGTACTTACACCAAGGCAAACAGAGCAGGCCTCAACACAGGAGCCCACAGAATTCACAGATTGTATCAGTAGGTCTGTCCATCTCACAGGGTTTTTTGGTCTAAGGATTGCTGCCAGATCTAAACATGAGTCTTATCTCACACATGAAGGAGAAAGGGATTAATGGAAAAGCAGTTACTGTAAATTGGGTATTGAGGAAGATGGTAAGAATGTATTGATTGATCTTTTTATACTGCTACTGGAATAACATTGGATAATGTCTGCTTTGATATGATCAAGGTGTACTGCCGCCATGCTTCTCTCCCCCTCTCTCTCTGCCCTCACCCCCTATCCCATTACGTTGTGTTCTATCTCCTCTTCTCCTGCCCCCTGTTCTTTCTCCCCCTCTCTCTCTTTCACTCCCCCTATCCCCCTGCCTCCCTCTACTTCTCTCTGACCTCCATGCTTTTATTGGCCTGTCCATCCTCAGAGAGCTGAAGCCAGATGTGCGAGGGAGGGAGGCTGAGAGAGAGATTGAAAGCCTGGGTAATTAAGAGCATGTGCCTCTTATCTCGATGGGCCAGAGTTGACGTTACCTAAGGAGAAAGGAGAAAGAGAGACGACCCTGACCCCTACATACCACAGCATACCACAAGGACCTGGAGGCCTGGGATGTCTGTGTGAAGAGCCTCAGACTGTACTGTCTGCACACAGCCCCTCTCTCTGTGAAGTGCAAATCACTAGCCTTTCAACCATTAATGATGTGCAGTGGTCCAGCGTCAAAACCGTCAAAAGGAAAATCCTGCATAACCAGTCAGGTCATCCATTCTTCAGGGTATTGCACTGTGTGCTGTTGCCTTTGACAACGTCATAGCTGAGGACGCCCAGAGAGCTTTTCATTCATTGCCCGTCTTCAACATACAGATGTAGGATCTTAATTTGAGCCAGTTTGCTACAGCAGGAAAACAACCCTGCAGCAACAGGAAATATGAATTATTGTGTGGACTATAATTCATTTGACATTTTTTTAGGGGTGATACATTTTTGATTAGGGCACATTAATAAGTCTGAAATGTCAAAGTGGAAAGTTGGAATTTGTGGAAGTTTGCATTTCCTGCTGTGCAGGAACATTCTCAGCAACAAAAGAGTAATCAAATTAAGATCCTACATCTGTTAACACACAGCCTTTCTCAGGCCCTTCCCATCAGTTACTTATAGTATTGTACATACTGTAGCCTACAGCTCAACTGTGCCATTCTGTGGGGAAATGGCAGAGGGAATCAGAGTGACATCCAGCTCAGCATGACTCACTTTAAGAACAGCACAGCTGTCACATCAGTACTAAATGATTCTGAGGGTCACATACTAGTGAGTGGCACCAGCATCCCCTACAGCTGACAACAGGGCTTCTGCTGATGCTAATAGCTGATGGTGCTGATGCTAGTCTACGAACAGTTTACCTCAATTCAAGAGACTCAGACTAACACTAGGTTTCATAGATAAATAATACGAACAAAACTCTAGTATTATCTCTGAAGTAGGTTTCATTATAGATGTAGCCCGTTACAGTAGTTGTCTTGGTTGTTCAAACTGAACAGCTCCTCTGGGCATTGATTTCAATAGCCTGCCTACTGAATACTGGCCATCTCCAGGGAGATTTTCACAATTGCTATTGCGAGTATGGCAGGAAGTGCCTGTTGTGTTAACAAGCGGGATATCCTTTTAACTTTCAAAGTTAGTTACATAAACCTAGGATTGACCAGCATCCAACAACCTCGCAGGGTTGGCTTATTTATTTCACTGGGCCTTGTGTCTCATAGTGTCTGTACTGCTTGCTTTTGAAGGATGAGGGCTTGTTGATGTCACCAGCGAAGCTCTACAGAAGTCATCAAACAGGCCATTTTCAGAGGAGGTTCAAGCCTTGGCAAGCGGCCGATGTAACAGATTAAAAGATGACTACATCAAAGTTGTAGCAGCACATTGTTTTGATGGCAATGCTGTTTGCCGTCGGTTCCAGCTAGGTCTTCTTCCTGGAAATTAAGTTTGAGGCTGAGTGGTAGACTACACTGTAGTGTCGTTGGTTTGAAAACTCTCTGTAGTCACCCCTAGTTGGCCTCAGTGAGAGACAGAGACTCACTGTCTGCCACAAAAGTCAGTGTCCCCTTTTTGTTGTTGTGGAGCTGGAGCATATTCCCTGGTGGAATAATGAGCATGAGGCCGTCAGACAGACTGCAAAGCTGGATTTGCTCTGTGAAGTGAGTGCCAGGAACACACATCCATCCTCGTTAGAGTGGCCCGCAGCCCCTGAGAACAAAAAGTTCCCATCTCCCAGCACTTTGAAAGTCATTGTGTTTGTATCAGTCCCCCTTCAAGTGTGTAATTGAGTGCTTACTGGATCTTTTCATTAACTCACAATTTGGATAGCCAACCGCCAGTGACTAGTCCAACTATGGCATAGCATGGTTCAGCTTCACTTTCAACCCAGTTTCCCTTTAAACTCATGTTTCTATGTTCTATGTTTACTAAAATGTGTCTTGAAGTACGTGAAATTAACAGTGAACTGACTTAAAGGTCTTTAAGGTTCCTTCTTTGACATACATCAGTAGCCACTTGCTGCCTTGCCTCGCTCCTCGCTCTGGATATATGAGAGAGAAGTGTGGACGTAAATTTCATATTGGACGTTCAATGGAATTGAAAATGAATTTTTGGTTATTTTGATCCAAGTTTTGAAAGTAGATAAAAAGGCATTGGTCTAAAAAGCGTATATAAAGGGCTTACATTTTCTATAATATTAAACCAAGTCCGGCCTTTGATCTTTTAATCCTGTGCTCATAAGGTTGTGAGATAAGCAGGCATTACTAACTTCTCTTTCTTAGCCAATCTAATAGTCAAGAAAGAACAGAGCCTACATAATGAGCTCCTTTACCCTCTTTTGAAGACAAATTGGAATGAAAGTCCATGTTTAATGGATCTTCCTTTCAACAGAACTCTGTTTAAAGTGGACACCGAGATAGGAAGTGACATTAGGAGTTCCCCAAACCCCAAACAGAGTGGAGAGTACTGAGTCTTTCCTCTCAGCGCCAGATCTTTATCTCATCCTGGCTGTCTGCCCTTCTTTCGCATGTCGTCATGGTATCATCGTGATATTATATCTTTATTTAGCCCAACACTGTCACCCAGAATGACTTGCAGAGCTTAGGTAAATATAAGAGGGGACAGAAGTCGTCTTACCAATCATATAGAGTCCCGGACCAGCCCAGGGGTCTCTATCTCTCTGTGTCTGTCGGCCTTGTCATCATCATCTTCAGATCTGCCAATGCCAGCTGTGTACACCTCTCCTTTCTGAGTCATACAGCTCTATTTGGGATGTACTGTCCGAATGCCTTCCTGTCCGTCTGTGTGTTTGTGTGTGTGCCTGTCCTGCCATCCCGTCCTGACAAGTATATCCATTTTACTTACAGACAGATTAGAACTATCTGTCCCTCACCTGATTATTATATTTTGGCAATGGGCTCGGTCTGGCTGTCTCTCACAGACTGCGTTGGACCTTTAATTGGACACACTTTCTCTCTCTCTCTCGCTCTCTCACTCTCACCAGCAGAATAGTTATTTACATCGCTAATGCTTTCATCTGATATTCCCTTTGTGCTATTGTTGTGCAACTGCAAGGGGTTCTCGGTTCAGATCTAAAAGACATCACTCGCAGTACAAAGAAAAAAAGCATATTTGATTTTATTAATATGTTATTTTTCTCATATCTTGTATTCTCTGTAGACAAATTATGTCACTGAAATGATTAGGGGTCTGTTTGGCGGGGTAAGACAAGGCCAGCTTGTACTGTATAAACTAGAGAATTAACGTCCAGGGCTGGAGCACACCACAGGGACATAATTCAGATATTACATTTTTGTTTTATACTTCTGAGGGCCCCTTGATCGTGTGGCTGCATTCATCTGTTCTTTTGATGCCGGCTAAAGGAGAAGGCAGTCATTGTCCCCAATAGCCTGCAGGCATGTTGTAGGCTATGCAGAGTGAGTCAATGGGGAGCGAGAGAGTCGGGGGCTGGTTAAATGTCACCCTCACATGGCTGCCTACTCGGAACGCTCCGCTCACACATGTGTCTGGGCCTGAGCTCTGGCCCTCTCTTTCCCCCACTACTCTCTCTGTCTCCTTGTCCCCTCATCCATCTCTGTGTCTCTTTATCCCTCTGTCTCCAGTGTCTCTGTGGTCTGCTCTGTCTCAGATGTACATGCCATCTGGTCTGGCTCCACATCTGTGGATATCCTGTCTACAAAGCCCAGACAGAGACAGCAGCGCTCTTTGTGCAGTGACTCTGCTGTGCTCTCTGTGCTCTGGGGCACCTGCAATGGCTTAAATCAGTTTACTGATGCAATAGTGGGCTAGACCATTAATAGTGTCCCCCAATGTTAAGCATCACACATCGTAAAGCATTTGTTGGGAATATCATTTATAGCCACAGGTTTAGTCTTTGGGAAACTCTGGGAATACATGCATGTGGGCGGCAGTACAAAGGGGGAATGTTTTGCCGTGCAGACCTGTCTGTCTGTGGATGAGGCTACAGTGCACATTTGCACATTCATCAATGTCAACCCTTTGCTATCGAGAGAATGATGGTAAGAACATTGGACACAACAAAATTGCTTGAAAGAAGCATTCCTGAGCACCTACAGTTGAAGTCAGAAGTTTACATACACATAGGTTGGAGTCATTAAAACTCCTTTTTCAACCACTCCACACATTTCTTGTTAACAAACTATAGTTTTGGCCAGTCGGTTAGGACTACTTTTGCATGACACAAGTAATTTTTCCAACAATTGTTTACAGACAGATTATTTCACTTATAATTCACTGTGTCACAATTCCAGTTGGTCAGAAGTTTACATACACTAAGTTGACTGTGCCTTTAAACAGCTTGGACAATTCCAGAAAATGATGTCTGAAAATCATGGCTTTAGAAGCTTCTGATAGGCTAATTGACATCATTTGATTCAATTGGAGGTGTACCTGTGGATGTATTTCAAGGCCTACCTTCAAACTCAGTGCCTCTTTGCTTGACATCATGGGAAAATCAAAAGAAATCAGCCTAGACCTCAGAATAAAAATTGTAGACCTCCACAAGTCTGGTTCATCCTTGGGAGCAATTTCTAAACACCTGAAGGTACCACGTTCATCTGTACAAACAATAATATGCAAGTATAAACACCACGGGACTACGCAGCCATCATACCGCTCAGGAAGAAGACGCGTTCTGGGACTGGTGCACTTCACAAAATAGACGGCATCATGAGGTAGGAAAATTATGTGGAACTATTGAAGCAACATCTCAAGACATCAGTCAGGAAGTTCAAGCTTGGTCGCAAATGGCTCTTCCAAATGGACAATGACTCCAAGCATACTTCCAAAGTTGTGGCAAAATGGCTTAAGGACAACAAAGTCAAGGTATTAGAGTGGCCATCACAAAGCCCTGACCTCAATCCTATAGAACATTTGTGGGCAGAACTGAAAACACGTGTGTGAGCAAGGAGATCTACAAACCTGACTCAGTTACACCAGCTCTGTCAGGAGGAATGGGCCAAAATGTACCCAATTTATTGTGGGAAGCTTGTGGATGGCTACCCAAAACATTTGACCCAAGTTAAACAATTTAAAGGCAACGCTTTCAAATACTAATTGAGTGTATGTAAACTTCTGACCCACTGGGAATGTGGAAATAAATTAAATAAATCATTCTCTATACAATTATTCTGACGTTTCACTTTCTTAAAATAAAGTGATGATCCTAACTGACCTAAGACAGGGAATTTTTACTTGGTTTAAATGTCAGGAATTGTGAAAAACTGAGTTTAAATGTATTTGGCGAAGGTGTATGTAAACTTCCGACTTCAACTGTATCTTATTGAGCTTATTGATCTTATTGATATATTGAATAGCAAATGGACCTAAATCTTCTTTATTTTCTCTTTTGTCCTTTGTTCACATTTTTGGTTGAGGGGGTTTTGTTTTTTGTCTCTGGCTTCAAACAATGACATCAATGCGTAGAAGACTAATTCTTGTTCATTCCATTTGGCCTTGGCAGCACTCTGCTCTCCAGATGTGTTCAATATGTGAGAAGACAGAGAGAGCAGCAATGTGCATACGAGGATTGAGGGGCTATGTGTCATTAACGGTTGCCATAGGAATGAGTGCTTGTAGATGTTTGATTCATTATACAAAGTTACAATACCTGTGTAATTGCATTGTTATTATCCTAGAAGCATTATAGTAACAGACATTTACTGCTTTGTAATTACATATAAACTTGGGCTCCTGAGTGGCGCAGCGGTCTAAGGCACCCCTACAGACCCTGGTTCGATTCCAGGCTGTTTTCAAACAGCCGTGATTGGAAGTCCCATAGGGCGGTGCACAATTGGCCCAGAGTCGTTCGGGTTAGGGTTTGGCTGGGTTAGGGTTTGGCTGGGTTAGGGTTTGGCCGGGTTAGGGTTTGTCCGGGTTAGGGTTTGTCCGGGTTAGGGTTTGGCCGGGTTAGGGTTTGTCCGGGTTAGGGTTTGTCCGGGTTAGGGTTTGGCCGGGTTAGGGTTTGGCTGGGTTAGGGTTTGGCTGGGTAGGCCGTCATTGTAAATAAGAATTTGTTCTTAACTAACTTGCCTAGTTAAATAAAGGTTCAATACATTTACAGACAGACTTTAGGGCAGTGGTATTCAAAGTCAGTGTCATGACCTTAGCGCGAGGGAACTGCAGTGGGAGGGAGGGATTATTGTATGGGACAATATACAAACGTTTTTGAGAAAGATTTGAAGAATACAATTTTATTGAGTAAATTTATACATTGGTTTCTTTTCATTTTGATGAGATGAAAGTGCAAAAATTATTTGCTGATGTAAATATCGAAATGGACCTATTTTAAGGTTGTGTAATTAGATTTAGGGTGGGGTCCAGTCACAAGAAATCCATGGGAAAACAATGGGGTCCCCAGATATTCTGGCCGAATAAATTGGGTCTCCGCTGAAAAAGATTGAATACCACAGCTTTACGGTATGTTGCCTGTAAAAAAAGAATCTGCCTGATTTTTAGAGCCCAATTCAAACAATCCAATTTTTACCACATTCTTGCCGGGATAAGTATTTTATATCTCCCATGCACATGTTTGCAAATGTATAAAAAAAATAAAAAACAGAAATACCTTATTTACAAAAGTATTCAGACACGAAATTAAGACTCGAAGTTGAGCTCAGGTGCATCCTATTTTTTGATCATCCTTGAGATGTTTCTACAACCTGTAGTAAATTGAATTCATTGGACATGATTTGGAAAGGCACACACCTGTCTATATAAGGTCTCACAGTTGACAGTGCATGTCAGAGCAAAAACCAAGCCATGAAGTCAAAGGAATTGTCCATAGAGCTCCGAGACAGGATTGTGTCGAGATCTTAGGGAAGGGTACCAAAAAATGTCTGCAGCATTGAAGGTCCCCAAGAACACTGTGGCCTCCATCATTCTTAAATGTAAGAAGTTTGGAAACCACCAAGACTCTTCCTAGAGCTGGCCGCTCGGCCAAACTGAGCAATCGGGGGAGAAGGGCCTTGGTCAGGGAGGTGACCAAGAACCCGATGGTCACTCTGACAGAGGTCCAGAGCTCCTCTGGGGAGATGGGAGAACCTTCCAGAAGGACAACCATCTCTGCAGCACTCCACCAATCAGGCCATTATGGTAGTGTCATGACGTTGCCCTCTTTGGACACAGCGAGCACCCTCCCCCTACCTCTGCACCATCTAGCTCTGTCTCCTACACCCAGGCTGCTGTGGTCAGAGAGGTCGTAAATTCCCGGAGGAGACTATCTCCTCATGGCCACAGTATATATAGAGAGAGTTTTCATAGAGAGAACAAAGGAATTTCTTCCACCTCACAGAACTGCAGGTCCGAACAATATTTATGTTCTGGAGAATGTATGGTCCGTTTGGTACAATTTTGTGAAACTCATGAGAGACAATACAGCCACATTACCATAACGCTGTTAATACAATAGCCACAGTTATGAGGCTTACATCTAATTGTTGTAAAAATGAATGAGTAAAGATGATACTATTTGTGAAATGATGGATGCTATGTAATGAAGTTAATGTGAGAGAATTGTATTTCTGTGTAAAGTTTCAATAAGTCATTGGCACGCACCCAGGAGCACAGACAGGACCTGGCGTCACGAGACAGCCCTTTTCGATGTTCCAAATAAAACCCCCACCTGGGTTTTCTATCATCAGACCGAGCTTACATCAATTACGAGGGGGCTAAGGGTTGAGACGAGACCAGTACCTCTATCAAAGAGGGAAATAAGGTTTAGTAGATGCTGAATCTTTAACCATCCCAAGTGGTTAAACTCTTAGACTATCAATACTGACAGAATAAAAACAAGTCTTTGATATTAATTACTAGTCTGCAACTTGGAATTCGGTATCATTGAACGCGAAGACCGACAACCGCCAAACATTCTATTCTCACTCTGCATAGCCTTCTATTCTATAAGGACATGAATGAATGTCACTCTGAACTATCCATTCTACCCACGACAGAGAGAGGACGGACAAACTCCCCAACAGAAACAAACTTTTTAACAGAAATCCCAACGACACACTGAGCGCAAATATTTATATTGATTCCAGTTATTCCCGAATGAGTGAGCGATCATGTGGAAAAGATTAGCATTTCAATTGTTATAATTATCAACTCTGTAGTGTCTCATCTCAGTTGACCCCCCACTTCCCTTTTTGTCCACCAAGCCGCGATACTGGTTTATCCCACTAGGTTAACTCTGTTATCATTTCCTTGTAACTATCTACTGTTTGTTTATGCATTTCTGTGAATTACTTAGTTAGTAAATACATTATTTAAGACAATTGATGTATTGATGACTCATAGTGAAGACTGGGTTCATGCAGATAACCAACAATTTACGACGTTTGGAATGAGACTAACGTGAGGTACAGAATCATTTCTGAAAGTTATATTAGGACAATTATAACTTTGTAATCTGAATATTTTCCTTGGTGCCCCGACTTCCTAGTTAATTACAGTTGCATGATTAATCAGTTTAATCGCGTAATAATAATTACAGAGAGTTATTTGATAAAAATAAGTCTTCAGTTTTAATGATGCCAAAGACACAACAGTAGAGTGGCCAGACAGAAGCCACTGCTCAGTAAAAGGCACATGACAGCCTGCTTGGAGTTTGCCAAAAGGCACCTAAAAGACTCTCAGACAATGAGATACAAGATTCTCTGGTCTGATGAAACCAAGATTGAACTCTTTCGCTTGAATGCCAAGTGTCACGTGGTGATGGCAGCATCATGCTGTGAGGATGTTTTTCAGCTGCAGGAACTGGAAGACTAGTCAGGATCGAGGCAAAG